>NW_023339751.1:23671988-23672519 GCF_004916995.1 Morone saxatilis | reverse complement strand
TGTGAATTTCAATCCGAGTAAGGAAAAAAAATTAAGAAAACACATAAGCTGCACACCCGTGATATCTCATGAATAAAATATGTGAACAGAGTTTTTATAAAGACTTGCCACTAATTTACAGCAGGAAGCATTTTCCATTTGCATGTTTTCCAAAAAGGCGCTCTGCTCAGATTTGTCAGTTTATTCCCCGATAGATTCAGACGGCTGCCGAGGCGAATCTAAATACGTAAACTGAGGTTGAGAAAGTGACATTAAAGAAGACTGACTTTGACAGAAGTTTGTCCTTTCATCCCTGTCTGACTTATAACATCAAAGTCCAATCTGAACACTCTGCAGTTTGAGCTGCTGCCTAATTAGTCTTATAGATGTCAGATGAGGCAGCAAAACCTTGCAGAACAAGATGGAGAGGAAGGTGAGAACAGAGCGGGATCAGGTTAAGGCACTGATTACAGCTGTGTCATTCACAGAACCACTGTTCAGGCTACTGCAGTGTTTCCTCTAGGATTTTTTTTTAGCAGTGGGGGCAGGCCT
>NW_023339751.1:23669628-23671888 GCF_004916995.1 Morone saxatilis | reverse complement strand
CTCTTGGGATCTGTTTTTTTGTGTGTGTGTGTGTGTGTGTGTGTGTGTGTGTGTGTATAAATCTATACATATATGGTGCGCACACCCTGAGGCGTTGCTGTTGAAGCGAGGGTGGGGTCGACAGGCAGAGACTGAGAGGAAATGAGTGATTAGCTGAAACTAGGACGCTGCCTCTGGGCTGCAGACCTGCATACTGTTCTCTGGTGATCTGAGGCTGCGTTCACACTGAACAATATAACTTCAGCTGTCTCTCATCCTCTCTCACTCCTCCACCGATCATAGTGTGAACCGCCAACGGCAGAATCTGAACGAAAGGTTAGTGTTGAGACTGAAGAGTCTCTGTGATTGGTTCTGTGTGAAAGCAGATTCTGGAAAACATTTCAATTTCAACTCCGCTTTGACAGTTTTTTGTTTGTCAGAGGACAATTCCTGGAAATTCAGATCAAATTATCAGCAGGCTTGACTTCAGCTGCTTTTTTCAGCGTTGCTATGACGATAGAGAGGCTTACATCATTGACCTCCACCCCTTCCGTCTCCAGGGCCGAGGTGTAACACAACCCCTGATGACATCATGTACAACATTACGTGTGTGTGTGTGTGTGTGTGTGTGTCCAGCTGAGGCTGCTGGAAAAAACGCATCTGATCATGTGCATGTGAGATTATTATTTCCACAATAAATCAATCAGCACAGTCTGCGTGTTTCTTAAGCTGAAAAAATGCCTTGAAATTTAATTAAATTAATTTAATAATAATCAAGTTTAATAATCAGGATAAATTAGATTAAGTATCTTGTGTTGCAAAAACATTTTCTTGTGTTTAATGTTGCTGACTTGAACGTATCTAAATGGTAAAATGAGCTTTTACTTTCATATGTTTGAAACTGGACTAAATAATATTTTAAATATCATGCAACCTTTTGGGAAATTATATTTGCAAAAGTAAAAAAAATGTTTTAACTGTAGAAGACAAAAAAAATAAAATAGTGATAACTTCTATAAATCTCACCCCAACTTTCTCTGCAGCTGTCCAATGCTTAGAAATGTAGTTATTTTAAATACCTTTGAGGTTTGATCTCCGAGTGATAGTACTAATGAAGACACATCTGTCAGTCAGTGGAACATAAAAACAAATCTGAACGGGAGAGAAATCTGTTTTCTGTCAGTGAGCTGGTGGCTGCTTCAAATACACAGCTGCAGTGCGTGTGTGTGTGTGTGTCTGTCTGTCTGTGTGTGTACACGATCGCAGAGGGATTTTAAGGAGATTTACACCAGCGTATTCCTTACCCACAAATACCCGCTGACACACTTGGCATCATGGGAAATGAGTTTGATGACATTGGACGGGGAGGGGGAGGGGTTACATGTCCTTGACCAAATGCACATTCATAAACACACACACACACAATGCTATCTCCCAGCTCTATTAGATGATGAAGAGTGGCTCAGATCACCGTTACATTTGTCCTTTGTGTCACTTGCTGCTTCTTCATTTCACTGTATCCTCCCCGTTGTCCAACTTCAATCATTTTCAGGAGATATTTAAGCTGTTCAGAACACAAAATAAATATTATAATAGTGGGTTTTCTACTCTAAATATGCAAAAAATGTATTATTAAATTACTGTTATTTCTTAATGTCCATTCCAATGGACAGTAAAAGTAATAGACTTAAGTGTTTTCCAACAAATAACACAAGTTTATTCAGTTTTCATGCATGGTTAACTCAAATCAGTGAACAAAGTGAGGCTTTAAAACACACTTCAGAAGACAGTATGTTCAAAGTCTCCAAGTTGAAGTTGAAGTTCTGTGTACATAATCAGTCAGAATAAATCAAAACAGTATTTCCCTATTTCGGGTGACAGATCTCCCGTCCATTCCAATGGAGTAACAGCTATCAATTTTTCCTGATATTTGGACATGTATGAGTAATAAGCTATCTCATGTTTACTCAAGCACTGTCTGAACACAAATCTCACACTTCTCTCTGATCTCATTAACATATTCAAATGTTCCTAATGCTTCCTCCTTGCCTCACAGCCGGCCATGCTTGCTAAAGGGGTGTGGCTCTACTGCAGTCCACTTTAGATGATGTGGATCACTGTGATTGGAAACTACAAAAATAATCAGCTCACAGATTCATCAAGACTCTCACTGAGCGATTCAGCATCAACTATTTTATCTGAATTTTTAAATACTTTATAAATATAGATTTTAAATTAATATATCCACTCTTTCATTTAGTCTGTGCTTCACAAACCAGCA
>NW_023339751.1:23667348-23669620 GCF_004916995.1 Morone saxatilis | reverse complement strand
CCTGTCAACAGTAGCATGCTAACATGCTGACAAGGTAACATGATAAATATTATGCTGTTGATATTAGTATGTTTAAGTGTTAGCATGCTAGCATACAAAATGTGACATACAGTTAGATTATCAACGTCCATCCATTACTAGTTTACATTCGTAGTGTTGAGACAGAAGCAGCACAACAGCAGGTGGATCGTTTGCTATCATGTAGCATTATGTCTGCAGAAAATGCATTAAAAGATAATATATTAAAGCTGCTGCATTTTTCCAAATAGAACTACATTTCCCATGAACCTCTTTGCTTCCTCCTCCCCAACATCCTTTGTATTTCAGGGATAACCGCTAACCTAGAGATTCATCTGTGTGTGATTGTGTGTCTGTATGTCAGAGGGAGGCAGGACAAACAGACAGACGGACAGGCAGACAGGTGAGTCAGTGCGACAGGTGGGCCGTCGGTGTTGAACCTGCACTGTTGAGGAATGCGTTTGATCCCACTAACACTCTGATCAGCAGGATACAGACCCTGGAACAAAAGACCTACACTTACTGTGAACACACACACACACACACACACACGTCCTGTGAAATAGATTAGATCTGACATCCCACAATGCACTACAACATGAGCTAGCCAGGATTGTGGGTTGGAGAGAGAGAGTGAAAGTGTCTGGCAGCTGGCCAAGGCGAGATGATGGGATGGATCGCCATGACGACACAGCCGACCCTCCAATCTGGACTGTGAAGAGCTGAGAGTTTGCGTGCTGTGTGTGTGTGTGTGTGTGTGTGTGTCTTTCAGTGTTATTTTTGGACCGAGGCTGCTGGGAGCTGAAGTGTTAAACAGATATTCTGGATATTTACGTTGATGGGTTTCATACTAAAAATCATTTTCCAGGTGTTTAGTTTTTTTAAAACTGAAATCAAAAAGCTTTATTGGTAGGACCGTTGAGCTGACATTACTGCCGAAGCTAAATCTCCAAACAGTATGCTTCTACTGCTGTGTCTACTAATACTCCACTAGTGGGTCTACTGCCATTACTCTCACTGCATTTATTAATGTCAGCAATCACTGTGTTACCAGAATAAACACTGCCATAAACAACAGTGAGTTACAATTGCATACATAAACTGAACACATCATATCAAACAGATCTGAGCTTAAATTGATTCATGAGTGGAATGTCAACATTAATATTCTACTTTATGACTTCCATTCAGGATTGTATATTAGAATGAATCAATAATAAATGCGAAGCAGTTTAGCGTTGACATACAGAATGTGATCAGGAGACAGAAGAGAGAGTAAGGCTTTGTTAGAAGGTTTTCTTAGATTCCACAGGAATAAAGATCAGTGAAATTAGAGGTGGATTTATGGTTAAGGACTGTACAGCACTGCCCGGGCTGGGTTTCAACATCAATACTTTCTGGCTGATCTGTGTCTGCAGTGTCTGTGTTTAACAGTATTGAAAGATGGCATCAAATGTCTTGTTGTCCTTATGATCAGATATCAGGAAGTAGCTGCTTTCTCTTAAGAGAAACATATGATGCAGTGACAGATTTATCATTTATTACATTTTAAAAGAAATGTTCTGTATAAAGATATGTCCCCAAAGTAATGCATTGATTGATGAATTTGTTGATTATTTTTTCATTTATGGCTAAGAAATGTCAGAAAACTGGAAAATGGCCACAATAATTTCCAACAGTGGATGAATTCAGTTTGCTTGTTATATTTGTTTTAGCCATTGGTTTGTTTGTTAGGCTCTCCATTAGCACCAGCATTGGCTGTTCTTCCTGGGGTCCATGGCCTCATAAACACACACACTAAAAACGGCTCATCTCATTGAATTTACAATCAAATACATACTGCCATCCTGCACTTTCACACTTTTAATTCCAAGATTGTAGGGTATTAAAATACATTTCACATTCTCTGCTCACCCTGGTTCACATTTTCTTTCTTTTCATTCATTCATTTGTCATTCAAAAGCGGCAGTATTACCAGCTCCTCATCTCATTGATTTGAAGGGAAATCCGACCCGGTAGCAGTCATTAAGAATGAATCGCTGATGGTCGCTATAGTATAGAGACATCAGGATTAAATTCAGACGGTCTTATAACAAGTTAAAATTAAATTGCACATACTGGAATCATGAAAGTATGCACTGGCAATGAATTCCACCTGACCATGGCTCTAGAATCGTACACGTCTTTCTGTTGCATGTAGTGTTTGGTAAATGGTAAATGGACCTGTACTTGTACTTGTAGCGCCTTTCTAGTC
>NW_023339751.1:23661922-23667248 GCF_004916995.1 Morone saxatilis | reverse complement strand
TGTGTGTGTGTGTGTTCAGAGCTGCCGCCCACAGACACCCACACAGTGATTATTTCCAGTGAATGTAAAAGCTGATAATTTATCCTTCTGCATCTGTTACTATGAATGCTTGTTTCTTTACCAGTTATTTTTATTCTCTGTCGATCCACTTCTGTTGTGAAGTGTTTCTTCTCCAAATAATAAAACCATTAAGATGTTACAGTCCAGTATCTTTAGTGGAAGTTTGTTGTGGTCGATGGGTGTGGAGCAAGTGTGATTTTCTGTAATCACGATATTTCACTAACCTTAAACATATTGTAGTTTCCATGCAGAGATACTGTACAAAGTGAGAGTTTTAAAGACACTGGTGTTTGATTTAAAAAGTCATCGTCATTGAACGTAATTTGGAGTTTTTGCAGGATCATTTTTGATGTTCCTCTATGGCCAATAGGGTTTGTCTTTTTAGGGCTGGATGTCTCGACACTACTGCCAGCATGATACAAAAGTTTTGCTTATGGCCCGGTGATAAGGATAAAATCAACACCACATTCTTTCTATGGATATTTTCCAATAAGTACCAACAAATATGATATGGCAAATGTACACAGAGTCACATGTGACTAAAATAAAACAGCTATTCCACTGTTATGTATCACAAGTCCAAATTCTGAGTAAACAAGAACTTCAACAGCTCTGTTTGATAAAAGCTTGCCAAGGATTCATTAATTTGGACGACACAACTTTATTGTAATGTTGATTATTTTCGTGATTAACAGATTAGTTACTTGGTCCATAAAATGTTAGAAAATTATGAAAAATTATGATCACTGTTTCCCAAAGCCCACGGTGACGTCCTCAAATGTCCTGCAGAACCTCAAATGTCTTGTCCTCAAAACAATCAGTTTACTCTCATAGAAAACTAAAGCAACCAGAAAATATGACACTTGAGAAGCTGAAATCCGAGAATTTAAATTATTTTCTTAAAAAATTACTCAAAACAGTTAATCACTTATCAAAATAGGCAATTAATCAAATCGTTGACAGTTAATCAACTAATTTTTGAATCTCTATTGTAGAATGAGCAAATGATATAATCATATCATCACAATATGATTCTGCCAAAGCTGATATTGATATTAATTAATATTTTTTGTCTCAATACCAAAGCAATAATTTTTCCTTACATTGTCCTTTTGAACCAATATACACCCCATCTATCTCACAGTTCTTCTGTAAGTTTCTTCTTTATCAAACTGACAGAATCTCAGACCGGTAACCTGGATTTCCTTGATCCGTCTGGTTCATGGAAAGTTCAGGTTTTCCCATTCATTTGTTCCTTTCTGTCTGAAGGTCACAGATCCACACTGGAAAACGGACAGTAATGAGAGGAGAGAAAGGGCTTCTTTCTTCCCTTCTCTTCCATCCATCTCTCTGCCTGGCAAATTAGAGTTTAACTTCATTAAAATGACTCAGTCTGATTGCATGAGAGCTGAGCTCCGCTCCCTCAATGTGTTGTTGTCAGTGTCGAACGTTCCCAGGCGTCTGGACCGACAATCGGCCCATCTGTCTGCTCGCACAGACACAGTGGCCATTCAGAAATGGATATGAGGGAATAATTGTGCTGTTTATCTGAGAATATCACATTTATCCTGAAGCCATTTGGCTGCTGTGTTGGGCTCGTGTGCCGGCCTTTACAGTATATGTGTGAAGGGTTTGACGTTCTGCTCTCCAAAGCTCCCTTACATTGCTTTCATACGGAGAGTTTCTAATATTTTAGAATATATTGTCGTCAAGCTACAACATGGCTGTTCTTTATAAAGTGGATGTTTTACACTGAGATACAGGCTGACAATTGTAGAGGAGGAAAAGTTAAACAAAATAAAAATACTAACATGTCACAAGAAGGTGGTCAAAGGGAACTAAAGATTATTTTTATCATTGATTAGGCACTGGATTACATATAGGAGCAGCTCTTTGAGAGGAAAAGTTGGCTGAAGTTTTGTGAAGTGCTGCAGTGGGCGGCTCGTTTACTAGTGCTTGACTTAGCTCACGTCTCTGGGTGATTGCATCACGCAGTACTTTACCTTTGTCCTGCAAAGTTATTAAATCCAGAATGCACTTAAATGCTTTTCCCTTTTGACTTGAAAGACTGATCTGTATTCAAATGGATACACTCTGCAACTTCAAGGCTAGATGCCACTGAATCCTGGACACTGGCCCTTTAACCCTGATTTACAGTCGGGTTTAGTAAACCCTGGGCTAAAGTCAGGGATATGCTACTTTCAGAGATAAGGGTAGTAAGCAGTATCTAAAGCCCTATGGGAAAAATCAATTGATCAATGGATTTTTTTCATGTGCCGTGGCCACAGATCACCTCTTTTACACCACCCTACCACGTCACATGGACAGACTGTATATAACCCAATGTGTTGAACTTTGCATGATGCATGTAAAAACAAAAACATTTTCCTAGAAATCTGGTGTGCACTGAGACAAAATGCATAAACTCTTCCAAACTGAGATCTCTGGGATTTCCACTCAAAACCTTCAAAGTTTGTTCATCTGCATGTTCTGTGATATAAAACCCAGCGGGCTGCTAACAGCGACTGGCTCTCTGTCTCATTTATCTGTGTCCTCCGCCCGTCTGTCGGTGCAGAGGGAGGAGAGCCTGTTTGTTTGAACAGGAGGAGAGCAGCCAGGCAGGGAGGCTGTTTTTGGCTGCAGGCTTCAGTTGCATAATGGCAGGAAAGCAGTGGGAGAGTTTGGGCTGGGAACGAGGGGAGGAAGGGAGGAAAGTGTAAGGAAGAGGAGGAGGAGGTGGTGGCGGTCAGTTTTAAGTTTAAACTCTGGGCTGAAACCTGTGATTTGTTCCTCATCTCTTAAGGGATCCATGATTTGGGAGAATAAATCCCAGATGATTCAGACAGTTCAGTCTGCTGTGGAAGAAGTAAAGGGACTAACACTGATGTGTTGATCATGTTTCTCTCATGGTAAACACAGAGTCAGACTGGGTTCACTGCTTTAATCTGGCTCAATCAGCCTGTAATCGTGTTATCAGTGTATCTGGAGGGAAACTGAATGCTTCAGATTCTTTCTTATATTTCTACAGTGTGCAGTATTTAAGATAAATGACAGGGTTGTTCATATAAAAGTAAATGTTTAAGGATTCCACAGATTCTCAGTAACACAGGAGGATGTGATAAACTGTCCTGATGGGCGCAGAATAACTAGCAGCACAGGCTCATGGGAAGTGTAGATGTTGAATACTAGATTGTAAATATTGTGCAAAATCTTGTTGGAATAACAGACGTTCAGATTTTATCAGCAACTACAGTAGTAGATATATATTTATCCCAGAACATAGACGGAATGCACCAATATCGGTGTATGTTTACATGCACATCAATTAGTATCTCAGTTGTGGACATAGTTTTATGTTTATCTCTTAGCACATCTTTTAATTCTGTTCTGCCATTCTTTACAAAAATATAACACAATGTATTGTTACAGCTACGGCTGCCAATAATACGGTGGGGCCGATGTAAAAAGTTTCCGGTTTGATATTAAGCAAAATACCGAACCAGTATTACAAAATTTTACCACTAGGTGTCACATGTGACTCAGCCACTCTCACGATTTGAGTATGAAAATGACATGTTCAGCGTAAACACAGCTGCAAGCTCCAGTCTCATTGAAGATGGACCAGCCTCCCTCTTAGTTTCTACATGTGTGCAGTCTAAAGCCACATCAGCGCCCCCTGAGGCTGTGATGTTCTTTTTTTCATTTTTAAGACACTAATATTAATGTTACTGTCCATGGAGCATGTCCACTTAAGTGCACTAAATGCCTAAAGTGGCGTTGTGTTTACCATGTTAATGAGAAGAGGCCATATTGAACTTGAGGTATTCACAGTAATGTGTTATTCAGTATGTGAGCACCCAAAGACGCTAACTTTAACCAATATTTATATCTACAGAAAATGACTCTCCATGTCTGCAAAGGGAACAAAGCTACATCCTTTTTTGTGGTGGTTGTCGGTTGCCTAGCAACAGTGTTCTTCATAACTTTGACCACAGGGACGCCAAACACATTGTGTGTTTGACTTCCTGTGTCAAATGAAATAATGGAGTGTGTAGAGTTGCTTTCAGATTGAGATAGATAATCTCCCCTTCTCGCCTCGTCCTCCCACTTTCACCTCATCACACCATCCATCTACTGTAACACACACACGCACACACACACACACACACAGCTCACTCTGGATAAACATGGGAAAGTCTCATTAGTAACTGATGTTTATATAGAAACACCCACACACTCTTTACAATATAAGGTCCTCTGTACAGTGTTTTCACCATGATGTAGTGCTGCTCAAATGTTGAGTGAGAATTATTATGACCTATAGTGGACTCCAATTATCCCACAATGCAACATAAAAAGTAGTGTACATTATAGAGCCTGACAGTTTTGGGATTTTTGAAACTGATGCCAATTTCAAAAGGAAAAATTCACTGATTACTGATATGGCACCAATATAGTGAATATAGTGATTTTTTGGAGATGGAATGACAACAGATATCTTCTGTTCACCAATATGACTACAAAGGTACTCAGAAGGCTGCTCTCTTAAACAGATAACTTTATGAAATAATATTTATGTGAAATATTATTGAACATGTTATAATATTTAACATTCACACTGTCAACCAATTCTAGCTGACATTACTGAGAGCTGCTTCTTCCTATAGCCCTTGTCCATACACGTGTGCTGGCTTGGCTTGACTCAGTTTGACTTAGTGCACCAGCCCAGTGCAGCAGGGATTTGCATCTCCATTACAACAGGGATTAAAGGTGTGTCTTTAGAGAGAGAGCAGCGATTTTCCTGCATTATATACCAGAAGAGGGAGCGATGTCACTGCTGAGAATAGATGCGAGTTAGATAATATTGGTATGAAGTGATGGATATTAATTCTTATTTTGCAGTTAAATGATTGTTTACATGCTGCATGTAAAGAGTGTGTATATCTGAATATTAAACTATAAGCAGTTCTATTAAAGTAGGGTTGGAAATAAAACGATATATACTGTAGTACTTAACGAAACTAACTTACTTAGTTTGTTAGTTTCATTGTGAGAACCTTTGAAGGGACTACAGAGTGTGCAATTGCAGCAGGTAGCAAAATAGAGGGAGAGAAATAGCGAGGGAGAGAGTTGGATGAAAGCTGTCAATGAAACACTGAAACTGTTACGCAACATTTGCTCCTTCCTCTCGTCCTCTTATCCTCCTATGCCTCTTTTGTTTCTGTCCTCAATCCCTCCCTTTTCTCTCTGGTGTTACTACAGACCC
>NW_023339751.1:23661401-23661817 GCF_004916995.1 Morone saxatilis | reverse complement strand
GTGTGTGTGTGTGTGTGTCCTGAGCTACATCAAACACACAGCAATGTTATGAGACAAGAGTGGAAGTCATCACTGCATTTTATGTGCAGCCATAAACTCTGTGTGTGTTGTTAGGCTGATGCAACACTATGACATCTCCATTTCCTGGTCAAACAAAGGATGGCATGTGTCCTCGACTGTTACTGATGGAGCACACACACACACAGCACTTAGGACCCTCATTGATAATTGATAGATGGCAGCTCCATACTTAACAGTACAGTGGTGTGTGTGTGTGCGTGTTCATAAGTGCTAAGTGCCTTCTGAGCTGTATCTACATGATGGCATGTATATTGGTTGTGTGTGTAACAGTTAAGACCCTTAATAGAAACAGTATAGTAGCTTTAAATAAAGGGTGCATTGTGTGTGTGTGTGTG
>NW_023339751.1:23660954-23661373 GCF_004916995.1 Morone saxatilis | reverse complement strand
GAGAGTGAACATGCAGCACATAAGCATGAACACACTAACATGAAGAGATGATTAATTCATGGTAAAGTTATCAATTATAGAATCACAGAAATACTCCACGCACTGAACAACAACGAACGCAACACGCTTGCATGTCATCTGCTGCCTGAACTGTGTCAATAAAGTATTCCAGTGTCACGTACAAAACCTTACATGTGCAGTAAAAAGCACCTCCTCCTCGATAAACTATCATATATAAATGAACAGTATAAATGAGCAACGTAATGCTGCAAGTAAAGATTGTTTTTATCTATTAATGTGCAGATACTTTTCTTGGTGAATCTCCAGAATATCAAAAAATGTCCCTCACAGTCTCCTCGAGACAAATATGTCACCTTCAAATGTCTTGTTCAACAGTCCAAAACCAAAAATATTCATTA
>NW_023339751.1:23660705-23660919 GCF_004916995.1 Morone saxatilis | reverse complement strand
AAACAGAGAAAAGCTGCAAATTCTCACACTGAAGCTGGAAGCAGACTTATAATGACTTAAAGAATGAATTGATTAAGGTTTTGACTAATCAATCAATTGTCTAAGTGTGTTAGCACCAGAGAAAATCTACAATTTTAAAAGGAGGAAAATTAAAATATATACATCAGATTTTCAGTGAGAACTTTCCACTTTCAGCAGATGAATGTGAAAACAT
>NW_023339751.1:23659436-23660674 GCF_004916995.1 Morone saxatilis | reverse complement strand
CAGCACACTGTAGGAACAAGAAGAGAAACGCCAAAGGGGCTTTTTAAGATTTTCTACCAGTCAAATTAGTTTAAGTTCAGTCAATGAATATGAAGTACAATTCTGACGGTTCAATTATGCCTTGGGTCAAGTTCAAGTACTTTATTGTCAAATACACACAACAGTTACAGTAAAGCAGTCAATTCCTAGTTCTCACAACAGTGTATAAAAAGAAAATCAGGCCTATAGAAGTAGGGATTCACAATATGGACTTTATTTTCAGCCCAAATGACAATAGGTGACCTCCCTCCCATGGCTGACCAATAAGATAACTGATCATTTCTCATTTTTGTATTTTGAAAAGAAGTCAGAAACAAACATACTCTCAAACATTCCAAATAAATTATTATTATTATTGAACAATCATTTATTGGCTATCATTTCATTCTTATTCTCATTTATTATTAACACAAAATAATATAAAAATATCCAATTACGGATCGATAATTCATGGGCCCAGGTCATTATCGTGCATCCCTCAGTAGAAACTCTGTTGGATGATTATTTCACAACGTGCAAATGTCACTTATCCATAGATTATAACACAGTGTAATGGAATGTGATCATTGTACATGTAAATGTCTGCATCTCTACAATCAACCCCAGCTTTCTTTTCATTCATCTTGTCTCTTATATTATCAGTAAAATTGTGTAATGTTACGCTGCATTGTAATATTCCACTTTTATTGTATATAAATGAGTTTGTCAGTGTGATTGTTGACCTGGCCCTCACAGTATGTGTAGGTGTTTGGACCAGTAGTGAATTTAGACGGTTTATCTTTGTGTCTTTGCTCTCAGTCAGGTTCTTTCTGGTTTCTTTGTCTCAATCTGTGCGCTGAAGAAAACAACTCGCCTGAGTGAGCAAATGGGACCACATGACTTATTGATGGCGAGCAGCCGCTCTGCGGAGAGGACCTGCGTTAGCAAGCAAGCTTTGGTTTGGTCTTACCGATCCGGTTTGGAGGTGGTTTGTCTCGGCCCAGTTCAGTTCAGGTCAGTTTGAAGCGGCGAGAGAAGACCAAACAAAGTGTTCAGACAGGGGAGAAGCACACGGTGGCGTCTGAAAAGCTTCCAGAGAAAATCAAAGTGACAGAAACACCAAAGAGCAGCAGAATAATACAAACAGTCTGCATCAATCACTGGTGTGTGTGTGTGATTGTGTGTGTGATTGTGTGTGTGATTGTGTGTGTGTGTGATTG
>NW_023339751.1:23659016-23659402 GCF_004916995.1 Morone saxatilis | reverse complement strand
GTGTGTGTGTGTGTGTATATATTAAAGCCCAGCGGATCTGTAACCGATGTTTGAAACTATCAACTGATTTAAATTTTTAACTGAAATACAGAATATTAAACAAAGATTTTGATCAGGAGCTCTTAGATTTGGTTATTAAAGTAATACTGAGAGGGAGCTCAGTATGACGGTACATTTTAGGATCTGTTGCACACAAGATACGAAGCAAATTCAAGTGGATGCTGGTCCTGTCCCCACAACAGGGTCAGCGGTAAACTAACATATCCCAAAATGCCTTATTGCTGTCTGCCTGGCCAGACTGCACCGGGAGGTGAGAGGAACACAGGGTCAGAGGTCAACGAGCCGCTGAGGGTTGGATAATTCTGTCAAAACACACACACACACAC
>NW_023339751.1:23651022-23658916 GCF_004916995.1 Morone saxatilis | reverse complement strand
TGTGTCTGTGTGTGTCTGTGTTGAATATTCTCTCACATGACGGAGCACAGAGGCCCCGGAAACTGACTGAATGGTTTTATCTCATCCAGCTTAAGACCTGGATAGAGTCCTGTGTATGTGTGTGTATTTTTGAGAGCAACCTGCAGGATTGTTTAAATAACAGCTTCAGTCTATAATCTGGGGAAGGGATTTAACTTTTTTTCATACTCAACATACATCTTTCACTCCTCTTATTATTTATTACAGTGTCTCTGTTTCTCCACAGAACAAAGTCCAGTGAAAATCAGACTTCCAAAGAATGAAATCAGCTCAATATTGAGTATTGATCCTCTGGTATCTCAAACAACACTGATCAGTTTGTGAAGGAAACTGGCAGTATTGCGTAGCAATATGGTTAGACAGCATTTTATCAAATTCAAATCATTTCAAACTAAGTTTCTTTTTAATGTTGCAAGCAAGTAAAGAGTAAATAACTACCACTCAAGCAGCAGACAGATAAAATTAAGAAGCTGCTTACTGAATGTTTGGAAGGCTAACAAATACAGTTTTGTGAATTTTATTATGTTTCTGTCCAGTTTGAATGAAGTGTGTTTTAGGATCTGGTCAGTGCTCATTTGTGTTGGTCTACGATGCTGGTGCTCTTGTGTGACATCTAGTGGTTCTGCAAGTTGCATACAGCATCTTTTAAGAACAAACATTTAGATTTTTTAACTTTGTTTCAAGGAACAAATATTCTCATCTCATAATATTATTATATGGTAATGTTAGCAAAACAAGTAGAAAACTGCACCTCTCCAAACTTCCAGCACCAGTTTTCAGCCACATTCCGATCACATTAGACCCAAATGTCCAACACATCAGAACAGGACAGTGTTTGTTTATATGACACTTAAGTTTATAATAACCGATGATCAAAAGATGCACTCAACTTTATTGTAACTTGAAGTCGCCACCAACACCAATGCAGTAAATCAGATTTCAGATCTTGACTGTGGAGTTTGTTAATTATCTTTCTAAGAGAAGCTTTTATTTTGTAACTTAAGAGCTCAGATTCTGGTACAGACTCTTTTTTTTTGACTCCTCTGATTGATCCGTGCTCTGGGCGTGTTGGTGCATCATGTGTTCGTTCTGATGAGGCAGCTGTGGATTGTGTTTCCGGGCTCTGCATCACTGTTTGTCCTCTGATGGAAGGACAGAGCAGAGCTTAGTCACCTCTGCTCAGAAAGCTGCACGCTGCTGCAGCCGCACGTTGGCTCACAGCACAATGTCACCTACAGAGATGAGATCTGATACACAAAAACATGTAAAGTTATCTGATTGAGAAGCAGCCCGAATGTTTAGATGTGGTGCAGAAAGTGTATTAGAACAGCTGTGGTCAACTGCAGAGATGAGTTATTGTATGATAGCTGCAGTAAACAGGGAGGGTGAATCCTGAAGTGAAGCTTTCTAAGCTTATTATGAATCATACTATAAAGCTTTCATAGAGTTGTTTTTTAATCTAAAGCTAAAGCTGGTTTAGCTTCTAATCTTTTAAAGGATAATTCTGCTTATCTACCATTTTGCTCCTATTTCCATAGTTTTGTACATTATATCTCTCAGTAATGATAACACTGTACTGGAACAGATTAGACAAACTCATTTTAAAGAGAAAATGAAGCCGGATGGTAAAATTATGACTTAACCTGTCTGTTTTAGACCTCGATCACAGTTCACAGACCCACTTCCACTGTGTTCACACAGTTTTCTTGTACAATAAGGGATTGTTAAGGGAATAAGGGAATATAACTTCAGATGAGCTCACTTTCAGTTCAAACTCTAGATAAAGTGGTTTAGATCCTCTGGTTTGTTTCCCGAGTGTCTGACTGCTCGTGTTTCTGACCCGTCACACACATATCCCCAATATGAAAGGTTCTTACAAGGCTCTTCTACCATTGGAACAGTTTCACAGGCGGGAACCACATTTTGATTTTTTCATGTGCTCATAATCTGACGATTTTAGATCGACATTGTGATCTAAGGCAGTGGTTCCCAATCTCGGGGTCTTGACCCCTAGTAGGGGTCGCCAAAGCTTCATGGGGGGGTCACGAGGCACTCTTGATTTTTAAGACGTTCTAGAAAACAAAACAAAAAATAAACACAGTAGGCCTATATTTCACAATCTGGCTCACTCCTGTGAATAATGTCTAACAAAACAATGCCGAAGTGTCAGGGAGAAGAAACCACAGAATTTGTCAGAAAAGAAGCCTATTAAGTCTGATTAAAATGATTAGAAATGATTAAAAAAAATACATAACACAGACACAGAACTGTATAAAAGTTCCTTAATCTGTTCAGAATTCATCCAGATCACTCCCTTTACAAAAAATGAGTAGTTATTAGAAGTTATTACGTTTCTGATTAGTACAATTAATGCATTTTTATTATTTTTCTATAGAGATTGACACATTACTAATCATTATGCTGAAATCCTGCATCCCTCACTTCTGCACAGTGCTCCATATCTTTCACTATAAACCATACCAGAGCTTTAGTTATACACTGTCTGTACTATGTATATACTGTCTGAATCTGCAGAAGGGCTGTTTAAATGCTGAGGGGAGAAGGAGATGTTGTTCTTGCGCTGTCAACTGACTCACACTGAATTGATGTCGATGCAAATGGTTCATCATTATTGGACGTATTACTTCTAACATAAGCCACACAGTCGCTGTTTTATCCTCTTTTTTTCTCGTCATTGTAATAGTAACACTTATTGTGTAATTCTCCCATAAAGCATACCAAAACGATGCTAGCAGACCAAACAGTTGGGATTTTTACGTGAATTGTTCCATCCCTGGTACAGCAACTGTAGTAGTAGCAGCAGCAATAGCATAATCCTTTTTTTACAGTAATAGTAGCAGCAGTGATAGTAGCAGTTCTAGCAGATGTTATATTCAGGCCCAGATGTTTTAGTTGAGTCAAACTTTTCTTCACAGTTTTCTTTGTTTTTCCCTCACATAGAAAGTAGGCATTCTACCTAAATATTGTCTCTTGCCTACGCAAGTCTGTGTCAGAATACATCTGCCAGCACAGTTAGCAGTGTTATTATTCCAATGGGTTGGTAGTTACAGTACATTTCAGTCACAGGCATCAGCAATATACCCTTCTACCTGCTTCTGCTGACCGTTGAGCCTTGTGGTTTGGTGTAGACATGTCCTATATATTAAGAGTGAATTAAAAACATAGCAGCATGTTGGCAGAGTGACAACTGGATTACAGATAATTATCAATAATGTAACCACAAACTGAGTCTAGTTTATTCAGAGAGGATGTTAGTGGAAAATGTTCATCACAAAGAGCTTTAGAGAAAGCGCTGCTTTTTCAGAGCGTAAGAAGGCTGACCCCCGGAGGAGAAGAAAGTGAAAACAATTACATTTGGTGTGTGATTTTCAACGTTTAACAACGGCAAACTAAACGGAAACATGTGGAAGGAAAACGCACAGAGGGCTGTCTTTTCTGGAGTTCAAAGACGAGCAAACAAATGCTTTAAGAAGAGAAGTGTGTGTGTGTGTGTGATGCTCTTGGTTCACCGGCCCATTGATTTATCAGTGTAACCATGGCAACCGCTAAAGGCATTAGCAGTTAACCTTCTGAGATAACCTAATTAAGCAGAGCATAGACGGTGACTGTCCTGCAGACCTTATAACACTGTCAGAGATTTGTTGGGAATATTTTACAGTACGCTCTCTGCTCTTAGAGAGAATCAGCACTTTTCTGACTTTCACTCACCAAAGTCATTGATAAAATTAACCAAAGGAGACAGAACAGGACTTAACTTTCCCTTGGAGTTGTGTTTTCCATTCAGCTGTCAGTACTTTTACTGCAGTGAAGGTTTTGAACATGAACAGCAGAGGTCGGTGGGATGTGGGCGTGGAGTGTGTAGCCTGCTGCTTCGTCTCTCGCTATAATTACACAGGAAGTGTGTGAACTGAGCGGACTCCTTTGTCTCTTTGTGATTTGCTCACCGATGCTTTTCATGTGACAGTTTGTCTTTCTCATAACAAAGCTGACGCAGGACGATAATAACACATCTGCCTGTGCTCTGTCTTTCTAACAATCGCTGTCAGAACACAGAGGATTCAACAGGAAGGAAAAAAACGCTCTGATAGCTCCAGCTGAAGCCTGGAAATTGTTTAATCTAATGGTTGAAGTGTCAAAAGGTCATGGTAACCTGGAACTGATTCTAAAAGTGTCTTGGTTCTGAGCCTGTGTTTGAGCCTTTGGAACAGTTGATCCTTATTATTAGCAATTAATCAGTGTTCTTAGACTGTGTTTTTGGTGAATGCCTTTATTCTCCACGAGAAACTAAAGCTGGAAACTCTGCAGAGATGAGATCAACAGACCAGAATGTGCTGAAGATGAACGCAGCCTGTGCTGTTCCAAATGAACTCAGAGGAGAAATGTTTTTAGGGTAAAAATGTGCTGATGGCCAACATCTGCACTGCGACACAACAGCAGGGACAGATCCAGCATCGGTCCTGTTGTTTAGTTCCTGTCCCTCTGTTCCTCAGACCTGTGCTGAGACTTTGCCTCCGGCTGTGGACACCAACGTTTTGAGCTCCAGCCTGCTGGCGTTTGATGCTGTTTAAGTTTGATGGTGTCGGGTCAGATAACTGCTGCTGCCCTACATGGCTCTGTGTGGCCTACATAACACTGCAGAGAGGAGGGTGTGATGGATGACTTCCTCATCCAACACACCCTCACATGTCCTAAATATACATATACACCTGTGTGTTTTCTTCAAAGAACACTCCAGTGAAGGTTAAATTGACCTTGGACAGAAGTGTGTGTTATACGGTGGATCGGTAGGTCAAAATCTGGCGACACTGCAACAGATGAACAGGAGAGGGGGAGGCTCAAATACTGCAGTGTTGCCGCCTGAGTCCCCCCAACTTTAGGGCACCAACGGGCTCATCTGTATTTGACGACTTTGGAGTGAGACTGTGGTCAACCTGGTTATCCATTTATTGTAGTGTTGATGGTTTGATCCCCAGCTCCTCTGGCCCACATGTCAGTGTGTCCTTGAGCAATACTCTGACCTTTAAACTGCTCCATATATACATGGCAAAAATCTAAGCCACAAAGTTTCAAAATCAATGTAATTCAATAAGAATATGAAGTTAAAATTCTGAGGTGTCTGTTACCCAGAAAGCCTCTGTGGTGAGGCTGACCCATATTGGTATTTCTCTGGCCTATGCCGATATTTAGGGAGCAGGGCTGCCGATGGCGATACATAATGGTGATATCAAAAGAAAAAAAAGTCATGTAATTCTATGCTATTCTATTTGAAATTCAGGCCTATGTTTATAGCAGGATGTGAGAGAGTTATAGTTCAGGGGTCGAAACCAACATTTAACCACCTTCCCAAAACTCCAAAATCCCAAAGGGGAGCACTAACATCATTCCACAGCAGATACATTGACCTAGCTGTCTGCAGACATTTTTTGCTTATCTGCCTCTTATCAGACATTGGCCGATACTGACCATCTCAAAATGTAATCGAATCACTACAGTACACAGTATGTTTGACATGGAGGGAGGGCAAGGAAGCATAATTTGCACCAAAGGAAGAGTCAAAAAAAGTCACCGAGCAGCCTGATCATTCAGGGAAAGAAGTCGAGGCCACACATGAAAGGAAAGGAGCCAGACACACACAAAGTCACCTGCAGATGAAGATTTTCTGTTAAACGACCCGAGAAGACACAGAAAGGCATCAATCAGAGATCTTTATGAATATAAAAAATGTTTTAAATCCACACAAACCAGCTGAGCTGTTTTCTTTATTCGTGAAAATGTGACACTTCAGAAGCTCACAAAGTAATTTACAAACCACAGTGTCTGAACAGTGTAGGTGTGTGTGCTGCTGTACAGTTGATGGAGAGTTCAGTGTGAGAGCGATGGCACTGTGCAGGCGGCCCGGTCTGCGTGGGAGTTTGAACACCGCTCGGGACTCTGCTGGGTTGCCATGGTGTTGCCATGGTGAACAATTAATGCTTGAATGGCAATATTGTCAAACCCGCTAAAAATACAGAGAATTGTAGACGAGACGTTTCATCCATCTGTTTTTCCGTCTGTACATCAGACAGAACAACACCTCTGCTGCAGAGCTCGATTCAGCTCTTTATGTAATAGTTTGAATTATCATGTCGTTGGACTTCACTAAAGACAAGTGGCATTCGTCTTTGTTTTTCTGACCTCTTGTACTTTTTACTCATATACTTTTATCTGATGGCTGAAGTCATTGGTAACTTTGAAAAGTCCCATTTTAGGTCTCTTTGACGTCTGTATTTCAGGTTGTTGGTCCATCAGTGGCTTTTATTTCTGGTATGTTTCAGTAGTCTTCACGTTTCCATCCAAATGCAGCACAATGGTTAACCAAATTTTCAGAAAATTGTCAAAAGAAAATGCAACTTTATGCGCATTTTCTTCCCTCTGTTTCCCATTTTAGGTTTTGTTTCATCAAGATAAGCAATAGGTAAACCCCCCCAGATAAAAAAATTCCTTTTTGCAATATTTTTCAAGTTTTTAAATGCACAAATCGAAAATGTGCATAATCGAAAGGCACAAGCGTGGATCGAAATCCACATATTGACTTGTTTCAGAGCAACTAAGCATGAGGTCACATGGCCTGGCGGATAATTCAGTCACTGGACAGTTACAGTGACTTTCATCCTGCATTATCAGTGTTACACAGACCTAAAAGGTCATCAGATCAAAGGATCAAAATTCCAGTGAGTGGCAGCAGGTTCATGCTGCACTTTACTGAACGTGATGTGTTTATTTATGTCCTCTGAGGAGCCTGCCAAGAAATAAATGATAATGAAAATTCATAGGGTGGACTCCAACTTTACCTTGTATATTATTAACAAAGTAAGACTAAAAAGAGCTGTCCTGTACTGTAACATTATGAGATGGGTAGGGATGTACTACAATGTGATCCAATTCACCATACTGGGTTCACGGTATGATTTCATTATGGTTTTTTTAAACAAATTAGATTTTTGTGAATTAAAAAACGATTTTATTTCTCAGACAAAAATCTAAAAGATGTATTCTTTCTTATATTTTCTTTAATCAAATTAAAGAATCCATTTGTATTAACGAGGTAGTGTTTTCCAACAGGATGGTGCACCCTCAATTTCTAAGTCATCCGTCTGTGCTCCTTGGTACAGCTACTGACAAACAAGCATAGTCAAAAGCACATGGCGCCCTCTGCTGTTTAAAGAGTATCATTTGCATTTTTCATTTCACTGATTTGAATCTTCACATATTTGTATCGCGATTTAACTCTCTTGCGATATATATGGTTACATATCTAGAGGAGCGATAGTTACTGTGTGCTCGCTGGTTCTTTCATGTTTGATTGGGGAACTACTTAAATAGACAGAGTAGGACACAACACACACTGTTTAACTTCTTTTTAAGGCCAACCCAGACAGGTTAGGTGTGAAAGTTAAGTTAGTTCAGATTTTACATTCAAAACAAAAGAAGTTTAAACCTACTGGTATCATCTTTGGATATCTCCTTTCTCAACTACTATTTATTTTACTGCTGTTACTTGTTTAGCCTAATGTTATTTCTGTACAGTGTAGAATGCAAGACATAGTTATTTAATGCAGAAAAACTAATCTTCATTGTTCATATCTCAGTTTTCTGCTTCAGCATCTCAACAACTCTTCTGTGTAAACTGTCTCTGTGATTTGGCTTCATTGTCAGTAAAGTTTTTCCGCCTTCTGAAGCTCCAGCCGAGCGTCTTTGTGCCACTGTCGGCAGCTTGACGAGTGGGCTCAGACACAATGCATGCTGGGACAGGGGTAACCATGGAGATCTGTGGTTTTGACTTGATAATGTCCTT
>NW_023339751.1:23650317-23650925 GCF_004916995.1 Morone saxatilis | reverse complement strand
TTTGGGGGAGTTTCCACTCAGACCTGTTAGATAGTGTTACATTTGTGTTACAGTGTGGTCATGTTAGAACAAATAACGTTTTGTATAAATAATCCTGTACCCTCATGCTATTATGTCCTATAATACTGCTGTGTCTTTGTTTCTATGTTTTCTTCTGGTGAGGATGAGGACCATATGAATGTTAGCTTTAGCTTCATTATGTTAGCATGATATCATAAACTGTATGTTGCCATCAAGTGCATATTTAAGGCCCTTAAAATAGAACTACAACACTTAGTCGACTGTTTAAAGACATTTTTCACCATAATCTAACTTTTTATGGACCAAACAACTAATCAATTAATAGAGAAAATGGTCAATAGATTATTCTATAATGTTGTTTTTTTAGTTTAAGCATTAGCTAATGTGAGAGATAAAAGTTTTAGATTGGGTAGTGAATGTATACAGTTACCTGATGTGTACGCTAATGCTGATGAAATCTGTTGGTATGGTTGACATTTCAGCAGACAAAATACCCAATTGTCATTAATGAGAAGCTGCTGTGGCTCAGAGGCAACCCCAAATTGCTCCTGATGCATAGCATCGGTATGTGTATGAATGAGTTAGTT
>NW_023339751.1:23647890-23650263 GCF_004916995.1 Morone saxatilis | reverse complement strand
AAAGAGCTTTGAGTGGTCGGAAGACTAGAAAGGCGCTATACAAGTACAGGTCCATTTGCTTTGTTTACTTCTGCGTGAACTTGAAAACTCACAAAACAATAGGGATCTTTGTTGGTAAATCTGCAACTGTTACCATTTTGAACTGTGCAGTTTAGAGGCTTGTCAGGTGTAGCAGCAGTAACCAAATTGGGTCAATTGTTGCCCTATCACTGACTGGTGTTATTCTTACTGATAAAAGGTACCATTGGGTACCGGTACCGAATTTCAGGTAACATTACTGATATCTGTTCAAATTTGACCAGTACCCAACCCTAGCCAGGAGAAGCCTTAAGTCCAAGCTGGGCCAGTGTGGCTCCTATCCCGGCTCTCTTCCTCTCCTCTTGGGGGCCACAGCAGTGAGCAGGTCCCACTGATCTGGCTGGGTGGATCGTCTCAATGTCCGATGACTGTAAGCTATTTCTGTCATAGGTAATATGTGTTTTAGCAATAAAGTGTAGAAACTGATTAAAACAAAAACAGAAGTTTGAAGGAGGGAGTCTACCAGCTGCAGCAATTGAGTGAGCAGCAATCAAAATCTCCTGATCCAATCGATTTGAACAATTTTGGCTTAGCTTACCTCTTAAAAATCCAACCCAGTCAGACATCATTTGGAGATGTTTTTAGCAATAAAGCCAAAATAAACACAGATTAAAACAAAAATGTATGAAAATGTTTGACGGCGCTACCATTGCTGCCTATACATGCGCTGCCGTTGCCATGGCGAATAATCTTGCGCTTGATAGCATTTGTCATAGAGAAAGAGACGCTAGTGAGAGCATTAATAAGAGTTGGTTGTAGTGGAGGATGATGGGAAGGGAGAGAGGTGGGAGGAGGATGTGGGCGAGAGACAGAGGAGAGAGAGTAAAGATCCCCGTGACGGTGTAAAGATGCTCTATGAAATGAAACAAAATGTGCTGTGAGACTGAAACATGAACTCTCCAGTGAGTCCACAAATCCTAAAATATTATATGGCTGCAACTATTATTTTCATTATTACTTATCTCCAGATTACCTTCTCCATCAATCGTTCTATCAATGTAATGTTGGAAAATAGCTCAGTGTGACTTACTCAAACTAAACAATATTCCGTTTACTGTCATAAATGACAAACAAAATCAGCAAATCATCACATGTAACAGTTACTCCCATGTGATTATTAATCAACTAATTAATCGTTTTATCTCTAAAGTGTTATATTTTAAACGGTCCTGAGTGACACTTTCTCTCCACTCAGATTATTTTCTTCTTTCTCTTCTTTTATGTCTCCATCCATCATCCTGTCGTCACTCTCTCTCTATTTCCGTCCTTCCTGTTTTCAACCAGCATCATTACTGTCTCTTCCCTTATCTCTCCATTCTGTCTCCCTCTTGCTATAAATACCCCTCCTGAGGAGTCACAGTTCTTCTGGCTGTACCACACACCGACACAGTAACCAGTCATTTGTCCCCCTCGCTCTTTCTCTCCTGTCCCTTTTCTCTGCATGCTCACTCGCCCTTCGTACCGTCTGTACATGACATCATACTTTAAGGTCGAGTGTCGCTTCAGTCTGTCTGCAGGCATTTGCAGACTTTAAATGTACTGCAGAAAGTTAATCAGCTGTAGATTAAAAGCTTAATCAATATTTTATACCAGAGGTTTTTAAAGTCTGACACTCTCTCAGTCTGTGGGCCTCGCCTCCCCATCACTACCCCCACTCCACAACCAAAATGGAGTATTTGGTCCCCAGGTTTTCACCGTGTATATGAATGACTTCCTGGAATATAGAAATATATTAATGAAATATAACATAGACATAAAGCAACATAAAGTTAGTATTGTAATGCTGTCATTGAGTCAGTGAGGTGGCCGTGAGCCTATAACGGTATTGGTTAACATTTTGTTTTAAATGTTTTCCATTTAAAAGTATGGCGAATTAGCTATTAGCAGCTCTTGCTTGCAGCGTGCCCATGGATGTACAGACGACCATCACTGGATTACTTTGATTCTGAAGAAAGCTTAAAAACTAGATGATTCTCAGGCAAGCTCTGGAGCGTCTTTTTTCTATGATTTTTAGTGGCTTTACAAACGTTTATTCACAAATTGTAGCAATCAATCACTAAGGGTCTAAAGTACCTTAGTCTGCTGATCCATGAACTGTGTGTCACTGCTGCAGCTCCAGCTGTTGACTGTGTTGGTGAGCGCCCACATCAGTGACCAAACTACAATAATCAACCTCCTTGTGTTCAGAATACCTGCATGCACCTGTCCCTTTCACCTCACGCAGTATCTTTGCCTTAGTCAGACTAGCTGGTGGGCATGGTGGAGCATTTAGCAGCTAAAGAGCCAGATATTGTT
>NW_023339751.1:23641604-23647790 GCF_004916995.1 Morone saxatilis | reverse complement strand
CACACACACACACAAAAACTAACTCAGGGTCCCAGTGGCTGCGTATTTTTAGCGTAGCAACACAAGCAGCTTCAGCCTGACTGGTTGTTGAGCTGCAAGTGGGTGGCAGGCAGCACACACACACACACACTATCAGTGTGCATTTTTTTCAGAGGAACAGAGTTTGGGCTCTGTAGACCCTCCTCAGAGACAGAAATAATCTCATTGGTGGAGTTAAACGTCAGTGGGCGAAGCCAGAGAATACACTGTGACGTGATGCAGAATAAGTGCCGAACCACAGAGTTTGAATGTTGCTGTGGGAACGGACAGTAGCAGCCAATCAGTGAATAGATCTGAGCCTCGGTTGTTGTCAGACTGGACGTAAAGTTTTCTCCATCCCATTAACCCTAAACTAATCAATTCTGCAACTAAATATTTTCAAAGTTGATTAGTTTGCTGATTTATTTTTTTTCTATTCATTGATTCGTTGTTTGGTTGTTCCCCAGAGCCTAAGATGATGTTACCAAATGTCTTGTTTTTCCTGACCAACCGTCCAAGAATCAACGCTGTTTATTTTCCCATAAGGTTGATTTTTGTGTTCATACCACTAAATTAGTTGAAATGTTTAGTTGATTATGTTGATGAACTAAATCCTTTCCCTTCATTGAAACCAAGCCGTCATGTTTGTTTTACACAACCTTCCTGCAGTTATTGTGTTCACTGTTCATTGTACAGTTTATCACTTTTTCTGTGCTGGTATTGTTATGCACTGAATATAATATGAAAGATCCATAAAATGTCACTTGGTCTTTTATTTTACCCAATGAAAGAATCAAATAGTTTTATCTGACTTCAGTACAAAAGTTGAGAACCAGCGGTCTGCAGTTTACAAGTTTACATTTGCACTAGTAGTCAATCATTTATCCACTACTTTTAGCATTTTCACCATTTAATAACTCACATGTTCAGCCATTTTCCAGTTACGTGTTATCTACAGAGCCCCCTGCTTTCTTGCGTGCTATGTAGTATTCAAATGTTGCATCTGACTCGTTGAATATGTGTTTATGGGAAGTTGGAATAGCACAATTAAACAGTCCCTGCGCTGTTGTTGAAACCTGATTTACTTTAGGTTGACAGCAGCTTCTTAAAACCTTGCTGATGGAATTGATGAAATGTTTAAGACAACAAAAAAACATCTTGAGGCTGAGATGTGACCTGACCGCTGCAGCCATCTGTCTGCCAGTCTGTCTGTCTTTCTGCCTGTGTGTCTGGTGTTTTTGTGCAGAGTCATTGTGCCGTTTGCTGACTGCAGGATCCAAACAGACATCGTGCTGAGTCGTGCTGCTGACTCGCTGCCTGTTTACCTGCTCTGTTGGGTCGGCCTCTTTCAGGGACAGCGAACACACCGGCAGCAGTTTAAAAAAACAGTCAATAAAAAGTGCATCACACTTTTCAGTGACAGCTACTCTTAAACTGCTGCGGAAAAAAACAAATCTAACTGCACTGTTAAAAAACGATTTAACAGCCAAATGATTGCATCTGCTGAGCGACGTGATGATTTAAAGTAAAAAAATTTATAACAACCTGTATAAAGCCTTAAGAACATTTGAGAGGGCAGGTCATTTGACAATGTCAGAAAAAATCCTCATTATTGTGATTATGATTTCAGTCAGCCCCAGTCTGTAATCAGTAATCAAAATTGACTTTGATTAATTTTCTGTCCAAAAAACTAACCCGACATATTTGTGTTTGACTATTCAATTCACCCCTGGTGTCGTCATCTTACAGGAGCTTCCTCACACAATGCAGAGAGCAGATATTAGCAGTAATTAAAGCACTTTAAGAGTAGCTGCGTCTGGATTTTTAATTCATTATGGTTAGTTTTGTAGGTACACAATAACGTTTCTTTAGTTGTTGTTTTTTTTGTCTGTTTTTATTTTAGTTAATAAAATGTTTTCCACACCTAGTTTTAGTTTTTAATTAAGTTTTATTTAACTATAACAGCCTTGATCTGGACAACAGTAACCACTTGTGCCTGGCATTGTCACTGTATCAGAAAACCCTTTAAACTTCATATTGAACTGAAGGTTTCCACCTGCTGGATGTTTCCTCAAACACACAAACACAGTTCATGCTTCACCTGCTGTCTCATCTACGACTCTCTCTATGACGGCAGTGTGTGTGATCAGACATCAGATATTTTCATAAGTAAAATTAATTAATTGATAATTCTATATATAGGATAAGAATAAATTATTTAGGGGATTTTTATCACATAACCTTCCTATTTAATGTCTGAGGAAGAACTGTGTGTGTGTGTGTGTGTGTTGGTGTGGGGTGTGTTGTGTGTGGTGTGTGTTGTGTGTGTGTGTGTGTGTGTGTGTCTTAGATCTTGCAGTAACGTGTTGTTACCAGGGTGAGGCACCGTTCTCTCAGTTTAGAGATGAACTGCAGATCAGGAAGAGGCTATCACAGCCGGCAGCCAATCAAAGAGCAGAGTTATGGTCATATGACATTGACAGCAGTGCAGGGTAGGCTGCTGCTGCTGCTCTCTGGCACTTTCTCACATCATTTTTCTCCAGTTTCACCTTCTAACAGCTCAGTGTTTCAATCAGTGACAACTGCTGTTTGAGTGTTACTATACAATAAACTGCACTGTGAAATAATAACACTGCTGCAGGTGGAGCCAGTTATACCTGTGGATGTTTGCTGATGCACATATCAACACATTTTAAGATGCTTACTGGCAGAAACAACCTCATAACCAGAACAGACTAAATAATATGCATAATGTAAGCATCAACATTAAAGGACTCAGTGGCAATGTAGCAACAAAAATAAGAGATTAAATTACTGAACAGATAATTGCATTCAAATGAGTTTCTTATTAAATATATTGAATATTTATGTATTGTTTATAAGATCCTCATTAACTGTTATCATTTCTGACTGATGGAAAGGTGATTGTGGTGGTGGTGTAAACAGAAGTATGGATTAGAACTGACACAGATGACTGAAAAACTTGATGTTGAAATGACGTATAAAACACCAATATTAGCAAAAAGAAACCTTAAGCAAGTCAGTGTTTGATATTTCCTTCTCTTGTTGAATGTGGTTTCCATTTGCACAACATTTGTATAGAATCATCCATTATGTTGCACCTTCAGTCACTAACTCTGCCCTCTCTTTGTTTGAATCCCTCCAGGTTGTGGACGAGCTTCTCGGCCTGCCAGTCAGAGCCGGTCTGAGGGTGTGTGTTTGAGAGTCCCGTCGCTTACGGCAGCAGGAAGCAGGTGGAAGGACTCGGAGGCAGCAGCGGCGGCGGAGGGGGCGGAGTCGCGGCGAGGTCAAGATGACGTCGGTAGCGGCGGAGTTCGAACACATGGAGATCCAGCAGCAGTACAACGATGGCGTCAACAACCGCTGGGACGCCGACGACTGGGACAATGAGAACAGCTCGGCTCGCCTGTTCGAGCGCTCACGCATCAAAGCCCTCGCAGGTAGGAGGACGGACGGATGCAAGATTGAATGGATGAATGGATGACATCGTTTCAGTTCTGACAGCTTGTAGTGATTCTTCAGAATCTGACACTGATCTTGAGCTTTGAGAAGGCCGAACTGATTCTGTTTGTTGTCCCGGTCTTTGTACGTGGTTGAGCAAAAGGAATATATCCAAAAAGGTTCTGACTAATCAGACTAATAGAAGCAGGAAACAATATAAAATAATATACTCAATTCTAAATTGCTGTCAGGCATCCATTATTTTCTAGTAACCAGACAGTATAACTGGATACCTATCACATAGCTCTTTATTTACACTTCAAATATAAATGTACCAGTATTAAAGTATACCACTATCAAACTAGGGGAAAGAACACAAAGAACAGATATCTGTGCTATCAAAAAAAGGGCTGTGTATTGGCAAGAATTTGGCCAATTTTTGTTTAATCAAGTTTTAATTAGAAGAGATATTCAGGTTTTGTTTGAGTGTTTTGGGTGCTTCCTCAGCTTTGAACTCGGCTTTAAGCAGAAGAGTGCTCATGTTTTCTTTATTTTGATCTCAAAGAAATAAAGTAGCTGGATGACAGGATCATTTTATTTGGCTAACACCATACAAACCTGGATTAGTTGAACCATGTTTGAAGAACAGGACCTGGAAGTACATCATTGACGTCACTGTCGTCTGCTGAGGACTTGTGTCTTTGTTTAGCTTCGTCCTGTTTTTGTGTTTACTCAGTGGGAGTCTGAATGGTTTCATAAGCTGTGGGGTCTCAGAGTTTGTGTCAGCACAGAGAACAATGAACCCTCTCAGAGCACAAAGTTGCAACATTAAAATCTCTTTTTTTTTTCCAGCAGTATGGGGGAGAATGAAAGTGGAAACTTTGCATTTGACTTTGCTTCCATTTCTGATGGAGAACTTGTTTTTGGGCCTTCTGTAGAACAGTTAATGACTCAACCCACACTGATCCCACTTCCTGCTGACTTTTCCCGCTCAGATCAGCTTCTTCACTCCGCAAGATTCCTCAGCCACCACACCTGCTAATAATCAGGAGTTAACGGGGCTAACGAGGCTCATTAACGATTCTCAGGCTGGAAGAGTTAAACACCTCTGGCCCCTTTTTACGCCTCTCTTTTCAAACCCTTTCATTAGCAACATATCTGCGTCTCTGCTGGTCAGATCACAAATCTGTCTGTCTTTGTTGTCTGCATGTAGATCATTGTCGGTCCTCTTCCAGTCCAGAAGGTGTTCGGTAACTGAAATTTTAAAAAAAGGAGGAAGAATAATGTGTGCAGCATATGAACATGAACATGTACGAATCATATTTATGAACTACAAATGAGACAAAGTTTTATCGTCTTCACGGTTTTAACACGCTCTCTCACCTACATTCAGTGGTTGAACTGATCAGGGATCAGATAAACGCCACAGCACCTTAGTGCTCCTTGTATTTTTGTGTAGAAATGGCCGGAGAACAGACAGCTTATTTCACTGAACCTTAAAACGTGTATTCCCTCATGATGATGGTGCAGCCTGAGTTTGGGCCAATCAGGAACCAGTATTCTGACCTGTGATAGCAGCGCCACATGATGAAAATGCATGCGTGATTTAACCCTTACAAATGCATGATTAGGTTGATAAAAAGGAAATATGAAGTTTATACATTTATATTATCTCACATTATTGCCAGGGATGTGTATTGGCAACAACAAAAATGGTGACATCTGTACCATCTTATTATAATAATAATAATAATAATAATAATAATAATAATAATAATAATAATAATAATAGCACTGTAAAACATTTGAGAAGATATGCAGTCTTTGTTTCATCTGTTATGAGCTGGCTACCAGGTCCGAAGTATTAACTAGTAGTGTACGTTGGAGGAGTCGTAGTTTGTCAGTGGTAGTAACCGTTCCGCTGCATGGTTTAGTTTGGGCCGTCAACGGTTAATTTGAGAAAGTTGGCTGCAAACTAACAATTATTTTCAATGTTAGATCCGATCAATTGTTTAGGTAATGAAAAAAACTGTAAAACCTTAATAAGAGTGACTCCACCCATTGGTTTGGTGGAGTTTTGAAGTCCTCAAGTTTGGTATTATGGCCATCTCCATGTTGGTTTTTTGCAGCCCAGCAGTGGTGACGTGCTATGGAGTTGAGGCTGCGTTTTAGTTTTTTGACTCATCTGATAGCATAGTCAATGCGAGTTTGATTGTGTTCTGATCTAAACAGCGGGGGGGAAAATGTATCCTACTGTGTTTTTTTTTGTGTTTTTTTTTTTTTTTTTTGCTGTTTTGCTTTGTTTTGAGGGCAGTAGAGAGAGAAGAAAAGGCAGGGGAGAGAAGGGGATGACATGCAGTAAAGTAAAGGGCCGGACTTGAACCTGGGCCGCTGTGTTAAGGACCATGTGTTATGCGCTGCCAGGACGCCAAGTGTGTTCACTTTTAAAAGCGCCATAGTGAAAGAGTCTGGCATTTTATTTCACTTACAGAGTTTGGTGTTTGCGCTGGACGGACGTCACTGAAAATGACCGTGTCATAACAAAGTAGCCCGCCTAAAGAATACCCTCTTTATGGGTCTATTTTACTTAAATGGGACCATCATTTACTAAATGAACATCATGCTGTATGGAAGAAGACTGAAACTAGATGATGAGACCATAAACTCATTTAGGAAACTGGTTTACTGAGCTCATAACTAAAGTTG
>NW_023339751.1:23639249-23641579 GCF_004916995.1 Morone saxatilis | reverse complement strand
AAGTGAGAAGTCAGCTCATTTCTCCAGCAGACTTTCTTTTTGCAACCACCTGCTTCACTTCACAGGCCTGGAAGCTATGTCCATTTTATATACTGTCAATGGAAAAACACCAATGGAAAATGGAAAAACACCAATCACAATTTCCAAGACTTCCATGGTGATGTCAAAAACTCAAAGGTATTCAATTTACAAAAACTGTAAGTTCTCATGTGTGAGAAGCTGGAACCATCAATTTTGTGACAAATTAATCCATTATCAGAATAGTTGCTGACAATTTCACTAATTGTTGCAGCTGCAGTAGAAAAACGTGCTTACATTTCTAAATGCAAGGTTTTAAAAGGGGATCTTCCATACTGAGAGTGTTGGCACCAGTTTGTGTTGATGGTTCTTCAGGTGAAGCTGCAGGGCTCACTGGAAGTCTCTGTGTGGATTTAAAGAAGCATACTGGTGGCTTTGCATGTATTTAACTTTAGATTGTCTGTATTTGTTGAGTTGAGTGTTGGCTGTAAAGGAATAGTTTGGTGTTTTGGGAAATATGCTTATCTGCTGTCCAGAAATAGTTGTGTCACAGTACTTTCTATTGATGTAGAGGAGTTTTGAAAAATCTGGACTGAATCTTTAAAGTGACGACAACTCACTCAGCCGCTCAATAATTAGAACCAGGAACAGTCCAGGTTCCCCACAGAGAGAAACACACACACACACTGTGTATGAGTCTCACTTCCTGTTGGAGGACCAGATGGTGGAATGTTGGGAATGTTGGTGTGTCTGTTTTTTTTAATGTGTGGCTTAATGTTTGTGGTTTTTAAAAACATCACAGAAAGTGAAAGTAAAGAAGAATGGTCTTATTCTGGCCTCCTGTTATTCTGGCCTCCTGTCTCCTCCTCTCTTCTGTTCTGTTCTGTTCTCTTTCTCTCTTTTCCTTGTATCCTTCTTTTTGTAATTTTTTTGCCCCTTCTGTCGTCTAATGTTCTTTATTAATTATTATTCTTTGGATTCTCCTTTGGTTCACCCTTTTGTCCTTTCTCTCAGTTAATTTCCTTCTTTCTTCATTCGTTCCTTCCTTCCTTAGATTATTGATCCCATTGTGGGAAGAGAGAACAAACTTTATAAAAAAAATTACATAATGAACAGCAACTACTTCAATTAAACCAAAAAAGGAAAATATACAAGATGAGATGAGGAAGTTGGAATTAAAATTAGGGAGAAAAATTGAGCTTGAACTAAAATTATCTTTGAGGGAATGTAATTGGAAGGTAAAGTGTCTCAGTGTTTCATCTTTTAGTTTCAGATCAGATGTAGAACAAGCGATTCATTTCTTGCAGTAGACAGGAAAACAGCACTCACCGCCTTGGAGGAGTCGGACTGTTTTTTCCTCCAACATGGCCGCCGTTGGCCCTGTTGTCTGCTGGTGCTCTGACCTCACAGGAATGTCTTTGTGTGGTCAGGAGGGTGAGGCGGCGTGTCTGTGTGAAATTCGCCACTGCAGCGACACAAATTTGAACACTGAACTCACCACCAGTTCTGGACTTCTTGTATTGTCTCGTTGCTGAATGTCTGCAGATGTGACTTCAGATAATGTGATTAGTAACAGGAGTGATATGTTTTAGCTTTTCAGCCAGTAAAAAAGTAAACTGGCAGCCTCTCGTCCCTGAGGCATGCACTGTGAGCAGTGTCAGCGGTCTGACTCTGCTCCGGCTGGATGAATGGTGCGTTTGGTTCGTTGGCGGGGCCGCCCTGAGGGGCCGAGCCACGAGGATGCCAGATGACGGCAGGAAACACGGCGTGACACTCAGCATGCCGGCAGGACTGAATGTGTTGTCATGTACACATTATCAACAGAACATAAAGAACTGCTCTGACTGTTTTCATCAGCTGCAGAAATATTTGGTCCATCTGTTGTCTGTTTGCTGTGGCCTCTGACCTTTGACCTCTGTACTGATGAATGCTTGTAATGGTGGTGATCTAGGAGCTGAAGCTGTTTCCACTTTTAACATCATTTTTAACAAATCAGGATGCATATACATGTCAGGTGGTAACTCAGCCTCAGCAGGGTCTAACACTGGCTCTAGATAGGGATGTTCATGTCGTCCGCACGTGTCACGGCAACCATAGATTCTCCTTCGCACTTGAAGTGGAGGGTGAAGCGAGGAAGTTTTTTTTTTTTTTTTTACTATATAAGCTATGCCTGACTTATGCTTAAGATATTTAATTGATTACTATTGGGGGGAGGTTTTTTACCAGAAAATCTGAAAAATTTAAACATCTGACATTATTACACACATGAACCTTTTAAACCAATAGTCTGATACAACAGGAAAACTGAGCTC
>NW_023339751.1:23631851-23639234 GCF_004916995.1 Morone saxatilis | reverse complement strand
TGAGGCAATTCAGAATTAATCGGGAAATCATTGTAAGACTGTAGCAAGGCCACTTTTTCAAGCCAGTCAAGTGAGAATATTGACAATTATCCTTATAATGGAAATTCACCACAGTGACACACAATTTTTTTTTCCTAACTGTATGTTAATGTAAGTCTTAACAATAAAATGACTTCAGAAAAGGAAGTGGCCCTCCACGGTATTTCTTCTTGTCTGCCCGATCTGTGCTCTCGTCCTGTCCTGTAAACTACTTTAGTGGAAGAGTTTGTGAGTAAAAGTGAAACAGTCTCTGGGTGGAGTTGCCGCCCTTATAATCAGGAGGTCAAAGATCATGTTTGGGATGTAGGAAGTGGAGGTCATTGACTTGAATTCAGTGTTAACGAAAGCAAGAGAAGTAAGGAGACACCTCATGTGTGTTATGCTTTAGCAGGCTCCGTTTTAAAGCTTATGATTATCATCACTGGCTGAAGCGTTAGTCATTTATCTGTGCATTTTTCATTCCGTCAAATACTTTCTTGTTTTAGTCTTTTTATCATATGCAGTTATTTGAGGGTGACATGAATATTTGTTCCTGGTATTGTCTTAGTGTCGTTACCTCTGAACTCTCACCTCCTTACTGTTGCTGCTGCGTCTGGTCAGTTATGCAGGAAGTGAAGCTGATTCCCCTCCAATCAGTATTCTCTGTAACATCCTCATCATTCCTCCACCTTCACCTTCCTCCCAAACCTGCTGTGTTTTCCTGCAGGTTGATGTGAAGCTGCAGATTTCATCACACACAGTAACTGTGTGTGTGTGTGTGTTCGTGTGTGTGGGTTGTTGATGGACAGCAGGATCAAACAGGAAGTGCTGGCCGGGCTCAGACAGGAAGAACATCTCCACAACAGGCTCTAATATTAGAGCTCAGATATTCTCAGGATGTTTGGACGTCTGCGTGTGAGCGATGAGCTCGGAGAAAAAGTCTTGAGCCAAATACACACACACACACACACACACACACACCACAACAGCACACACACACACACCCACCCACACACACCCTACCCTGTTTCCTTTTTCTTGGTGCTACTCGTCCCCTCTGCACACACAGTATTATTTATTCGCTTTATTGGCATGGAGAAGCTGTGTTGCCTCAGTGTCAAGTTGAATTACATAAACCCAAATGAATATTTTCACATGATATCTCCTCTCTTTTTTATACTTTTATCTGTTAGTTGTCTTTCAGTCTGTTTCCACCATGGAAAATTTAAGTCAGTTATAGAAGGTATTCATATTTATTTAGTAAAAACATAAATTATCTTTTAGAAAAGAAGTCAGGACTCTTTGACTTTACTTGCAGTTAGGTTTTAATCAACATTTCAGTTGTTTGATCTTAGCTATAGCGTCCACAGTTCGTTAAACCTGTTCCTGATCATAATATTTATATTTCAATTTGGCACATGAAGACATTTTGGAGTTTTGCAGCAGTTTTCTGTCAAGGTAAACCAATTTCTTTCCCCTAACCCTAACCCTTAATATTAAGATAAGAAATTCCCACAAACCTGGAAGAGTAACAACTTACTTTGTATTATATCTGGACTTTGTCCTTTTTTTCTGTTAATATGTCCATGAAAGCTAAAAACGTTGTTTTAACATAAAATGAAACAGTAACATATTCTAACAATGTAATTTTAAAATTTAATTTAATTTCATAAAATTTTGATGGAGGGTATTCTGCATAATCTTTACTTATCCATAATTTCTTCTTACTTCTACAGGACGTTTTATTGTAGAAGCAATCAAAAAACATAAACCTTCCAAATATTCAGTCATTGTATGGTTCTCCTCAGTTTATCTGTAGTAAACAGCTTTTAACAGGAATATTATTTTTCTGACTGATTTAATCTTCAGTGTGAACAGAAACAAACAGAGCTCTCTCTCTGTATGTCCTTCTCTCTCACCCTCCTTTCACTCCGCCCCTTATGCTAACGAGTCGATGACATCACTGCTAAAATCAAGGCCTGCGATTGGCTGCTGGGAGGAGTAGCTGCTCCTGCTGCCGGCCCCTCCCCCCTTGACTCTCCCTCTGTCTGAAAGGTGTTTTCAGTGTCTGAGAGCCGCTGCCGCTGCTGCTGCTGCTGCACGCTGGAGGACAAACCCACGCTTTCATTCTCTACCTCCCTCCATCTCTCCCTCTGCTTCCTGCACTCTTTCTGTCACTGCAGCGCTCTCGGTTCCACCTTCTCATTGTGCTGGTTCTGCGGGCGGGAGGGTGTGTATGTGTTTGAACGGAGGATTCCTAACTGAGAGGAAGGTGTGATATCTGAAGACACTGACAGATGGATGGATGGAGAGAAAACAGAAGCATGATGCTGCCGTTGCCACGGTGCGTTTGCTGAGCCAGCGATTTCTGCTTCCACACTGGTGAAACATAGAAAGAGAGAGAGGGGGGGGGACTCTGCGGTTCATCTTGCATGTCACTTGTCCTCCATCGCTCAGTCCTGCTGTCTTGGAAGTGTCTCTGTGGAGACTACTGCTGAATCTGGATTATTTCTTTACAATATTAGAAGCTGTTTGAGTGTTTGAAACTCAGGTTGAAATCATTTGAGATTACTTCTGAAAAGATCATTTATTCATCTGGAAACTGAGGTTTATTCTACTGGACATAAGCTCATCCTGTCAGGGACTCAAGCTTTACACTGCTCCAGAGAAGTTTATCCTGTTGGAACTCAAGTTCATTCTCCTGGACACAACTTAGTCCTGGTGAAACTCGAGCTTCACGCTGTTACAGAGAACCTCAACCTCTGGTTTCTTCTCTTGAAGACAATTTGATTCAACTGGAAAAGCTTTCATCCACTTGGAAACTTTCCAAGTGAAAAATTCTTTGCTGAGTCTTTCCTCGATGCCTCTGTGGACTCATATTGTCTAAATCTTTTGTCCACATCATGGAGCTTCAGAGCGCCACCAGCGGTCTCCCAGGCCCTCTTTCCCCTGGACCTATCTCCCCAACTTTGGACTATGCTGGCCCCCTCTCCCCATCGTCAGGTGGCCCATCTCACGCCAGCCCCGGCCGGGGTCCGAGCCCCAGTCTCAGCCCCATCAGGGGGCCCAGCCCCGGCCCCGGATTCTCGGGTCAGGCTGCCTTCAACTACAACCAGCTGGAGGGGAGGTTTAAACAGCTTCAAGGTAAGATGGGAGCTCACCTCGAAATGTGTAGAAATATCCCAAAAAAAGGAACACATGAAGAGAGAACTGCTGGTGGTTTTGTTGAGGGAGAAGTTCAGTGTAATGCTGTGCAACATATCTTACAGATAATTAGCCTAAATTTCTAGAAACTAGTTCAGGAGGACCTGAGTCAGAACCAGATGAGAGCAGCTTTTTAAAATGTTTCACGAAGTGTCCTTGAAACTGAAAATGAGAGAACTGGTGCAAAGAGTAACTTCATTACAAACTTTAAAGTTGCAACAAACAGCTGCTTTATACGGGCAACAAAAAGTCTGAATACACTTCTACTCCTGATTCCATGTCCCAAGATGATGGATAATCAATTTATCTATTAGTAATTGCAAATGTAGCAAAATTGGATGAAATGTTAAAGAAGTTGGAAGAAACTACGAAACTACTACAAGCATGTGAACTTGTCACTGCAGACAAGTTTTTCTTTTAGGTGTAGTTTCATTTAAGCAGGAATGTAACCACCACAGGTTTATGTTAAATCATTGTAATGTGTGAACGTGAAATCTGTGTATGAGTCAGCAGTTCTAACCTTATCTTAGCAAACTCTGGCTGTATCAAAACCCCACCCTTAACACTGCTTAACACTGATACAGTCCCACTGATAAAACTGATCAGCTGATCAGTTTTATCAGTGGGACTTCGGGGTTGTGGGGTATTTACTTTCTTGCTGAAGGGAAGTTGTAGGAGGGGCACATGTTTCTTAGTCAGATCTCACACCAAGAATCTTTCAGATGGTTGTGATCTGACCAGTGACTCTTCAGCCTGTCCTCATCTTAGTCAATTAGTCTTTCTAATCGGTCAGCAGGGTGTTGGCTGAGAAATTTATATTTAATTTGTGGGGAATGAGTTCACAAGCATGCTTTGCTTTTTAATTAATCCATCTATCTGAATGCATTCATCAATAATATTAGACACAACAACCATTTATATTTATGTTACATTACATATGTTCATTTACATGTCCCAAAATCACAACTTTGTCCCAGGTGGCTTTAAAATTTGTATGGCATACAACACCCTCTATTCTTAGACCCCTGATTTTGAGAAGAAAAAAAGCTTAATATGAAAAAGTTTTAAAAGCATGGTGAGGGCTTCCAGTACTCTCTCTGTTGCTGCGGCTAGTTTTAAGAATGAATTAATTGCTCATAATTTCATTCCAAGATCAATATCACCTGGACCTTGCCCCTAATCTAAATTAGAGCATTTTATTTATTCTTGAACTATTTCCTCATCTCTTTAAATAATACAACATGTATTACCACGGGTCAACTGTTTCACTCTTTCCAATCCTAAATGTGTTGAAGTTTATTTCTTTCTGCTTCCCTTCCCAGTGTCTCTTTTTCATAAACTTGAATTTAAGTCAAGTGCAAACGCCAAAAATGCAACGATTCTGCAGATGACGATTGTTTACAATTAGTATTCATACAGTAGAAATACATTGTCCTAACTCATCTGTTTTTGCCAATAATCTTCTAAACAACCTTATTAAGCGCAAAGAGTGATCTATTTTACACTTAACATGCCAGAGCAAGCTATCAAAAGCTCACCAATGGATATTTGTCATCAATAAAAGGTTTTAATAGCAAGACAGTTTTTCGTGGAGGAACACTTAAGTGTAAAATTATCCGCAGGCTGAATTTAGCTGAAGGCTAATGGAGCCAGTTTACTGATTGCAGCCCCATCGATGTGTCGATGCCCAGAAACCTTCAGTAGTCCCCCAGTATCTAAAAGTATCTCACTGTCTGAAGGCCAGGTGAAGGTGATCACAGCAGGTGGTTCGTGAGACTATAAGCTAAAAACTGCAATGGGGCATTGAGCTGATATTTTTGTTTTAATGAGCCAGTGTGAAAGCTTCTAACATCCTAATGGAGTCAATCAACTCCTCCGATATTATAATGAAAATGTCAAATAAGCTGTTCCCTGAAGAGTGTCCTGATTGTGAAGGTTTCTGGAGTTCTGAAAAGGTATGAACATTGTTACTGCCCTTTTCAAGCTTATATTATCTGTTTTTCTATGATGCCAATTTGCAGAAGAACTGCACGTTGTCAGAGGTCAAAGTATTGCTCAGTGTCATTGAAGGACTTATCAAATGATTTTGACTTGAGTTTGTATGTTGTTTGGAGAAGGGCGGGTTATCTAGTATGGTATCTTTTGAGGATCATAAAGTGATCTGTTATTGTACTGAGATGTGGGTGTGTTTTATTGTGCTATAAAGTCACTTGAGGAAATATAGGAAATAAAGAGTCTACACCAAAATTTACTTCCGTCCATCTGTATACCTAGTATGTTATAACCCCTCCAGGGAACTTTCTTATTTAATTGAATTCAAGGGGAATCTGACCAGTGACACGCATTAGGAATAACTATAGAAATATTCTCGCTAACGTCCTTGTTTTTTCATGACGGTTATATAGAGGCATCTGTATTAATTTGCGACTGTTTTATAACGAGTTAAAAACTCCTCGTAGTAGGTTTAATTCTGCTAAGTTATGGATTAATTTCTTTGAAAGACTTTGGCAGTCCTTTTACCTTTAGGGAATATCTGTCTAGATCCAGTCCGTCTAGATATCTGGAAAGACTAAAGAAAAGTCTACTTGCCTTTGACTTTAAATGTCTAGTTACTGTAATTAGGGTTCCTCATATAAGTGTACTTAACTTATAGTTCTCTACAAATCAACTCTTAATAAATGGTTTTAAGATCTGAAGGTAGCCTTGAAAACCATATTAGTGTTCCCAGAAGAATCCACAAACAAAGGGGTTCTTCAAGTAACCTTTATTAGTCTTATGAAACCCTGCACATAACCCTCAGACAAGTAAATAGGTCTGGGACCTGGTTTTATGAGGGCAGTAGTTGAGCGTTGAGAGGATATAAATTCATACGTTGTCCCATGTGTGGCTCAGATGGCTCAGAGCAGTGCCTCGCATCCAAAAAGACCGTTGGTTCAATTCCCAGCGGGGTGATGAATATGGAAGCAGTCGGTGATTATTGCACCGCAAAGAGCTTCAGATGTGAGAGGGTTGAGACAGAAGGGAGCTGAGGAGCAGCACTTCCTCCTCGTTAGGGCAAGTATTGAGCGAACGTCCCCTGTTAGAAATCAAGCAATTATGGAGGGAAACAAGTCATCAAATTGCCTACTGAACTGACTCATGGGAGATTTTTACACAGAGCAGGAGTCAGTTACACTGACTGATGTGACGGGAAAACATTCAGAAGAACTGTTCTTTTCTTTATTTGTATCCTAGTAAAATCATTTATGAGAAATGCTGTATGATAGATATTACATGACTTTGTGATTGACCAAGACTCTGGAACTGCTCAAAGGCACTTCATCATCAGGACCTTTATCTGTTCAACCCACAGCCTCCCTGAATTCAGTCTAGTACAGTCCAGACCATTAAACATTCATTATCATAGTTACAAAGGATAGGATAGCTACAAAGATGAGATTAAAAAAAGTTAGATGAGACATTGTTAGATGAGTATGGAAAAGTGAATAGATAAATGGGTTGCTATGGATAAACGGATTGATGAATTGATAGACTGATGGACAGGGGAATAGATAATTACATTTTTTGATTGACAGATGATGAACGATGGATGATGGACACTTGGCTAGATAAGTTGATAGATCGATGGATGGGTGCATTTATAGAAAGATAAACAGATGAACAGGATGGATTAATAGACAGATAAATGGATGATGGATAGATGAATACATAAAGGGATGAATTAGAATAGATAAATTGATTATAGAGGGTTAGAAAAATGGATGGATGATCTGTAAACAAATTTATAGATAAATGGACAGAGATAGAGGGATGTATGAATAGAGATGATGAATAGTTGATAGACAGATGAAAATATAAATAGATAAACGGAAAGACAGATACACAAAGTGTAGTGGAGTGATAGATCAATGGATAGATAGCCTGTATATTAAAGTATATAAACAATATAAGGAATCAGTATTTTATTGACATATGCATTAATGTTATATTTAGATATTGTAGAGTTTAAACTCCATATTAAAAACAACCTTTTGTCTGTTTTCTTGCTGCATTTACAGATTTAACTGATGCAAACAAACACCGAACAGCATCAGAAACATTTCAAAGTCAGATTCTGTCAACTTACGTCAATCAGAAGGTTGTTGGTTCGATCCCCGACTC
>NW_023339751.1:23631152-23631751 GCF_004916995.1 Morone saxatilis | reverse complement strand
CCCTCCCTCCCTCCTTTTCTCCCTCCTTTCCTCCCTCCAGCCTCTTAGTGAAATTAAAAGGAAGCTTCAGCCGTCTCGTCCTGATAAAACTCACACAAAGGCGGGAGGAGAAATGCTTCCCTCCTCCTCACCCTCCATCATCAGTGTCAGGTTCTGTGCAAGAGGAGTCTGTGATCTCCACTCAGCAGCTTCTTACATAATCTGATGATGCACTCATCACATAAAAGAAATTGAATTGTGTACTTCTGTTTGCAAACTGATAAATAGATCTTGAACAGAATTTGAATGGACCCCTCCTAAGTCCCTAGGCCCCTTTTTGGTCTGTGCTCTAATAACAAGTAATAAGTCCCACATAAGTCTCATATTGTGACATTCTTGGATTTACCTTAATGAACATTCCTAGAAAGTTGACAACATGGAAACCATTCAGAAACCTTTACCTGAGGTGGAGTCAGCAGTATCAGTTACAGAGAGAGAGGGAGAGAGAGAAGGACAAAGAATAGCGGTATTGTTTGGGCGGAAGGTGACATGAGTAAGTGTTTGAGGAAGGAGTGTGTATGTGACAGTCTAAGGAAGAACAGGGAAACCACTCTGTCTGT
>NW_023339751.1:23629485-23631098 GCF_004916995.1 Morone saxatilis | reverse complement strand
GTGTGTGTGTGTGTGTTTTATCACATCATTCCACATGCAGCTTTGCAGCATGAAAGGGCTCTTTGATGGGGACGCGTCACTGAGCATGCTCACAACAACATAGAGGGGGCGGGGCATATCTGAGCCAAGAGAGAGAAAAACATAAAGTAAAAATCTAAAAATAAAAGCATGATGAAGTGTGTGAGTGTGTGTGTATCCATTCTCAGTGGTTACTAGGTTATCAGCTGCACAGGATGAACAATGGTGATACTTTTTTTTTTTTTTTTAAAGGAGAAGTTCTCACCACACTATGAACCACTGAGATCATATCAGTTTATAACTGAAGTTTAGATGTTTTTGATTAGTTTGTGTTAGTGTGTTAGTTAGTGGCTTTTGTTAAATAAACTGCAATAAAGCCACATGATCAGACTAGAATTATGATTATGGTGATCATTTTAACAATGTATTTACACAGCTTAGGCTTAACTTGATTTAGGGAAGAAAATTATCTTAATTGTACATTTTGCTTCATATTTCTGAGACTCTGTATGTTTATTACTTTGATGCATTACTCATTTGTCGAGGAAATTAACTGAAAGCAGCTGATTTTGAAGTAGTGGCAGTAATTTCTCCTGTATGACATCAGCATCTATTGGTGCCCGGATTCAACCTCAGACGGACTTTGGTGACAGCTGAATATAACACTAATGAGCTGTGAACGATCCCTCTACGGTACACTGAGGTAATGAAATAAAGAAATAATTACGTTAGGGAAAACACCACATCCTGCTGCAGGCTCCATTTATTTAAAAAAAAAAAAAAAAAACATTGATTAAAGGCAGGTTCGAATTTTCATCCTCTTATAACAATATCCGTGCCAAAATCCTCGGTCCCTCGTTCATATTAAAAATGTCTCTAAAGGGCTAGACAGAAAAGTTCAGCCCTGCTAAATGAGCCTATGCTAAGTGGATATCTTGCATCCATTGTAAAAAAGATCTTAACTCATTGTGTTCACACTTACAGTTACAAGTTTAACCACAGCAATTGTCTCTACGTCTTCTGTGGTTTTCAGAGATCTTTCTATAAAGCTGTGATTATTGAAAGGAATGTGATGAACTTTGGGTTTTGTGCCTCTTGTGTGTGTCTTCCGACATGCAGCTCAGGATTAAGATGTTTCAGATTCTGTCAACTGATAACATGAACTCTGTGATACTGGTGGAAAGTTATGAGATCATGATGAATGTCTGTGGCACTCTGACACTGTTTCATTAGCATTACAGTGACACACCCAAAGAGTTTCTTTTCTCAGCGATGAGGAATTCCAGTCATCCACCAGTGAGCAGGCACTGTGGTGAAGTTAACACTGTCGCTGTAATGAAAAGCTGATTTATATCGACACCATTTTGTTTCCTGATGGCTGACCGTAAGAGAGAAAGTGACAGCTTTGTGAATTAGCTCTGGTTCTGCATTGACAGTGATGCTGAAAAGCCTGTTTGTTTGCTGATGAGTTTGGAAAAAGCAGCATGAAGGGAAAGAGAGAGGAAGTAGGAAGGCATTGAGTCTTTTTATTCAGCCGTCAGCCGGAGTGTGACGGGAACAGCAGGCCACAAACACTCACACATACCCACACACAC
>NW_023339751.1:23629123-23629441 GCF_004916995.1 Morone saxatilis | reverse complement strand
TTTTTTTGTTTTGTTTTTTGCTGATTTGAAAATAAGTGGATGCAAAAGATTTGAATCAGGTGTGACAATTAAATTTGTGTGATAGGTTAGGCAAACATGTTTGTGTGTGTGCGTCAGATAATGTGATCTTATCTCTTGTCTTGGTGGTGTTTCGTAATGACCTGCAGCAGGAATGTGAATGTTAAAGGGGTTTGGCTGCTCTATCAGACTGTGTGTGTTTCCTTGAAGGTTGTTGCGGGAAGCAGATTTTTTGTATCTTTTCCTCAAGGCCTCAACATGTACTGGAGCTCTGAGTGAAGTGTGTGTCTCTGTGTGTGT
>NW_023339751.1:23626693-23629068 GCF_004916995.1 Morone saxatilis | reverse complement strand
TCTGTGTGTGTGTCTGTGTGTGCTACAGCCTGAGAGTGTGAGGTTTACCTGCTGTCCATTAAGGTAATTAGGTTTTTTGTCCTTAGTTTCAGCTTGGAATAAAAAATACAAATGGTGTGTTGGTAAGAGGAGGATCAGGGCTGATTTTTGAATGAACATGGACATGGAAACCAGCTCCATTCTTTTATTGTTCAGCTCAGTGGCATTAACCCTGATCATGGCAGAGCTGCAGACATGAGACTTGGACTCCAGTTAGACTTAAGTTAAAAAAAATTCATTGAAAAAACATTCCTTGAATTTGACTGGAAGCTGACTGCTGGGTGATTGACAGATTCACAGTTTGACACTATGAACCAATGTCAACCATTGAAAGGACCAGTGTGTAGGATTTAGTGGCCTCACTCTTCTAAAACAGAAACTATGGTGGCTGTGAAACTCTCTGTACTGTAGACACTAAGGTAACGAAAACACAATTCTTATTTTCAGGTGATAATACAAGGATATTTAATTGTTTTTTTGTTGTTTTTTTACCAACGCAGGGTTGTATAATGGAATTTTAGTTGTAGTTCCCTGCTTTTCTAAAAACAAAAAATCTGTGTATACAAAAATTAAATCTCCACACAGTAGGTAATGTAAAACTGTTGGAGAACGGTACAATTTATGTCATGAATCTGGACAGAGAATGCCTCTTGTTTTGTCCGATATTGCGGTGGACTTGTTATTAACAGAGCTGTAAAATGAAACTGTTCAGTTGCTGTGTCATTTGAATCATCAGCATTCAGAAACAAGGCCCTTTAATTGAAGCAATTAACTTGTAGTCTCCAGAAAAAGACTTGAGACTTAGACGCAACCCTCAGTAAGTCTAAACAGTTCTGGCTGAAAATGTGTCTGAGTAAGCAGACCATATGGCTTGAGTCAGTTCAACAGTCTGATAATCAGTCAGTCAGTCAGTCAGTCAGTGTTCAGCAGCTCTCAATAGTGCTCTGTTCCTAAATCTGGCTCACTTTCCCCTCCGATGGGAATACACTGCAACACTGTGTGCGTGTGTATGTGTGTGTTCAGACCAAAAAGAGAGGTTTTACACACACTTGCACACACACACACACATCGTCTCATTCACATCCATTCTGCACTCATATTTCAGACAATAACAGATAACAGAATAAGAGGTCAGTGTGATTGGCTCAGACTCTGACAGACTCAGTATTGTGTCCTGTGATTGGTTGAAACTATGTGGCGGTCTCCTGCTGTCTTACTGCAGACATTTCTGTGCTCAGCAGCAGAAACATGATGTCACTTATAGGTTTTATTTATGGATTTAGATTTGCTCATAAGAAGCACTTTCAGGTCTTTTTGCATCTTTATTTTACAGCCTAGCTTTAAAGTTCTGCCGTCGATTCAAGCTGTTTTGTTCGTGCTCGAAATGTTTGGATCTTCACCATACCTTTCTGCCACAGCAGATCACTGTCAGCCCTCTCCACAGATATTACACAAAAAAGGATTAGACACTATGTATACATTTATTTTAGGAAAGCATCAAAGAAAACCTGTGATGCAGTTTAGATTTTTTTAAACGGAGTGAAACATATTTAAATTGCGTAACTAATTTATTGTATGCTTACCTCAGTGTAAATGTGATGTGAGCTGTTTCATATAGAACATAAATAAATATGAGAAACAGTCACCTCATACAGATTTTGGGCCCCCTCAACCAGAACAGCCATTGAACATAGAGCGAATAATTATTTTCAATGAATCTGTTCACTCTGATTCATCAACTCATTGTTTTGTGCTGTGAAATATCAGAAAATAAGGAAAATGCCCATCACAGATCCTTTAAAATGTCAGTTTTTGTCCAAACCCCCACAATCATAAGCTGCAGTCGGAGAATCATTGAAATCTTCAAATCAAACGAAACAGTATTAACAGTACAAACAGCAATGACACAAAGAAGAAAAACACAAAATCTATAAGACAGCGGCAGACTTTCAATGATTCAATGTCAAAGGCAAACTGAAATATAAATAAAACAGTTTTCACAAGCACATTTATCAGATTAGATGAGAAAATAAAAGAATATAATAAAAGGCAAAAGTCAATACCACTCAAAACCAATGGAGGGGACCATGTTCTGTTCTATTTTTTATGTTTAAGGTAAATCTCAATTTCTTCATTTGAAGACACATCATGATCTAATGTTTGGTTTATTGGTGTATTTAACAGGGGCAGTACACATTAATAAACACTGTAGTCTGTAGTCTCTGAAAGTTACTCTAAAACCACAATATGAGTTTAAAATGGAAAAGGATTCATAGCTGAGTTAACAATGGAGCAAATGCAGCAGCGTGCGACACACATACACACACACAAAGTGT
>NW_023339751.1:23579512-23626593 GCF_004916995.1 Morone saxatilis | reverse complement strand
ACACACACACACACAGTTACTGTGTGTGATGACAGTGTGTGCATGTGTATGAGCAGTAACAATAACCATCAGGCCTGTGGGAAATAAAATAAGTTGTGTAGCAGACAGCCGGTGTCTGCTGTCAGACTGCTGTGTGTGTGTGTGTGTGTGTGTGTGTGAGTGAGAGTGAGAGAGAGTATTTACAGCAGTGATTTAGATTTAGTCTGCTATGTCAGACACAGGAAACCTCTCCCATACACACACTCACAAACACACACCAGCTTTCCAGGAACAATGAGCCTTGGGGATGCTGAGGACACACACACTCATAGGAAACACATACACATCCAAACACACCTGTCGAGATCAGCAGGACTCAAACCTGCGGCAAACTGTCAGAAGCTGTTTGAAACAAGAGTTTGATAAAAGAATACAAAATAACTCAGCGTACACTAACCCGCATTTTCTAGAGCTTTTTGTTTCCTCTCACGCTCTGCCTTAGCAGATGGAGTTTGGGATCAGTTGTCATGACATTCATCATGTTCTCTAACACGTTATATTTCACTGTAGCTTTGATTCTCCTTCAACTGACCACTCTCTTTCTCTCTCTCTCTGTCTGTGTCTCTCGTCCAGATGAGCGTGAGGCGGTGCAGAAGAAGACCTTCACCAAATGGGTGAACTCGCACCTGTCCAGAGTTTCCTGCCGGATCACTGACCTCTACATGGACCTGAGGGACGGACGCATGCTCATCAAACTGCTGGAGGTCCTGTCAGGAGAGAGACTGGTGGGTAACATCACTGTAAATTCTTTTATTTTGAAAGAGTGCACAGACTGGGTCTGCAGAAGCTGAAGTGTGACACACCTGAACAGCAGGTTAAAGGAACAGTTCAACATTTTAGGAAATCCTCTTGTTCTTTTTAACCTTTTTATTTTCTCTTGCTGGTAATTTTACATGTTGGTCACTGCGTTCCTGTGGCGCCAACTCCAGATGGAGGGCAGGAAGTGATTTCCTACATTGGAAGCACTATCACAAACTCTCAAAATGCTGTTTTGCCTCCTTTCAGTTGCTCAAAACAATCAAATCAAGACACCACCTATTATATTTTGATTACTTCTCTTTCAGTCTCTCTAAATCATAAACTAAATTTAATGAGAGTGCCAACCTCTGCTTGGCTACTTAAAAATAATTTTCTCTCATAAATCATGACATTAATAAAAAATAAAAGAAGAATGACTTTGGTCATTAATTAAGGCTTCAGCGGCTGAAAATACCATCTTCTATTCTATCATTATTTTCCAACTGCTTGCTTTTTTCTGGCATTGACAGTCCCTCCCTGGCTGCACATAGACAGCTGTTGGGTGTCTCCAGTCCCCCACTCTGCTTATCTGCTTGTTTGAACACATTTATGACTCGTACAATCATTAACCACAAACCACCTCACTGTCCTATCTTAGTGTGTGTTGTTAAACTTGCAGCAGTCAGTTTATGTTAACTGTGCTTCGGTGATACAATGGGTGGACACACCTTGACACACTCACAAATGTTGCTAAAATGACATGTGCAATATAGGCAAGGTTCTTTTTGATCGGCACAATTCTTATTTTAAAAAAGAGAACTGTGATACACAACATCAAGGGGCCTGGCTGTAAGAGCAGCAGCATGCATGTAAACTACATCTGCATAGTCCAACACTGATATAAATGTTTAATTGAATTGAACTACACACACACACACACACACAACACACACACCCACACACACACACACACCACACACACACACCACAGGGTTTAGGCTTAGGTTTTTTTTAGTTTTTAGTTTTTCTAAATCAAAGACATTTAAACTCACTCAGACTGTCCCAATGTCACCCCCCGCCTTGTGACTTCCAGTGCTACGAGCCAAACTCCTCTCCTTCTACTATTTCTTCTTTCTTCTTCTTCTTGGCCATCTCTCCTCTCTGTCCACTCTGCCGTCATCCGGCCTTTTCACAACCTGTCAAACACACACAGAGAGAAAACCCAGTCAGCCAGGAATCAAGAGAAACTTAACTCTATTTCTGGATTGTTTTACGTTTAAGTTATACTTTATTTTTTCTATTTTATTTTTACAGTTTATTTGTTCTTTTTTTTGTCATGGCAGAGAGCCAGGGAATCTCTGGCTTTATCGATCCTCATGAAGGAGGAAGTGAGGGAAGGAGAATAAGGGGTGTAGGGAAAGAGAAGAATGGGTGGATATGCAGAGAGAAGGAAAAGGATACTGAAATAAAATAAACCAAAGAAGCAGAGTGATAGTGAAGTGTTGAGCAGGATGGATGCAGGGAATAACAGTGGGAGGCAGTGTGGGGGGGTGTTAGAGTTGTGAAAGGAGTCATTGAGTAACTTTCAGGGTTTACATAGAGCCAAAACGCCTCCATAAGCAGCAGAAGAATCTGAGAGTGAGCGGCTGTTTCCACACTGCTGAGGCAGGATTCAAAGGATCATTCCAGCTACTACGACATGGGCTTCTTTCATAGTTTTGTCCAATATTTCCATCAGTCATGATAACATTATTCTTAGAAAGTTAATTGGTGAGATTTGGGAACACAGTGAGATTGCTAAAACGCTGCACTTTAACAGATATCCAGTTTGTCTTTGTTTACCTCATCCGCACATTATTGCAGCACACAATGATAATGCTGCTCTTCATCTATGTTTGTGCATTCATGTTTTTTATGTCTGTATATGTGTCAATGCATGTCTCAGTGTTGTCTGAGTTCCTGTCTGTGGCGTTCAGTTCCGAGCCCATTTGTTCCTACTTTATCAAAATAACAGGAGGAGATGTTTTTAGAAGCAGATGAATCCACATTTGGTGTTCTAGTGAGTATTTGTGGCAGCAGGACTGTGGTTGAATTAAAATAAACCACAGTGTGTGTGTTCATGGTAATGAAGGAACATGTCAGCCAGTGCAGTGTGACTCATTGATGTGTTTTTAATAGTTTTGGACAACAATGGAGCTCTATGGCACAGGCTTTGATACACACACAATACTTGCTAGTAGATACATTTTAGGTTTTTCATGGGAGTGGTTAGAAATTTCATACAAAATACAAAAAAAACATCACCAGCCCTGTCCTTTTGAGGATTTTGTTTTTACACAACACTGCCAGAGCTAACCAAAGGATGTTAAGGCTGCTCCAATCCCAAAATTAAGCACTGCACTGCAAGTCCAGAATCTCTATAAACAAGATGACACAGCGTGATAATTACTGTAGGTCTGAAAACACCTAAAACCTGCTGATGGGGAAAATTCCCGCTCCAGATCAGCACCAAACTGTTGATGGAGGTAAAACAATTTTTGTTTGGCTTTATGCAGCAAAGTGCTAATCTTAAACCGTATGAACCGACTAGAACTGAATCTGTGTGTGGTTTGTTGGATTTGTGCCACCAGCAGACAACAGTCCAAAATATCTCTGGTCCGAATCCAGATCCTGAATCACTGAGTGACTTTGAGCCGGGTGGTGTTTATCCGTCTGTGTGAGGAAAAGCAAAGACAGCAGTGTTATTGTTGGACGGAGTCCTGGTTGTAGTTTGGATGGTCAGTGTTGGATAGAGGACATGTGGTGTGGATGGCCTGCAGGATGTAACATTGCCGCTCCGACACCTCCAAAATGTATTTTATTGTAGTTATTTATTATTCCTGTATTTTGTTTTATTTATGTTTCAAGGTTCAACATCACCATAAACATGTCAGTGTCACCCAGAGGACTCATTTTCAACTCAAAGACATAAAAGCCTAAAAGCATGATTATGAAAATGTTAGTTTAGTTAGTGTTTCTGGCTGTGTTTGATAATGGAGTCTAACTTGATATAAAAACTGTCCACTAATATTAGAAGGAATTGTCAGACATGCATGAAATATCAGCTGTTCTCCAGGAGACCATGATGTTTTTGGCCTTCATCAGAGTGTTTTCTCAGGTGGTTTCTAGTTGGATATATATATAACATAACATACTTAAACAATATCACCAATATCGTTTATAAAATTATGAGTAGGGATGCAATGATTGGGAAATTTTGGGCTGATACAGATATTTAAAATAACAATTTGGGGCTGTCCTGATAGCTCACCTGGTGGAGTCTTTTCTGTAGCAGCCATGGATTCAACTCTGACCTATGGCCCTTTGCTGCGTGTCATTCCCTCTCTCTCCCCCATTTATGGTCACTCTTTAGCTATTGCTATCAATTAAAAGCAATAAAAGCCCCCCAAAAAATAAAAAACAATTGATGTGAAACAGATAAATATCGCCCACTGATATCGCTGAATGCCATCTTATTTGCCAATAGGCTGATGTTGGTCAACAAAGCGAATATCAGCGGATACCAGTGTTCGGCCAATATACATGGGTGCATCCATAATTTAACAAAATTTGCTACTAAACAAACTGCTTCATCAGTCGTATTCAGATGAGGATGGAGGAGAGGAAGCAGTCAAGTTGGTTTGATAATTACCAGCTGGTGACTGAATCAGTTTAAAGGTAGATATTGACCAGATGGACCTGTATTTCATAGACATTAAGTCTGTATTAATTGCTTCAATGCTCTTTCTCTCTGTCTGCTCCTCCACAACATCCTGTGGCTTCAATCTTCTGGGCGTCACACCGACATAATACAGAAGCTGGTTATAAACAGGAGGCCTTAAAAAATTAGCTAGTACTCCGCTCACGTACTTAACTTTAATATTTCAGTTCTGCTTTATACGTCTACTCCACTACATTTCGGAGGGAAATATTGTACTTTTCAGATCAAGATTTAAAATATTATAAGCTTGTATAGTACACTGCAGTGGCTTGTGAACCCTTACACAAAGTCAATATCTACTTCTCAGGTCATGCTTCAGATGTCTCTGGGCTGTTAGAGGAGAGACATTTCCCGTCTAAAGTTCTCACATTTCAAGGTTTGTTTGAGGCTCAAGGAGAGGTAAAATGATCCAATATTTCACAAAGAAAATCAAAGATTAGATAATGTCCAAAAACTGAAAACAGATTTGTGTTTTTTTCTTTTTTCCTCTCTCATTAATCTTCTGAAGACCCCTCAGATTCATCTGGTGACCCTTTGGAGGGGCCCGACTACTAGGTCGGGAACCACTGGACAAGCCAACTGTGTATAAAGTAGTAGTGCTGCTCTAACATTGATGAATCAGTAATATTAATAGTTTGGTTGTTTGTTGGTCCGACATCTGTCTGATGCAGGACTGAAACTCGACAGTAGAGCCGGTTATCACGGTGTTAAATCACCGTGAAAATCCCTCCACTTTAATAATATCTTCATTTATCGTTTTTTAATTCATTCTCTGTGTGCTGGAAAACCTCACTGACACTCAGAGGTGAGATAACACTTCCTGTCTGTTTTCACGGTTGCATCACAGGGACCTTTCTTTCTGTGTTTGTTTGCAGATACTAATTATCTCACCTACACAACCAGATTCTCTGTTTTCATTTTTGGAATATTGTCTTTAAGTTCAAAACAAAATCCTTTATTGACTAACAATGACTCCTTTATTTTAATGCATTTATTCCAGAGGTCAAACAGCTACTTGCCAGTAGAATTAAATACTGGGCCTGTCAATAACCATAATATAAAGTCTGTACAGGAAAGAAGATAAAGTTGTTTTCTGCTCAAAATGAAAATGTTTTCTGAAAGTTTGGAGGTTGTAGATGTGTAAAAATGTCTTTATAACATAAAGCAGCTGCTGCCTGACACCTTTGTGTAGAGTCATATTCTTATAGCTCTGTGATGATTACATGAATACAATCTCGGCTGCATCAACTTTTCATGCTGCCCTTTAACCTGTTGCGCAATGGCAGAAACTGACACAGCTGAGACTTTAGTCTTGAAGAGGAACAGCACGTCGGTGGTGTGGAACTATTGTGGTTTCAAAAAAGAAGATGCTGCGCAGCGTCAGGTGCTTGTTCCAGCACTTCAAAAAATTACACGAAATCTAAGTGTACTCGACAGTTTATGCGCCAAAATGCCCGAGCACCAGTGCGCCAGACCAAGCCTAGATACCTCAAGACGGGCGCCACGTCACGTGCGCGACCGGACAATGCTTTGAAGTGTCACTCCATATGAACTTATTCCAAAACGGCCACTAGGGAAATCCTCGGGCGCACTAACCGAGTTCATAGCCAAAGATATGATGCCTTCACGCCGACGGTGACCCACGCTGCGGTTCTCATGGCCCTTGACAAATCAGCCGCTTTGATAAACGGTACAGTACATACCCTCCCGTACCATACTTCAGTCAGACCGCCATATCCGGAGCCTGCTACAAAAAGTGCAGTGACCATGTTCTACGCTGACCTGTGGGCAGCCAATAAGAAGCACTATAATCTCCTTACAATTATTTTTTCCTTAAAGACCTCTGAATTTTGCACACAGTCGTTGTACAAACAGTGCTGCCTTTGTTTAAATTACTTAAATACACAAGTTGGCCAAAGCCACAGATGTTTCTGTAGATTGAGAGCTTAATAAAAAGCTCATACGTCCACTACATCTTTTAATTTAATTCTAACAAATAGGCCCAGCCTATCCCACAAGTCAAACAATTAGCTCATGTTATTTTCCTCCAGAATCTCAATATCCACTATCAGTTTTTACATGAGCTACTCAAAATTTCTGGACAACTGTGCAGTAACATTTGGTTCGTGGCCATAGTTTTCTGAGATATTTATTGCTTTAAATATTAACACATTCTTCCTGTTTTTGGATGTTTGTATTTAGGAAATCCTTTGATTTATGATTTTGTATTAACATGAAGTAAAAGTTGTTCTCATGCAAACTAAAACACACTTTTCACAAAGAACACTATCAAAACAAGAAGTGCCATTTCTGAAACCGTTCAGCTGTGTCCACAGCTGTTTTCTTCTTCTTCATGTTCATTTGGCAGCATGAAGCGGTTCACGGTTCCTGGTTTTTGAAGGTTGTAAATAAACAGAGATATTTTTTTTTTTTTTTTTCAGCCCAAACCCACCAAGGGCCGGATGCGGATCCACTGTCTGGAGAACGTGGACAAAGCTCTGCAGTTCCTGAAGGAGCAGAGGGTCCATCTGGAGAACATGGGCTCCCATGACATCGTAGACGGAAACCACCGCCTCACCCTGGGGCTCATCTGGACCATCATCCTCCGCTTCCAGGTAAGAGGCAGCTGCGTTTGCATCCCAAGATGAGATAAACTTAATCAGTCACATCAGCTGAAACTATAAGACTGCACTGGTGATTTGGGTCATTTGATCCATCACCTTCCATTGTGGTCCGTTGTGCAATAAGTCGAACAGGGTGGAGTCAATCTGCTCATGATGGGCTGCATCTAGGCCATGATCTGCTTATTGTAAATTAGTGGCTGTGATGTTGTTGTAGTAGTAAGACAAGTACACTGACACATTTTCTAATCTAGAGGAAAACAATTGGCATTCACTCCCATTCACTATTTTGCATCTCAAAAAGTTGAATAATTCCTTTGTGATCTGAGTATAAGCCTAATCGAGGGTTGCCTCTTTGGTGACACCGTGTTCCATCTGAGTCAGAGTTACTTTGCTGTTTTGTATCCCACTTGGCCGTTACCTTTTATTGTTAATATTTTGCATCCCAGTCACATTGAACCTCTCAAATGGGGCATTCATTTAAGAAACATTAAAATAAAAGATAATGTCACAGATATTTTAAAAATCTTAATACATATTTGCATTTACTTATAGTGAATTAATCACTATTTTGCATTCCCAGTAAATTAAACTGATTTTTTTCACTTATTCTAAAATTTTGCCACCGAACCTGTCATCATGGGTGTTATTATCTTGGAAAGCAACTATAGTTGTTAGTTGAATCCCAAAGTAAGTGAAATGATTTCTGTCTATCGAGGTCATTATACTTATTTTGCGTCCGACAATGAGTTCAGTTAGGTAAGCTGAATCAGTCAAAATATGAGAAACACCTCTTATTATAAGATTAAACAAAACTGCGACTTCTAGTTCTAGTTGAATCAGGTGGACGTAATAAACTGGCAACACTGCCTATTAACTGAGAGAGTTAGTTCCCAGCAAGGTGTTAATCAGAAAACATAAAATGAATTAATTCTCATTATTATTATCTCTCATTATTTCTGCAGATATAAAAGCAGAGTTGGTGTAATGTTAAATCCTTTGTAATCCCTAAAATGTGACGTCACTAAATCTTTAAACATTTACTGAAAGATTAAGAGCTGTCAGTTAAATTACTTAACATTTACTGTCATTGTTAGACATTTCCTGTTCATTTCAAGTGAAATGACTTTTAAAAGGCTCCTTCACCTCCTCACGTCCCTTAATAACCAGGCTTGAGCTTCTTTATCTGCTTTAAATGCATTGATCTCAACGAATAAGGCCCCATTAAATGGCTGGAGTTACACTCAGAAAAACACTAGTCACTTTACTGTATGTTGACAGGCTTGTCGTGTCATTTGGGTGGTGATGTCATCGTTAGGGACAGTGAACAGTTGGGAAAATGGGTGAAAAGGATTTAGCTTTTATAAGCTGTGAGGATTAAAAAACTCTTTTTAGTGGTTTTAAATCCTGCAGCGGAGGAATGAGGGTGAAATGGAGCCGACAGAAGGACAACAGTGTGTGTGTGTGTCTGTCATATATGCTTTGGCAGTGTTGATGTTGCTGATTTGTGGCTCAGATGTGGCCCACGCTTCTGTTAGAGTGAAATTGATGGTCAATCAATGAAGGTGAGATGTTTTTTTTTGTGTGTGCTCTTGTACTATCTTTGTGAGTACCTGTTGGAGTTAGGAGGACATTGTTTTGGAAGATGAGGGCAACTCCTGACAGTGAAGATATTTTAAGAAAGCATGGACAATGAGGACATGTTTAACAAGGCATGGATGTTTTTGGGAAAGTGAGGATTCTTTAAAAGGTGAGGAAAGTTTAAAAAAGTGAGAACATTTTTGGAAAGTCAGGACTTGTGGTAAGCAAAGAGTTGGTTTTACGGTTATAGCAAGAATTAGGGGGATGGTTAGTGTTTTGGGAATGCATGCAGGAGTACAGATGTGTGTGTTTGTTGATGGAATAAGAGTGACAGTGTGGACATTTACAGAAAGTAAGGACCTTCTGGTTGGTTCTTACTAGTCTTCAGTGGGCTGTTTGAAGGCTTGGATTTAGTTTTAGAGATTCTGGTGAGATTGAGGGTTGAGGTCAGACATGTAGCTGTGACTGTAGGCAGAAAACTCATCATGTCAGTGGTGGATCTCCCTCTTGGTGGATTGTACATGCGGCTCATGAAAGAGTTTAAAAACGTGAACACGTGTGTGCACTAGGCGATTTGATGGGGGATACCATCACACTTATTAGCAAAATGTTGTTAACCTGCCACCACTCCTCTCCATCCCCTAGTACCAAGGTCACTAATAGGCGGAATGCCGTCCTATTCAGATCCAAACCAATAACCAAAAAATTATTGATAATTGTTACATTTTGACGGTTAATATTTTTATTTTAATCTTATTTCATCACTGAACAAAAGAAAGTACTGAGATATAAAGTGGAAAGAATGGGAAAAGGAGATGTTGAAGTTCTTCAATTGTTAAGATGTGTTAAATGTGAAATCATTTATTATAAAAATTGGTTGAGGTTCTTAAGATGTAGAAAAGGGCAAGCTCAAGCTGCACCTTTTACTTATTTTTTCTCAAATTAAGCACTTTATTTTAAGTTGCACATTTTCAAAATCTCTTATGTGTTTTATTTTTAAATGCAGCCATGATTTTATTTAAAATTTAAAAAACATGCTTTATTATTAGAACACTTCTTATATATAATCCCTACAGTTCAATATGAAAACTGACGATAAATATTGTTAAAATATTATTGAATTGTCCTTTATTTTATTTGACAGTCAGTTGTAGATTACTATACAAAGTACTACTACATATACGTTGATACAACTGTTGGCTACTTCAGTTCCACTGGAACTGAATCATAACGAAATTTAGACATCATGATGTTCTGGACCTTTTCTTGAGGAAATGTTGTCTAACTGGACCTCTTTTCAATTTGAATTGTCTCTATAGCTAAACTATAGCTTATACCGGGTTACTCAAAAGAATCATCACTATGATGCTCCCATTAAGCCAGCCACCCTGTTAAAACTTAACAAATTGCCTGCGTATGTGGGTAATTATGTATTTGATCATCTTGTGTGTCTCGTTATGGACTTGGACAAATCTTGTACTGTATGTTGGTATATGTCTACTTTGATGTGTGTTAACAAGTTAAATGCTGCATTCAGGGCCCATGGTAAAAATGGGTGAAAGCAGCAACTTTTCACTTTCACTTAATTTGTTCAGGGATGCCATGATCTCTCAGAAAGCTCTGATTTCTGGACACACTGCTGCTCTTAATCTTTTTAATGCATGTAGTGTGTGTTGTTTTTTGAAAAATAAACCCTTTAATGTCAAACGCAAACCAACCATTCAAAATGTAACAGTAGGGATACTTTCAGTAATTACTTTTTGCACATTTTCTTATTGTTAAATGAACCTGCTGTTGTTCACTAGGTTTGACCTTGTCTATAACTTGCTTGGTGATTGTATAAAATTGATAAATTAAAATTAAATAAAGTAAAATGAACTCACTGATTTCGTTTCCTCTCCTTGCTGTGATTGAATTATTCCGTTGTCTGCTGTTTGCATTATATTCAGTAATGAGGGAATAATTGATTGAATAACTTAATAAACTAAGCAGAAAGTGCTGCATGAATGCGTTTAATCAGCTGTCAAATTTTATCCTCAAAAGGAAATTACAGACAAAAGCTAACTCCTTAAAAAATATCGAATTTATATGATTAAAAGAAATATGGACAGTCTTTCTCAATAAAAGTCAGTTACGTCAGCGCTTACTCTATCTGTCTGTCTGTGTGTCTTAGATCCAGGACATCAGTGTGGAGACGGAGGACAACAAGGAGAAGAAGTCGGCTAAAGATGCTCTGCTGCTCTGGTGTCAGATGAAGACGGCAGGGTGAGAATCTACTGATCACCCATTGGGATCGTTAGCGTTTATTAAAATTTAGAATACACATCCCATCAACCATATCACTTCCTGTTCCTCTCGTTAAAGTGAATAAACAAATTGGAAGTGATTTTTTTTTTCCCCCGTCAGCCTTCATCTTTCCTTCATTAATTAATCTCTAAAAGCCTTGGTTCTGTTTGCTGTGGAACACTCACAGTCGACAGCTCAGTGATCCCATTAGATTGATTATTCTAACATCCGCGGATGAATGTGAAGTGAACAGGGCAAACAGTGCATTATTAAATTTTGTTTGCAGTTACTTTAGTCTTACTCGAAAACCTGACTGAGCTATGATTTCTCCTTTCTCCCCAGATATCCTAACGTCAACATCCACAACTTTTCCACCAGCTGGAGGGACGGGATGGCCTTCAACGCTCTCATCCACAAACACAGGTAGGAACTCTTTGATCCACAGGCAAAGGTGCTGCTACTTGGATTTTGGAAGACAAATATCATGATTATTTTCTTCTACACTATTAAATCATTTTACAGATTCCAAAAATCAATTCTTATACAGTAATGTTAATGTTAATGGGATTTTCCATTGGATTTTGGATTGTTGCAGAAAATAAGCTCTGTGGGGAACAAATGTAGTTCCAGTTTTATTATTTTTGGAGTGTAAATGCAACCGCCAGAAACAAAATTCTAACATTTGGTTAAACGAATCACACCATGTTCACGACATCTAGATTGCCTTAGTACTGCTACTGTTTTTTTCTATCTTTCAAAAACCCACTGACTTCAAGGAGAGAAAACTAGAAGAGCTAATATGTTAACTTATTTCTGGGTTAAAGGACTCTTTCCTGCAGCACTCTATAATCACGTAATATAATTCTACACTTAAAGAGAAACTACCCTCACAAACACAAGTAACTCCAACATTACATCATTCCTCGTGTTTGCTGTGCAGCTGCTCGGCTCACAGTCTCTTCTTTAATAACTCAGTCTCAGCTGATCAGTCAGCAGACTGCAGTTTCCTCAAAACCACATTTAGACTTGAAACATTTCTTTATGCAAAACATAAAAAAAATCTATGTTTAAACAAAATAAAGTCCATATTCATATCAGTCACACAACGGTGAAGCACAAAAATGTATTCATTCTCCCAAAGTTCATTTCACTTCCATTCTATCATTATTTGGGGGTTTTGTGTTTGAATGTAATCTCCACTTAACTGTAATTATTGTTGTTTATTTTCAGTCTAAATAGTTTAATGGAGAAAACACGAAAGTACAGTACAACTGTACATTAGTCACATATTAGTTATCCACATCTCCTTTTTTCAAGTCCTTTTATCTTAGATCGCCAACACTACAAGCAACTATTAGTGAGGTAATAGGTCGAGCAGCCCAATAAGACATACAATGGATTGTTTTTGACCTCAGAAAGATAGAAATTTTAATTAATTCCAAAAAATCTGGAATAATATCAGTTGAAAATAAAAGATTTTATGCAGGACGAGAGCAAATTTAGGGATGAGTTTTAATCAGAGCCATACTGTAGGTGCCCCTTTTTGGTGAATATCTGCAGTTAAAGACTTACTCATGGTCTGTGTTTTATAAGCTGATTTTTAGCATTTTTAGACTCAATACATTTTATTTTGACTAATTTTAGGCAAAGAGTACGAAACAACACCCATTGCAGTTATTATTTCAAATGGCATTATCTCAAGATCACAAGTTCATTTATCTCGTTATCTCAAGAGAACAAACTTTGTTACCTTGATGTAATGACATAAATTAACTCGTGATCTCGAGACAACAAAAGGTCGTTTCCTGTCATTACTAGTCACATTTGTCAGGACAACAGGAATGCCGTGGCAGCATGCATAGATGGCGTCTTGACTACTGTAGCAATAGCTTAAAGCTGAAAATGTCAGATGAAGGAGTACCCATTATGGATCAACATATCACACTGTACTTCAATCAGAGTCTAACACAGGCAGAAATCGCATTGTGTCTTTCTGTCAGAGGCCAAATTTGGATCAGTCCTCGTCATTTAAGGACAAAACTAGCCCGGCTGCATCTTCACAGTTACTGTTGTTATCTTGGGAGTCTTTTATTTTTAACAAGATACATTAATTTTATGATTACAGCAATGAAAAAATCATGGCTGTTCTCGGCTTCCATACAGCTGCATAATAAATAAAGTTTTTACCAGAATCTCAACCTGAGTTTTATTAAAATTCACAGAAAGTACAATTGTTAGCCAAATAATGAATAAATAAAATATAAGAAATCCAAGCCATTAAAACACAGTAGAGTCCTAGGTTTTAGTGGAACTTTTTTAAATCCTGCCTGTGGCCCTGATTTTTTAACTTTTTTTTTATAATCCTATTTTTCAGACCAGACCTGATCGACTTTGATAAACTGAAGAAATCAAACGCTCACTACAATCTGCAGAATGCCTTCAACCTGGCCGAGCAACACCTGGGCCTCACCAAGCTGCTGGACCCAGAGGGTGAGAGATGATGAGAAACCACACACACACAATTTTATATAGTAGCCTATACTATATATGCATTATTGATTATTCTGATGATATTTTTTTAGAATAATCATTTGGTCTATTAAATGTCAGAAAAATCTCCATCCCTGTTTCTCAAAGTCCAAGGTGATGTCTTGTTTTGTGTGTGCAGACATCAGCGTGGACCACCCTGATGAGAAGTCCATCATCACCTACGTGGTGACCTACTACCACTACTTCTCCAAGATGAAGGCGCTGAAGGTGGAGGGAAAGAGAATCGGCAAGGTGACCAACCGCCTCTCCACACCTCAGCAGACAGATAAAGGACCATGCTGTTGCCTTTTTAGTAAACATGTTTCTTCTGGTGTGTTTTCCAGGTTCTGGACAATGCCATTGAGACAGAGAAGATGATTGACAAGTATGAGTCTCTAGCGTCAGACCTGCTTGAGTGGATCGAACAGACCATCATCATCCTCAACAACAGGAAGTTTGCCAACTCTCTGGTGGGAGTCCAGCAGCAACTGCAGGCCTTCAACACTTACCGCACTGTGGAGAAACCACCAAAGTCAGTGAACACTTGACACACACACTGATGACTAGGCAGTAATTCATTAACTTTAAACTTTCCCCAAATGGTGTGTACTATTACCGGCTCATTTTAGAAGTAATGTTAGTGGTGAACAGAAGGAAGAATCTCATCTCTGAAGGAGGACTTTAGTTGTCTGTTGTGAACGTGACCAGGTTAACAACCGGAACCATCTGTAGCGAGTTTAGTAGCCTACATACCGAAGGTACTGAACATCCTACTGGTGGACTACTTTGTCCCCACTATGTCTCTTTGGTGAGAGAAGTAAAGAGTTCTTAAAGTCAGTGGTTCATTTAAAGGCATGGTGTCGTATTGTCTTTGTTCTGTACATTTGTTCTGATTGGAAAATGAAAAGTTTAGAACTTGTTTTTTGTTTGCTTTGGAGGTGACTTTGTGCTTGCGTCTCCCTGACACATGGCTACACAACCTTAACACAACTGTAGTCGTTATCATCAAGCTAAAAAAAAACAACAAATGTTGATCAACTTAAAGGTTCAATGTGGAACTTTCAGAAAATTCTTTACTCTCTGCGATGGTCCTATATTTTATCATTTATCATTGACTCCAACCAGCTAACAAGCAAGCTACAGCCAGCCGACCAGCTTACGCTATAGTTAGCTATTTGCCTGCCGCTGCCTTGCTTGTTCTTGGCTAAGCAATTATTTATTATAGACCTTTGCTTTATGCCAAAATGTATTGTTGACTAAAATCAACATCATTTGTCATAATACAGAAATTAGTATCATGGATGAACAGGTAGCAAGCTAGCCAAATAACATATCCACCCAGATAGTGTTTTGGTGATGATAACGTTGATGAGCAAGCAAGCTAAGGTTAGCCAGCCAGCTGCAACCCCGCCGCGCTGAATAACATTATCAGACTCTGACTGCCTCACAACGCCAGCCCGATCAGCCATGGGAGTTTGAATAAATGTGCTGACTCAAAAACATAAAATGAGACAGTTTGTGCTTCATGCCTTCATGTCTGGGACTAATGAGTGGACACAAAAACGCTAACACATAGTGCAAAAGGCAGGGTAAAGCAGCTCTGCAATTAATATGAACTTTGTGCAACTTAAAAAATGTATCATTGTCTGTGTTGATTTTTCTTTCTGCTCATTTTTGAGACAGTTCCCATTATTCAGTCAACTCAGGTGTCCCTAAACCAGAAACTGTAATCAAATGTCTGAAACTTAGTCAGCTCGAAAATAATATAATAATGTGTAGTAAACACCTGGTAATTCTCTTTTTATGTGTTTGTTTGCAGGTTCACAGAGAAGGGAAACCTGGAGGTTCTTCTGTTCACCATCCAGAGTAAGATGAGAGCCAACAACCAGAAAGTTTACACTCCCCGAGAGGGAAAACTCATATCTGACATCAACAAGGTGATTATATATATATATATATATATATTATATTTAATCATGTGTCTATGATCTACTTTAGAAATGTAAATTTGTAAATTTTAACATTAAAAATGAATTGTAACACTTTGAGAGTTCAATTCAATTTAGAAATGACCCTTGTTCCCATGACATTTAAAATTTAAAAAGGCTTGATCCATTACATCTACTTAAAAACTATAAAATCAGCATTTACAACATCAAAGATCTGTGTAGGTAAGGTGAAAAAGAAAAACATTGTTAAATAATAAATAAAAAAAATAACATATACATAATAAATATAATAATACAATGATATCATTTTCCTGTAAGAGTCTTTCAAAAACCATAAAACTCAATTATCTAAACCTAAATTTTAGCCTTCATTAGTGTTACTGTTTGGCTGATATTGTGTGTGTTTGTTTTAGGCATGGGAGCGTCTGGAGAAGGCGGAGCACGAGCGAGAGCTGGCGCTCAGGACGGAGCTGATTCGTCAAGAGAAACTGGAGCAGCTCGCCCGACGCTTCGACCGCAAAGCCGCCATGAGGGAGACGTGGCTGAGTGAGAACCAGAGGCTGGTGTCCCAGGTAAGACACACAGCTTTTAACACATTGTCATTACATCACAACATTATAAGGGCACACAACACTGCACGCAGATTCATCAGTCATTCATCAAAACAGTCAGTCCTGGTCATGTAGATTCTTATTTCTTAAACCATAAAAGTCTAATAAAATACTAACAATTTGTCCATATGTTCCTCTGTCCTTCGTTTGTATCCTCCCCTCTCTCCTTTCCGTGTTTCTTTTCCTCTTTTCTCTTTGTTTTCTTTCCTCTCTCCTCTCCTTGTTTCCTTTTTCTCTTTGTTTCCTTTCTTCTGCTTGTTTCCTTTCCTCTCTCCTCTCATTGATTCCTTTCTTCTGCTTGTTTCCTTTCCTCTCTCCTCTCCTTGATTCCTTTCTTCTCCTTGTTTCATTTCCTCTCCCCTCTCTTTGTTTCCTTTCTTCTATTTGTTTCCTTTCCTCCTTCCTCTCCGTGTTTCCTTTCTTCTTTCCTCTCTTTGTTTCCTTTCCTTTCCCCTACTTGTCCTTACTTCCTTCCTGTGCTTGTTTCTTTTCCTACTTCCTCTCCTTGTTTCCTTTTTCCCCTCCTCTCCTTGCCTTCTCCCGTCTGTCCTCCTGCAGGATAACTTTGGATTTGATCTTCAGGCAGTTGAAGCCGCTACTAAGAAACACGAAGCCATAGAAACAGACATCGCAGCCTACGAGGAGCGAGTTCAGGTCAGTTCATCAGCTGGATCGTTTTTTAACATTGATTTCTCGAAACTGCGAAGAGCCTGAAACAGAATTAGAATAAGTTTGTATCAGATGGAATGAAGCCAGATGGGTCAGATGGGACCATTGATTAAACAGGTGTAACCATTAATCAGACTTGTCGAAATCTTCATGGCACAGATCTAAGCCTTGCCTGGTTGCATTTAAACTCTGATGAGACGGGTGTAATTTAAAGGCTCTACTCTAAATCCCCCATCAGAAAAAAAAAGTTTTTATCGTCTTCCTAGGACTCTTCTGTGTTTTTTTGTGTGTGATCTCTAGTTTTGTCTTTTGTTGCCCTTTTATCCCTCCCTCCACTCATTCTCCTCCTCCCTCTCACTGCTGCAGGCGGTGGTTGCCGTGGCGAAGGAGCTTGAGGCGGAGAGTTACCATGACATCAAACGCATCACGGCCAGGAAGGACAATGTGATCCGGCTGTGGGAGTACCTGCTGGAGCTGCTGAAGGCCCGCAGGCAGAGACTGGAGATGAACCTGGGCCTGCAGAGAGTCTTCCAGGAGATGCTCTACATCATGGACTGGATGGACGAGATGAAGGTACGAAGGTTTTGAGGCTGATGCTGAAATCTTGGTCAGATACTCAGTCTTCTTTATCTATTTCTGAAAAATGTTGCCTGTGTTTTATGTAGGTAAAGTTCTTCTTCAGCTCTTGAGGTTAAGACAACATTGTTAGATGGCGTTTATGTAGGGCTCTTCTGAATACCATTTTTGGGGCTTTGAAGTTTCAGTCCAGGGTTCATATGAGAAAAATATGTGGTCCGAAGTGACTGATGAGGCAGAGATGCAGAGCAAGAGATTCAGTACAATGTAGCATTTGAATACTGATTTGGATGTCGATTACCATGGTAACGATTGAAGCTTTAAAACATTCAGGTCAGCCCTAGTATCATGTAAGAGAGCAATGAAATGTTGCTGAATGTACTGAAATTTAAAAATGACTTAATATTGAAACATTTCAAACAAAACCAGAGCAGATACAATCTGAACTGTAAAGTCAACATCTGATTCATACTTGATTTAAAGTGAGGGACAGATCAAGGTTCAATTGGGGCAGTTTTGTGCTAAAAAAATATCAAGCACCCTGGCAAGTCACTGGATCACAGTGCCTTGCTCTAGAATGCAGCGTAGAAACTGAATTCAGTGTACTGAGAATTTATTGACATTACAATCCTATCTAATTTGGACCTTTGACCCTGCTCTCTCTCCCTGCAGATGCTGCTGCTCTCTCAGGATTATGGGAAACACCTGCTGGGTGTGGAGGACCTGCTGCAGAAACACGCTCTGGTGGAGGCAGACATCAGCATCCAGGCCGACCGAGTCCGAAACGTCAACAGCAACGCTCAGAAGTTCGCCGATGATATGGAGGGTGAGACAGACGGTTGGAACACATTTAATTTCTCATAACAGACAGAAATAAATTATGATTCCTCTCCTTCTTGCCCTACTCAGTCTCCTCTTCCTCCCCCTCAGGTTATAAACCCTGTGATCCTCAGATCATCCGGGATCGAGTCGCTCACATGGACTTCTGTTACCAGGAACTGAGTCAGCTGGCGGCTGAGCGCCGAGCTCGCCTTGAGGAGTCCCGCCGCCTCTGGAAGTTTTTCTGGGAAATGGCGGAAGAGGTTATTATTATTTTATTTTAATTATTTTACCCGACACTAAAATCAAAAATGTTTGGTGCCCACCTTTGTTTTAATCACTTTACATTTTCTTCTTGAACCACAGCACGGTCGACCATCAGAATTCATAAGTGAAACACCTGATTTAGTTCTGAGGTGATGTAACTGAGGCCTGAATGTGTCTGTGGTTTGTAGGAGGGCTGGATCAGGGAGAAAGAGCAGATCCTGTCGTCTGAGGATTATGGGAAGGATCTGACAGGAGCGTTGCGGCTGCTGAGTCAGCACAAAGCCTTTGAAGATGAGATGAGCGGGCGTGCCGGCCACCTCCAGCAGACCATTAAACAGGGCGAGGAGCTGGTGGCCAACAAACACTTCGGAGCCGACAAGATTAAAGAACGAATCCAGGACAACAAGGTACACTCAAAATCTCTTTTTATTCTTTGAGTTCATGGAAGCCTTAAAGATTCAAAATGATGCCCTTTAATTAGGTCGAGAGGTCATTTAAGTGGATAATATATACAATAAAGCTAGTCTTACAAAATGTATCCTCTTAACAAGTATCAAGCTGTCATTGTAAGATCTTGTCCTAAAAGGTGATATGGTAAACAAGGCTATTAACCACGTAGGAATTAGCTCTAACAAGTAATGCATATCCTGTTTTCTTTTTTGGTTGTGGTTTAGGGTTGGTCGATACGTTAAAATTATGACAACAACTAGCGAGGAGAGTTATTAAGACTAGCTTAACTGCCTTGTTAATTCATCGTAACCTCAAACATGACTCCTGCATGTTGGACATATGACCTCAGTATTTCTGCAGTACAGGTCTGAAACATCTGGCCTGCAGTGTTGATTGATAAAAGCTTTTCTTCCCTCCCTTCCTTTGTCCTGTTTTACCTTTGAAACGTTAATGTGATCTGGAATAAATATGCAACATAACTGAGGAAAAAGTGCATTTTCATGTAAATCCTTCCTCAAACACACAGAGTCTACTGTTACTATTGTGTGTTATCATTTCCTAACTCCTTGCTTCCCTATGTCCTTCCTTTCTTTTCTCCCCCCCTCCCCTCTCTGTGCTGTAGGAGCAGTGGGCGGCTCTGGAGCGTCTTTCTGCCGTCCGCAAAGCTCGTCTGCAGGAGGCCTGCAACCAGCACCAGTTCCAGGTGAGAACCCTTAGATATTGTTTGAGTTGATTTGAAAGCACAAAGATGAACTTTCCACGTTGCTGTGTGTCTCGCACACAGAATGATTCAGGGTTTCTTAGTTATTTAGCCAGAAATACAGTATTTATTGCTGTTTCCTGAAAATATGTAATGAAGACATCTGTAAAACATTGGTAGAATCTCCTCTGGCAACAAAAAAAAAATCCAAATAAGAACCAAATATTATTCCACTCTGCAGGATAACAGCTGACACCTGAAAAAGAATACATTTTTACAGTCTTAATGCGCTCACTGATATTAAACTTCTCATTTTGTCACTGCAGGCCGATGCCGACGACATCGACACGTGGATGCTGGACGTGCTGCGGATTGTCTCCAGCGTGGACGTCGGCCACGACGAGTTCTCCACTCAGGCTCTGGTGAAGAAGCACAAGGATGTGGCCGAGGAGATTGGCAGCTACCGGCCCGTCATCGACGCTCTACATGAACAGTCTCGCACGCTGCCGCCCGAGAAGGCCAACTCTGAGGAGGTGAAACTGACAGACACCACAAACACAACACCGACCACTGCAGGGTCTAAAATAAGAGCAGGGAAGAGTTCTGCTTCTGTGGAGAACCCTCTTTATTACAAAATGAACTGTTTGTTTTCATAAACCAAAAGTTGTTTTCAGTTCCTCTGCAGTGTCTGACAGTCCTGTGTTTGCAGGTTCAGAGCAGACTGGCGGGCATCGAGGAGCGTTATAAGGAGGTGGTGGAGCTGACGCGGCTCAGGAAGCAGGCGCTGCAGGACGCGCTGGCTCTCTACAAGATGCTGAGCGAAGCAAACGCCTGCGAGGTGTGGATCGATGAGAAGGAGCAGTGGCTCAACAGCATGGAGATCCCAGAGAAACTGGAGGACCTGGAGGTCGTCCAGCACCGGTAAGGACCAGACCGAACTGCAGAGTTTGTGTTTGTAAAGCAACATTTTTCAACCAGGAGTTGGAGTTTATGTTGCCATCTTCTCAATAATTACAATAACAATAATCAATATTTTATTTGTGGTTTAACTAGCTGCAGTGATGTACAGGTGTACCCTGTGACATCACTGTGGGTGTGGTTGCAGTGGACACCTAGTGGTTCTGGGCGTGGTCAGAGGTGACACTTTCAACCAGAGAGGGCAGCAAAACACAGCTTTTCCTCCTGGTCTTATCTTTACTGAAAGCCTGAATATCTTTACGCTGACTGTATGGAATTGATTAGTTAAAGACATATAAAGCAGGATTTGTTCGTTGTCGTTTGTAAACACGCCATTCAACGTTGGCCCCTCATCCTCGGCTCGAGGTAGATAGAGAGTGAAAGAGGAGAGGGAGGGACATTAAGGTGCCACATTGTTTTTTTGATCCAATAAGACAAACAAACAGAAACTTCTCATTAATAAAACTTTACTGTTCAATAACAAATTCTCCAATATGAGATTATGAGATTCATTCATGGTGATTCATGTCAGCAAAGTTAAATTGTGGTTTCTTAGTTTTTTCAAACTAACAGCCCAAAATCAAATGTTGTTCAGTTAACAATCACAAAAGACCAAAAAAGCTTTAAGTAGGGAATGCTTTTCAAGCATTTTTGCTTGAGAATTATTCAATAACAAAAAGAGGCTGATGCCAATTGTCTCAGCTTACTTGTAGCATCGGGCAGTGAACATTTTCAAAATTCCCTTAACAAAATCAGGGTTTGTGTTTGGCGTGCAGCAGAGTGAGGACCATCACAGTCAGACTGTGGGAACCACCGCAGTAAACTGATAATTACAACAGAAAGTTCCACACTGTTTAAGAGGCTTATTGTGGGTGTGTGTGGGGGGTGTATTTTGGACTGTGGTTACAGGGTTCGTTCACAGTCTCTGGTTTTCAGCCACTTGTTTCTCCATATTGACCACAAAGCATCACATGGATCCTTTCCCAGATGCTGGTTAAGTGTGTGTGTGTGTGTGACTCAACAGCAGCCGCAGACATCAGCAGAGAACACTTTTCTCTTCACACTTACCTCACATCTTTTTTTCTCTCAATGTTTTTTAAAACATCCATGAAGTTCTCAACCAGAGCCCAACTGGTACATCGTCATGGCCAATATTATCAGACAGACATCGGCCATTTTTATACATTATTATATTTAGAAACAGTGTGCCATCCCACCAGAGAGCCCTGACTAGTTTATTTTCATAATGTAGGCATATTATATACAAATGGGCCTATCACAGATATATCTTACCGATGTGTGTTTTGTTACTTTCGCTGTGGAGTTTCAGATGCTGAACGTGTAACTTCAATGTTTGAGCACAACTGACAACTGAGGTCGTCTCTTACTGACAGAACAGAATATAAACGTCGATGTCTGTCATGATGTGTAACTGTCTCTGTCTCGGTTCAGGTTCGAGAGTTTGGAGCCGGAGATGAACAACCAGGCGTCTCGGGTTGCCGTGGTGAACCAGGTTGCCAGGCAACTGATCCACAGTGGACATCCCAGCGAGAAGGAGATCAAAGCCCAGCAAGACAAACTCAACACCAGGTAATCCAGTTGGGATTAATTCAACCAGACCTTAATTTTTAAATTAAGTTTATACCGGTTAATAAACTGGAATTAAAGTGGAAATTTAGCACCATACTGGGACTAAGTGCTTAATTTAACTGGGATTAAATGGTAAACTACATTTAGAATAAAGGGGCAAATAAACCAGGATGGAACGGAAAATTAACTCAAATTATTAACCAGTTAATTTAATACCAACTGTACATGTAACTGAGATTAATTAATTGGTATTAAGCAGCTATCAAAAGGGAACTAAACAGGAATTAGTAATCAATTGATTAATTTACTGGGGAGTGATCACTAGGAATTAAACAAGCTGCAAATCTGGGATTTAAGGTCGTTTCAGTAGGATTTAAAGATAAACTGGAAGACAGAACAGAAACAGATTTTATAAACCAGGTTTAAACCAGTACATAAACTGGGATTGACTATAAATAAACTGATAAAGATGTTAACTAATCCAGCATTCAGCAGGTATGTAAACTACTATTGCACAGGTTGTTAACGTTAGATTGAACAGCTCAATAAAGTTTAAAAAGTTGAAGAAGTTATAATTAAACTAGTAAATAAACTGATTAAAAAGTTAACTAATCTAGGATTAACCACAAAAGCAAAAAAAATTGGGATTAAAGGTAACTTCAGTAAATTGTATACTGATGGTAAACTGAATTCAAGATTGTTATTAACCAATCAAACAAGTAGATAAACTGAATTTCAGGTAAATCAGGAGTAAACAGAAGTTTTATTATTAACCATGCTTAATGAGGTAGTTGAAGTAAGACTAAACAGCTTATTAAAAAGGTAAGATTCAACAAATAATTTGGATTTAAAAAGTACATAAACTTTATCGGGTACTAAACAGGGCACTGAAATTCATGGTTGGTTTAACAGAAGGTAAAGGGGTCAATCTAAACATCGATTACCGAGTTAGTCAGGTTGAACAGTAAACTGAGCAGGAAAACTAATCAGAAAAATAAAACAAATTAACTTTGACTGCAATTGAGCTGCTAAGAAAGTCTAGATTAAAGCTGTAAACAACCTGTGTTTGACCAGGTAACCCACCTGGCACGTTCCTGGTTCAGTTTTAGTACTTGTTCAGGTTGTTGTTGATGGTGTCTCTGTCCGTCTGTCCAGGTGGAGCCAGTTCAGAGATCTGGTGGACCAGAAGAAAGACAGTCTGAGTTCAGCTCTGGGTGTCCAGAACTACCACCTGGAGTGTAATGAGACCAAGTCCTGGATCAAAGAGAAGACCAAGGTACCAACAGAACAAAAACAGCTGCTTTCACAGCGCTTTAGTCCACCACAGTCCAGGTTCAAAATATGAGTTGAAGAGGCTTTGTGAGTGAAAGGGACAGGTGCATGCAGGTGTTCTTGAAATGACAGGAAGTCAGTTATTGTAGTTTGGTCACCCACAGTGTCAACAGCTGGAGCTCATGGAGGCACCTAAGGTACTTTATGACTGAAAGCTCAATAAAATCTAAATAAAAGATATGAGAAGAAACGCATATTTTATATTTAATGTGACTTACACTTCCAGAAGATATCTAAATATCATTATCTCCAATATCCATCACAAATAATGTCCATAAATCTCAGAAATAAGACGTTTGGCACTGCCAGAGCACTGCAGACCGTTTTTAAGTTTCTTCAGTATCAAAGTAATCCAGTGATAGCTGTCTGTGCATCCATGGGTACAGCAGGAACTGCTAACAGCTAATTCTACTTTCAATGGTGACAGTTTGCCAAAATACAAACAATGCAGACTAAAAATCTCCACTAGTAGTCCATAGCCAACTGACTCCACTCCACTACGACATTATACTTCCTGTTTACATCCCTAACCATTACGTGAAATAGTAGTAGTAGTAGTAGTAGTAGTAAGTAATAATAATAGGAGTATGGTGAAAGCTGTCCCATCAGCTTGGGTCTTATTAAAATGGGGTGCATGGACTACAGTGACTTATTTACTTTTAATTAAACTCATGTCTAACTCCCTCCCCCTGTGTCCCCCTTAAGGTTATTGAGTCGACCCAGGAGCTGGGGAACGACCTGGCTGGCGTCATGGCTCTGCAGAGGAAGCTGACAGGGATGGAGCGCGACCTGGCTGCCATCGAAGACAAGCTGGCCGACCTGGGAAAAGAGGCGGACCGTTTGGCCTCAGAACACCCGGAGCAGTCTGAAGCCATCAAGGGACGTCTAGCCGAGATCACCGGTGTCTGGGACGAGATGAAGGTAGGAGAATATCTATCACTTACAGACTTCCCCCAGTTCAGATTCACCCACTTTGCCATTTTAATGGATTATGTAGCTAAGAATTAGGTCACAAATGTTCTACACCAGAACATCTGGTTATCAGGTGTGTATGTTTAAATAGTTGTTATTTAGAGTTATTTTATTAATGATTTCCGTCCTAAGAACTTCATTAACCAGTATTTTACCAAAAGGATGCCTGATGCATTCTGTAACAGAGCAAAAGCACAAGCACAGGATTTTTGCCCAATTCAATACTATTTTTTTAAGCCATCCGTAGAGATTTACAGGAAAAAGACATTATCTTTAATTCCAGTGTACCCATTTATTAATAACTGCTCTGATGCAAGGAAGTCTTTTTCAGTATCATAAGTCTCAATTTCTTTAATACAAGTCAGGAAAATAAATAAATAGGCTCTGTGTATGGTTGTGTAATCTGACGATACAATACATATTGCAATACAATATATTGTGATACTGTTGGGCAATATATTTTAGGAAAACTTTAATAGTATAAAGACCACACCAACAGATGCATAGGATATAAGTAAAGAAAAGTTTAGGGTTTAAGCACAAAAACGCGATGTACTGTTTCTGAGAATTGATTCAATATTACAAAACCCATGGGCGGTATGATATGACCACAATAGGAAGGAGCACAGGTGCCTACTGTCCACTACTCTCATTGTTTTTTGGGACACAAAAACAGTGCTGTGATTGAAACAAACTCCACTTTTCTGTGAACATAACCCCCTGTTTTCTGTCAACAGGACACCATGAAGAACCGAGAGGAGTCCCTCGGCGAGGCCAGCAAACTGCAGCAGTTCCTGCGCGAACTGGACGACTTCCAGTCTTGGCTGTCACGGACGCAGACGGCAATCGCCTCCGAGGACATGCCCAATACACTGACCGAGGCCGAGAAGCTGCTGGCCCAGCATGAGGGCATCAAGAATGAGATACGCAACTACGAGGAGGACTACCAGAAGATGCGGGACATGGGCGAGATGGTGACGCAGGGCCAGACTGACGCGCAGTACATGTTCCTGCGACAGCGACTGCAGGCACTTGACACCGGCTGGAACGAGCTGCACAAGATGTGGGAGAACCGGCAGAACCTGCTGTCCCAGTCCCACGCTTACCAGCTGTTCCTCAGGGACACCAAGCAGGCCGAGGCCTTCCTCAACAACCAGGTAAACCTGTGATGTCATCACACCTGCACTTTAACTTGGGTTTGAACCCCATGTTAGGTTTAGTTAGTGGAAAATCAGTTGGGATCACTGACACAACAATGAGTGAGATGAGATCATATGAAAACTTTGGGATGTTCTTGCCTCCTCTCAGACATTGGCGCTGCTGTAGACACAGAGCCTTTCAGAGGAGACTGTGAGTGATTTCATGTGGTTGTCATGTGATCTGACCACAGAGTGAACTGTTTTCTCATTAGTGATGTGACACACACACACTCACTGTGATCAGCAGATAAATCTCTGACTGGGCGCTCGTCCAATCCAGTATCATGTGGGTTCGGCCAGATTTCTGTTCCTGTGACCGACTGTCCAGGGTGTACACCACCCCTCACCCAGAGCATGCTGGGATAGGCTTCCACCCAACCTGACCCTGTACCGGATAAGCACTTAAAAACACAGATAGAAGTAGAGCTGAAACAATGAGTTGATGGATGGACATGCATAAAAGTAATCAAGGAGGAGTTCCTGCTTTTCTTTGGGTTTGAACTGTTGGTCAGACAAAATAAGACGTCACAGAGCACGGTGGAAATTGCGATGGATGTATTTCAGATTACTTTCTGTCCTTCTCCCTTTATCCATCTACCAGGCCTGGAGTCCTGCCTTGTCACTATGAGAAGGTCAGAAGCTGCCACCAAGTGGTAGAAGGCCTTCATTACAGCACCATGTTTAGACCAATTCAATTACTTCTGTATGGTTTTTAACTCATATTATCAGGTAGAAACCTTTACTGATTAACAGAACACACAATTTCAAAGAAAAAGAAAGAAAGAAAAAGGGTCTATATACACACAAATGTATTTTATTTCTACTTTCACTCTTTTAAATTGCATCCGAATTTCAGTTGAAAAATCCAAGTTGGATATTTTTACTCCATCATCAAATCAGAAGCAGGAAATGCCATCTAATGGCTGAGTGTCGTCATTTCACATAAACCTCTCCTCTGTGTGTTTGTGTGTCAGGAGTACGTCCTGGCTCACACCGAGATGCCCACCACTCTGGAGGGCGCTGAGGCCGCCATCAAGAAGCAGGAAGACTTCATGACCACCATGGACGCCAACGAGGAGAAGATCAGCGGCGTGGTCGACACCGGCCGGCGCCTAGTAACCGATGGCAACATCAACGCCGAGCGCATACAGGAGAAGGTGGACTCTATCGACCAGAGGTGATAAAGATAGTGTTGCTTTGTTTGGGAATTTGTGTTTTACTGACGTTTATATCTGCCATAGTGGTGGGTGATAATTCATTTACTTTTTCAGTTATTTTTTTCATCAAGTAACCAAAAATTCAGTTAAAAACCTCAATTGTGCAGATTTGTTTGATTTTCTACACTTCACTTAATTGTTGTTGAATATAAATCATTAACACTCTCCTGTCCTTCATTAATTCTCATTGCCCTTGAGCAAAGCACAAACCCTGTTTGCACCAGATTGGATGCTTAGTGACTGAGGCTTTAAAATACCTTTTTATTAAATCAGGTAAACTTAAAATTAAGATGCTCCAAACGGTTCAACACTAGGTGCATAAATGGGAACTGAGCCTTGGAAAAGGCCTGTCACTGAACTGAAACACGACTCGAACATCAAGTTCAGCTCACAAACAAGTGATCGGTTGTTTGTGAAGGATGAGCCAGTGATCCGAGAATTTAGTTGGATAAAGATGCTAAGCTTCCATATAAATTCCTTTTCTATTATGTACAGCACATACATTTTTGCAATACATAAGTGACTGACTAAGAGCTCAATTGAACTGACTGAGAACGTATCGTTTCAGGGAGTGACTTGGTTCACTTCGTTAACCCAAAAGATTTGTACTTTTGAATGAAACGCTTGTGAACAACACAAGCTAAAACCTACTGATTTTTGTTCTACAGACACAAGAAGAACCGAGCAGCTGCCAATGACCTGCTGACCAGGCTGAAGGACAACAGAGACCTGCAGAAGTTCCTGCAGGACTGCCAGGAGGTAAACCGCACATACTTACTCATTACTCTCATTACCTGCAGGAGAGTCCTCTGTGTTTGTGGTTTTTACCTGAGGTCATTTGCTGTTTGTGTGTCTTCAGCTGTCCCTGTGGATCAATGAGAAGATGCTGACGGCTCAGGACATGACGTACGACGAGGCCAGGAACCTCCACAGCAAGTGGCTCAAACACCAGGCCTTCATGGCCGAACTGCAGTCCAACAAGGAGTGGCTGGATAAGATCGACAAGGTGGGAAAGATGGAGGAGACAGTGAATTTTCTCTACTACAACATTTCCTTTTTGCTGCACATGTATATTGTCAGCTTATTTGGTGTCAACAACAACATAATGTACATCTTGGATTAGACAAAAAAATGCTTTTGGGAAACGAGGCCCTGATATGCTTCTATGCTGATGTCCTGATGATTGGTCGTCAATGTTAAGAAGCAGACACTTTTACTTTTTTATTTCATCGAGCTGAGAATTAAAAACAAATAATGTTTCAGGATGGGAAGACACTGATGGCAGAGAAACCGGAGACAGAGGCCATGGTTAAAGAGAAGTTGGCGTCCCTGAAGACAATGTGGGAGGACCTGGAGTCGACCACCCAGACCAAGGCCAAGTGTCTGTTTGATGCCAACAAGGCTGAGCTGTTCACCCAGAGCTGCGCTGACCTCGACAAGTGGCTGGCCGGCCTGGATGGACAGCTACAGTCCGACGACTACGGCAAAGACCTAACGTCTGTCAACATCCTGCTCAAGAAACAGCAGGTGAGCAGCCGGTTTAGGTCGAATTGTTACGGTTCTTTACAACAAGGGTATGCTGAGGATGTTTTTGCTCCATTTGTCGTCTTTCTAGTTGAGCTTTTAATGCACAGAGCTTAAAGTTTGTAAGCTCTTCCTGGGTCAGTATGTTTTCATTTATACATGTATTACAAACTGTGAACTTCCTGTAAAAGTTTCAGTTTAACAGCACAGTTTCTCTTCCACTAAGGTTCACAGTTAAGCTGATAAACAATGAACCGTTTTCTTCCTGACACAGCTGTACTGTAATCCACAGTTTTGTGTCAAATTGGCTTCTAAAGTTTCAGCTGAAGCTGATATAGGGCTTCAGCCGAGTTAGAGATGTCAAGTGGTTATCTTTCAGTTACAGAGTTTGTAGTGCTGTGTGCTCTTTGTGCTTCTGTCTCTCCACTGACCGTAGGTTAGCAAGAAAACACTGTGTGGGGAAACATTCAGGGAATTTATTCAGTAAAAACTAAAACTTTCAGTGTGAATTGTAAGAACTTTAGTGATTGTTTTTTTGTCATTAGGTTGACATTTTTGTCCATAAGTTAATAAACAAATGTACGTAGTGCTAATTAGAAAATGTTATGTTAGCGTTTAGCTCAAGGCAGTGTCTGCTGTAAGTACAGTTCATTTAGCGTGGCTCTTGACTGCAGACTCTTGGTCTGAGGGACATTCTCCAAACAACCCTTCCTGCAGTTTGACCTATTTTTGGAAAACAACTAAGCAATGCAGAGATGTGAGACGATAAAGTAGTGTTAGTTTCTGTGGGAATCTATTCAGTAATTTCTCAATTTTTACAGTCATGCTATGAGAATGAGTAGACTGACCACCCTTTACATAATTCATCCACTGGTACACACACACACACAATTCATATCCACTAAGTCTCAGTCATGCACACACACTCCACACACATACAAAAGCAGTTATGTAATCTTTCATTTGATGTGTTACGAGGCAGCACTGAGTCTGAGGAGTGTGTGTGTGTGTTTCTGAATTTGTGTCCACCAGTAACAGAGTCAGAGCTGGAGAATCTGAAGGATGATGCGGGTATTTTCAGTCTATTAGAGCGGCTTCACTTCTCTTATCATCTGTCTTCTCCTCAGATCTGTGCTGTAATATCCTTTGTGTGTGTGTGTGTGTGGGAGAGAGTGATGAAGTGTTAGAGAGGGATCATTAGCGGAGTGTTTGATCTGTTAAGCAGAGAGAGGAGGGAAGCAAATCCACTCCTCCTCCTCTTCTTCCTCTCTGCTCTAGTTCTAACCCAGGCTCCACCTGATATTTTTGGTTTTTTACTGCTCTGTGAAGCCGTTTCAGACTGTTATTACACTGTCTGGCTGCTGCAGATGATCATCACTTTGATTTTTATGTCATAGCTTTTCATTTCATTAGTGAGGCAAACACAGATTTTCACTGGGCCGAAGAAGAAGATGAGACGAGGCCTCTGAAGGATCTTTTATCTTGTAATTGCTGTTTTTTCTGCTTATTTGTGTTTTTTGTGGCAACCAACCATGTGGCTCTTCTTTTACAGATAGATTCAAATCTTTTTTTATATATTTTATATTTAATTTTTATTTTCTTGTTTGTTTGTTTTTCTTTTGATTGCATGTTTTTTTATATTTAACTTTTTTATATCCTCAGAACCATTGTGTATTTTATTTTATTTTCTATTATTTAATTATATTATTTAATTTATTTAATTATGTTATTTAGTATTACATTTATTTGTTTATTTATCTATCATTGTTTTTGTTTTATCTGTTTTCTGAATTTGTTTTACATGTTTTGTTTATTTTGTATGAACGCAGAACATTGAATTACTTAATTATTGCTGTGCGTTTAAACAACATATGTATTAGTACTTGTACTACTCCCTGTCTGACCTGGACACTGTCCTCCTGCAGATCCTGGAGAGCCAGGTGGAGCTGCGTCAGAAGGAGGTGGGGGAGCTGCAGAGCCAGTCGCAGGCCCTCAGCCAGGAGGGGAAAGGCTCCGAGGAGGTGGACGGCCAAAGGATCAGTGTGGAGAAGAAGTTCCAGTGCCTCCAGGAACCACTGAAGAAGAGACGAGAGAACCTCATGGCCTCCCGCGAGATCCACCAGTTCAACAGGGACGTGGAGGACGAGATCGTAAGTAGGAAGAGCGCTGACCTTTGACCCCGCTGACGCAGGAAGTAAAGTGTTTTATTGTTGACTTGTGGGTGATCTGATCTGGGTGAGACCGACAGAAACTGAAACATCATCTGCACGTTTCACAGAAATAACTCGTCAAAAGCTGAAAAGGGAACTGGAATTAGAAATGTTGGGAGAGGAAGTAGTGCTGTTTTGTATTCACAGTAGTAGTGGTACTGGAGTGTTACCAATAGTGGTATCAGCAGTGAAAGTAGTACTTCTAGTAACTGCAGCACCTATTACTACAGTGTTAGTATCACTAATACTGATGACAATTGTTCAGTAGTAGTAATAGAAGTTGTCATAGTAGCAGCAGCGCAAGTTGTGGTAGTATTGGCAGTATTAGCACCATTAGTAACATTAGAGGCAGTAATAGTTACAATAGTTATTATAGTTATTATAGTTATGCAAAGCAAGCTCAATTCTGATTTTTTTTGTTTGTTTGTTTAAAATGTGGCCCATATCAGATTCCAGTGTGAACAGGTCATGGTCATGAAGGGACCCGCATGACAATCGTAGATCTAGAGTGACGTGAAAGTCAAGCATGAATTACTGACATGAACTGTTCAGATTCCATGTGTTTTGTGCTGTTCACACTTTCATGGGAAAAAAAGTAGTAGCATTAGTTGTGGTTGTAGCAGTTTTAGTACCAGTAGCATTAGCACCAGTAGTATTGGCAGCTGTATTAGGTTCATTAGTAGTAGTAGTAGTAGTGGTAGAGTATAGTAGTAGTGGTAGTAGTAGTAGTAGTAGTAGTTGTTGTTGTCGTCGTCGTCGTCGTCGTCGTCGTCGTCGTAGTAGAGAGATAGTAGTAGCAATATTGTGGAATTCTTTGGCATTAGAAGCAGCAGGAATTAAAAAATGGTCACAGTGTTCATATTAACCTGTCTGTCTTTCTGTCTCTCTATCTGTCTCCAGCTCTGGGTTGAGGAGAGGATGCCTCTGGCCACATCAACCGACCACGGACACAACCTACAGACTGTACAGCTGCTCATCAAGAAGAACCAGGTACGCAGACACACACCTTTATCTATATAAATGGGTATATTAATGACCACTTACTGAATATGCAGAATATTTCCTTCTGTAACACAAAATCCATATTAAATCAACTACTGAAAATCAATTTACATGTTCAATCTGTACAGTAGTCTTGAGTAAAAGTTACAGTTGCTCCACTTCTAAAACCCTCTCTGTGACCTTTGACCCCCACAGACCCTGCAGAAGGAGATCCAGGGCCATCAGCCACGCTACGACGACATCTTCGAGCGCAGCCAGCACGTCCTGAGGGAGGACAGCCCGACAGCGGAGCTGATTCGCCAGCGGCTCGCCGAGCTCCAGTCGCTGTGGGAACAGATCAAGAAGGAGACAGAAAAGCGTCACGCCCGCCTTAGCGAGGCCCACGAGGCACAGCAGTACTACTTCGACGCTGCAGAGGCCGAAGCCTGGATGAGTGAACAGGAGCTCTACATGATGTCAGAGGAGAAGGCCAAGGTGAGGGCAGAGGGCAAAGGGCAGGGGTTAGCAGGAGGAGGGGAATATTGTTATATTGTTATATTGAATATTGTTGCTCTCATAAATTCCTACCTTCGACTCTAAAGTACAACTAAGAAGTTGAATGTTTTTTCCACCTAACTGCTCGTTACTTTGGTCTGCGCAATATGTGAATACATGTGTATCTGTTAGCATCAAGCCCCCAGAGAGAGCGCCAGGCTTGGAACTCAATTTAACATAGTGGCCAAACTATGTAATGACAGTCACGTGATTCACAATAACATTTGGAAAGTCTAGAAGAGCCACGCAATAAAATCATTTTATTTCCATTAAAGTTAGCGCAGGGCTAAACCACAAGTTAGGGGCTTTTCCGGTTAAATCTCTAGTGAGCTTGCTCTTTGGGCCCCACAATGTGGAAGATCTGGGTAATTTAAACAGTCCTACAATGGCCACTGTACCAAGGTTAAACTCTATATATTGGTTGTACTGCCTTCATTAGCAGTAAAGATCCAAGAATAGAGACGTTGTTTGCTGGTGTTGAACATTACTGTGTCACTATCGTGACCACAGACATTTAATCTTGTTGTTATTTGTTTAGAGCTGATGAGGTTTGGGTTGGATCATCATGCTGTATTCAGGATGGTGTTGGTCGGTGTCTCTGCCCAGTGGGTCAAAGACTTCCTGTTTCTTTGTTTTAGTTCACCTACCAGTTCCTCAGTTTGCGGAGTTTCTGTTACAGTGCTTAGTTGGTTTGTGTCGGTATCACACTGTCTGCTGTGTCTGCTGGTCAGTACACATTTAATACTCTGATTTAATACTGAGATTAGATTGTATCAGTTATTTACTAGTTTGATCGGACCGTTTTTGGGTTTTACAGTGGTATACTGTCGCATTTGTCTCAGACTGTTTGCTTGTAAAGGTCAAACCTTTCAGAAAACTTTACACTCATTCTTGGGAATCCATTATACTGCTGTAAATTAAATTACGGTCTGTAAATCAGGTCTGATTTAAGTTTTTTGAGTGCTCAGTGAAGTTAACTCTTTCTTTGAGTTAGAGTTTAGTACTCTTATTTAATTATTTTCTCTCTGCTATTTGTCACTCAATCATACATTTTTTTGTCTCTACATCCATGTTTCTTTCCATCTCTCTCTGTCGCCAATTCTATTTCTGTGTCTCTGCCTTTTATTTTCCTTCTTTTACGTTTTCTTTCCACTTCCATTTCTCTTTGTCGTCTCCTCTTCGGTGTGTCTCTCTCCGTCCTCTTTTTTGGTTCCATTTTCTGTCTTGTTGACGGTGATTCTTTCCTTCTGTTTCCTTCTTTCTCTGTCAAATTCCACTTGAACACTAAATAAGAAGAGAAATGTCTCTGTGTGTCTCCCAGGACGAGCAGAGTTCGGTGGCCATGCTGAAGAAGCATCAGATCCTGGAGCAGGCGGTGGAGGATTACGCAGACACCGTCCACCAGCTGTCCAGCACCAGCCGGGGCCTGGTGGCTGCTGGACACCCCGACAGGTGAGTGGGGGATTACAGGTCAAAGGTCAAGGCTTACATTTAAGAGCCACGAGTTTTTTATTCAAGCAAAATAAGTGGGGGAGGAAGAAATTAAGCTGAAAATAAAAGTATAAAATATGAGTCAAAGAAGTAAATAAAATAAGGATAAAGGAAGGAGATAAAGAGTGAAATGGTGTATAAATAAAGTGAAACTAAAAGATGAGTGGAGGGGAAAGGAATGGACAGGTGCAGAAGAGGGGAAACAAGGAGCAAACGGCGATTGAAGGGAAGCGAAGCAGGCGGTTTATAAACTGCTAATTTTCTCTCTTCGTGCAGCGAGCGTATCGGGATGCGTCAGTCTCAGGTGGATAAGCTGTACGCTGGGCTCAAGGATTTGTCGGAGGAACGCCAGGGGAAGCTGGATGAGCGTTTCCGTCTCTTCCAGCTCAACCGGGAGGTGGACGACCTGGAGCAGTGGATCGCTGAGAGGGAGGTGGTGGCCGGATCCCACGAGCTTGGACAGGACTATGAACACGTCACCGTGAGTACATTTCATTACATTCTGACAATGTTGAGGCAGTTTTATTTAAATGGGATGGACACGAAAAGTTTCCAAAATGACTGTTTAGGAAGATGAAACTTCAAAAAGTTATATTTACATTAGATTTATATTTTCTGTTTCTTTTAAATATTATTTAGATTATTAAAAACGGGTAGAAAGTGAATTTAAAAATCAGATATGCAAAATTCTGGATGAAAATTGGATTTTAAAAATACAACAAGGAAGGAACTTCTTGTTTTAGAGAAAACCTGGCACAAGAAGACCTGGTTTACTGTAAACTGCATTTTCTTGCACCTTGAAAGATAAATGTTGGATAGGTTGGTGTTTATATTGACCGTTGAGTAACAATGTCAAATATACACTTTTGGTCATTTTTGGACTGTTTCTACATTACATAATTTGTCCGCCACAGAAGAGGGAAAACGTTCCACTGTAAAATGTCCTTTTCAGTACAGTATGTATCTAAGTCACAATTCTTCCAAATTCTAATTTAAAGCCCCTACAAGTAAGTTTAATTTGTGTTAATTCTGGCGGCCTCTGTCGACAAAAGTAGTGGTTTTCACTGCCTCACTTCATTGATTTAAATATGAATCTGACTGAATCCGCCCCGGTGGCAGGCATTAAGAATCACTGTAACGGTATTGAACTGTGACTGTTTCATAAATATATTAGATCTTACTGCTATTTATCCATGGATATCCTGGATTATTTTGGTGTAATGTTCTGAGTTTTGAAGATAGTCATAGAGATGTCACTTTGCTTGTTGTGCTCAAATGGCCAAAAAACATTTGAATACATTTGAAATTAAACAGCAATGTCTGTTTTCAAAAATCATGACCTGGTTACCCGGTTTCATGTAGGAACAATTTTTTTCTACCAAACTACACCCAACCGTAGCCGAGGAGGCCATTGATGTTTACATCCTGCTCTGTCACGGGCCTCTTGTCCATGAGTAGATGCATGGTTCCTTCTGCATGGTGATAAGTTGAAAGTAGTTCCTACATGAAACTGCTCACAAGAAGATCTGTGGGTTACATGGAGTAACCGGGTCATGAATGATCTTGAGAAACTGGGTCATGATTTCTGGATAAGAGACTCTGTTTTTCAAATGTATTTTTATGGTGCTTTGAGCACTACAAGCTGAGTGCCATCTGGTTCCATTGTACTGGATCTCTATGGCTCCAAACCTCAGCAGCTCACACCAAAACAATCAAGATGGATAAACCGGGCTACAGATAAGAGGAAAAACATGTATTTTTTTATTTTGGGGTTACTTTTTAAAAGGAATATTGGCTGATATATTGTAATCAGATTTACAGACACATATTCATACCTGATCTTGACTTGCTTAACATGGTTGGACACAAAGCAGTACTATTACTGATCACATCCAAACAGAATAGAGCTGCTGCTGCTTTCACTTCACAAACAGTGTAGAAAGGCCGTTACGTTTTCAGTATCTTGGTATCCGTAGCAAACTGGCACATTGGTGTGAATGTCTTTGTCCTACCTTTTGTCCTTCTTCAGATGCTGCAGGAGCGTTTTAGAGAATTTGCCCGTGACACTGGGAACATCGGCCAGGAGCGTGTGGATACCGTCAACCGGCAGGCAGATGAGCTGATCAACACAGGCCACGGCGACGCGGCCACCATCGCAGAGTGGAAGGATGGCCTGAACGAGGCCTGGGCAGACCTGCTGGAGCTCATCGACACCCGAACGCAGATCCTCGCTGCCTCCTACGAACTCCACAAGTTCTACCACGACGCCAAGGAGATCCTCAACCGCATCCTGGACAAACACAAGAAGCTTCCTGAGGAGCTGGGCCGGGACCAGAACACAGTGGAGACCCTGCAGAGGATGCACACCACATTCGAACACGACATTCAGGCACTGGGAACGCAGGTACAGGCACTAGGTTGTAAGGAGAAAAACCTGGAACACATTCAGTTTTTGATACAAGATGGTAAAATTTCTAAAAGATTTCTGCACACTTAGATGTACATAGCAATAAATCACTTTATTTAGCAAGCTTTTTGACCTATCTTACCTTCAGATTTTTTTCTGAGTACTGAGTGGAGTACTGTGAGGCATACAAGCCATACTAATACAAAAAAGGGCTGAAACTGAGATTTTGAATATAGGAAAAAGCAGATCTATAACAGACAACAAACATCTCTAATGGTTGTAACTGTAATGGTTCGGCGTGTTCTTGACCAACCTGAACCTTGTCCTCCGGCTCTTTGTTTTTAGGTGCGGCAGCTTCAGGAGGATGCGGTTCGCCTGCAGTCCGCTTACGCTGGAGATAAAGCTGATGACATTCAGAAGAGAGAAGGAGAGGTGAGCTTCAGTGTCAGGCAGCAGCGAAACAGAAACCACAACAGGACCCGGTTTACTTTGAATTCAATCAGTAAATCTGAGTCTCAGTAATCCTTGCTACGGAAATATATTAGACCTTTTCTTGTATTTAGCACGTGAGTTGGTATAAGTCTCCTTAATTTTCTTTCATGAAAACATATTAGAAAACCTCTTTTTCTTACTGATTGAATTGAAAATGAATTGGACCCAACGCTGATGTTAATGAAGTAAAAGGCTCTGTTCTTCATGCATGCTGCACTGCTGCTGCACTAACTTTGCACTGTTCCTTGCCCCTGTAAGGACCCGTCTGGAAAATAGAGCAGTATGAGTCGGTTAGGGGTCAAGTCCATTTTCTCAGAGAGAAGAATCCTGAATAAAAAGAATAATAAGCTTGTTCGAGGTTGATAAAAGATGCCAAAACACATAGTACTGTTCTTTAAATCATCAAAAGTGATGTGATTTTTGTATAACAAGCTGTAGATTATAAACACATAGTAAATATTACAGGGCATGGTCAAAATACAGGAAACACCACGATAAAGACTTCTCACTAATGGCTTAGTATGTTAGTGTTGATCCTTATGAAAACACTACTAATGATAATAATAATGCCCAGAAGGACATTTTTCTATAACCAGCTTCTCTTGCCTCCAAATCTTCAAGGTTCAAAAGCGAACATTCTATTTGCAGTCAAACTGTGATTGTTATTTTCGAAAAATGTCAGCAAAATCGCCTGATTCGTGAAGAACTAGATCAAAAACTTAGAATTGTTGATCCAGGCTGCAAATATTTTATCTTTGACCTTTTCTGCCCATTGTTTTAAGTCTCCAGCATCGTTTACCACACAGCACCTGAAAGGAATTGCATTACTGATCTGATATCATTTCCACCGGATCTGACATTTTTTTCCAACCACTCCCAGACAATTTATTGTATTAGAGAACAAAACTTTTTGTCTTGCAACTTGAATTATTAAATGTGTGTACAGACATAACGTGAAGTGAATTTGAAAAGCAGCATGATTGCATACAAAGCCAGTGGAAAGCTGTGAGTGGGTGCAAGCAGACACACATTCCCTCTAGGTGCATCGTGGTGCAGAGATTTGAGGTGAAAATGTTTCAACTTCAGTCAAATTCCTACAAATATGGCAAAGAAAAAATTCCTGTCACGTTCTGTCTGAATACACTGAGCAATAATAATTTGTTTACAGGTCAGTTCTTTGAGATTTAAACTTTAGTCAAAAGGAAGCCACGTTGCATTTGCTGAGATGGTTAAAGGAACCGTCTGACGTTTTGGGAAATCTCCTTGTTCTCAGAGTCGGATGATGTAATTAGCTTAGCACAAACACTGGAAGCAGGGGGAAACGGCTAGCTCCAGTGTTTATTCATTTTCATTTAGAATAACTTTTCTGTATCATCAAAATATGTTCTGTGGGAAACCTAATGCAAAGCAGTAGCACTGTTTGACCTTTCTTCCTAGATTAGCAAGTGATTCATGGGCTAGCTAGCTAGACTGCATACAAAGATGGACGACGCGTCTTCACTTTCTCCCACCAAGGGGGATCACTTGTTGGCTTCACTTTTGAGGAGCTTTAATGTCGTAAATCTCTCTGACTATATTCAGTCAATGTTCTGCAGTTCTGCAGTGTTCCTTGAGGCTGTGGCGCTAAAATCATTGTTGACGCAAATGGATGCAACTACTGAGGGTCTTTCTTTAACCTCGTAAAGATGTCATCACTCTCAATTAACTCACACAGTTTCCCGCAGGTTCCCGACATTTACATCTATGACGTAGCCTCTGGTGTTAACTTCGGAAACCCTGAACACAGAAGTATAAATCCAGCTTAACCTGTCAGCTGGGTTTTCATTAATAACAGAGTTACTACATTCTGCAAAACATGCGACAGATTTAATGAACTGTAATGTCCCCAAACCAAACATCCGTCTTTATTCCGTACATTTAAGTTTCGCTCTCTACAAGTGTCTTCGTCCATCTCAGTAAAGAGCTGTTTTGCAAAATAAATCATCCGTTCTTCTGATTTTGCAAACTCTGCACTTAAATCTACGTCTCAACCAGACATTTTCCGGAAAAACTTGTAAACAATAACAACGTAAAATTAAAAGTGGGATTTCCGTTTGGTACCACCATGACGTGCCAGAGCTTTTTGTCTCTTGACAGTCAGTCAACTGTTGATGATGATAAGCACTGAGTGTTTTTGATGGCGTTGTGTTTTGACCATTCCCTGTATGTCCATTTCCCTGCATATCCTCCCTGTCCACCCAGAGGAGAAAGGGAGAGGTGAGACTCCGTTTACCAGAAACATCGGCTTTGCATTAGTATTCATTTTGGCTGCAGTTTTAGACTTTCTTTCAATATTTCGACTAAAATGTTGATTCATTTTCGCAACATTTTAGTCATTTTCATGCAGTTTAGTTGTAGTCTTAGTCACAGACCTGGTGATTTGCAAATACTTGTAGGGCTTGTTTTATATATTTCTAAGATGGCTGCGTGGGTGGATTTTTGCACAGCAGTCAGAACAAACTAAATTTTTCTCATTGAAAGCTTACCTAACGCTGCATGAGTACCAGTAGGTTGTAAACTCCACCCACCTGGGCCTCTGAGGAGGTTAAAACAAATTCTACTAGTAGTCTGCAAATACAGTTTGAGTCTGCAGTCAGTGAAAATGAAAACCTAAAAGCTAGGTCCCTAGCGTGTAGCTTTTCTCCAATCAATTTAAGATGCATTTTAACATACGCACACAGTGGTGCACTCAAATGTTTTTGTTCGCATTTGCTTAAATGAAGTCGCTTGGTAGCTGGCAAAATATCGCTGCTTGCAGTCCTCTGCAGCCATGTGTGCAAAATCTAGTGTGTTTCAGTCTGGAGAGGGTTATTTCTTAAATGCAATCAGCAAGGCCTGCAGAGAAATGTAGACATTCAGTCTGCAGACGCTTGCAGCTAAAACAAATGGCAGACTGACAGACAGAGGGTCAGCCACCACACTCGTATTAGAAAATACAAAATGCACTTACTGTGCAGTTTGTCTCGTGAAGCTCAGACGCTTTGACTTATGTTGCTTCTTATGGCTGAAAAATGCAGTAGAACCGTTTCTGTTTAGGACATTTTTTTTATTCAGGTAATTCAGCGAAGGTTAGTGGTGCGTTTCAGTTACTAATGTCGGCACTTAGCGAAGGTGTACATCAAGGTAAAAAATACGACAGACAGTATACTAAGACAGTTAACTTAATAAAGATACATAAAATTACACAAATCACAAGAAATGATGAAATCAGCCATGGTTGCACGTACACTGCCGTGCTGAAACTTAAACTTTGCATTTAGCGCTGTTAGCTTAAGCTACTCCGAGATATTTCACAAGGCCACAGCTGGTTCCATAAGCAGCCCTTTTTGCATAAAATCATTCTAAATGCTAATTTATATCCAATGTTTAGCAAAACAAATCACAGCATTTTAGAGGGAATGGGGTTAGTGTCACACACCCTCTGGTGGTCATGTTGGAAGTCTTCAGCAATTTTGCCTCAGTGGCTGTTGTTGTGCAGTTGATCAGTTTATCACTGAATCATCTGAACAATTGTTAGAAAATAGCTTGTAGCTGGCTAACCATAGTGTCTGCCAATAATCTCCACTGTCTGGTTGTCACTTGCTCACTTAGCTAGTAGAAGCTAGCATTAGCATGCTAACAGATTAATATGGCTACTGGGTATGTAGCTTGCAAACAGTTAGATGGGATCTGACTCTTTGCCCAGCTCCCACTAACACTAGCTACCTATTGTTCACTTTGACCGGGAACCTCATTGAGTGGATCAACATGCAGCTGTTTCAGCTGACTGCTACTCGTAGGGTTGCCAGTACAATCCCTCCAAGATGCTAAACAGTCTCTCTGTCAGTGTTGGATTACTTGACTTAAAATAAAATAAAAAGCACTGAAAAGATTAGAGTCCTGCACCAAATCAACAAAAAACATGCATATACTGGGTAAAAAAAATATATATATTTTAATTTACAGACACTAAATAAACTTCATGTCATGTTGCCCTCCCCATACATGGTGGGTGCTTTTGCCTCCCCAGTAAGAATGTTTGAATGCGTTTGTTTTTTTATTTGCTTTTGCCCCATTTATTTATTTTCCCGGGCTGTTATGCTGGACCTGTACCACCGATTGCACTAAATTAACAGTGATAACAGTGTGTTTGCAGTTTAAAAAAACAATCTTTACAAAGATAAATATACCCTAAATGAATTGGGTTTTTTACATAAGTAACGATTTTTCATTGATCATAAAGCAGTTTCTGATAACTTTTTATATATTGTAAAGTAATAAAATATTTTAACTAAAAAAAATGGTTGAAATGGATTACTTAAAAAGTTTTAAGTACCACAAACTCAAAGTGACACGAACCTAGTTTTGTAAGTTACAGAAATATTCCAGATTAAGTACTTTTTACTACAGCATGTATTTTGTTTTCACAGTACAAATATAAATTACAAAATTTAGTCAATTAAAATGATTAAAGCTACTTGTTAAAAAATGTTTTTTTAAATTACAAAATTGAGTTTGTTTTACTTAAAAAAAATATGTAATCAGTTTCATCAATGTTTAAGTTAAAATAACTTATTTAGTTTTAAAGTATAGGATTGTTCAGATCAATAATACAAACTTATCACGCTAGCCCTGATTTATGGTTGAGCGAAAGGTCCTTGTCTCGTGACAAGGGGAGCCCAGCCTCTCGTCTGTCTGGTTCTAAACTGTTGTTTGTTGTCTCGTCCCCCCTCAGGTCCTCGAGGCCTGGAAGAACCTGCTGGAGGCGGCGGAGGGCCGCCGAGTGAAGCTGGTCGACACTGGAGACAAGTTCCGCTTCTTCAGCATGGTGCGCGACCTAATGCTGTGGATGGAGGACGTCATCCGCCTGATCGAGGCCCAGGAGAATCCCAGGTAAGGCCATTGAGTGTGTGGGAGCTTTCAACCACAATCCATTTTTATTTCTCTCTCTCTAAGAGGGACCTTTTTCTATTTTCTTTTTTATTTTAATAACAAATTTGAAGGACTGTGGTGCCCTGTCTGAGTGTCTCTATAAATAGTAGTAGTACTACTACTACTATTTATAGCAGTCAGTGAACTGGTCTTTAATATATTTTATCAAATTAGAAGGTCTGCAGTCTCAGCTTTCTTGTTTGAGAAAGTTTAGATTGATTCAAACAAAGCTTTAACATGATTTGTCACCAGATGTGTTTCATATTAAACAAGCTGAGAATTAAATATTTGTTTGTGTGTTTTCTTGCTTGCTTTTAGGGACGTGTCATCGGTGGAGCTGCTGATGAACAACCACCAGGGCATCAAAGCGGAGATCGATGCCCGCAATGACAGCTTCACTGCCTGCATCGAGCTGGGCAAAGCCCTGCTGGCCAGAAAGCACTACGCTTCAGAGGAGGTGGAGATGTAGTTCAAGATGTGTGAATGTGTCTGAACAGTTTAAAATTAGATCAATTTAAAGCCTTAAAAACTAAAATGGTGTATTGTGAGTTGTCAGATATTTAATTTTTCACTATTTAAAGTTCATGTATATGAAATAGACTGAAATTATATGTTGCACTAGAGCACCAGCATCTCAGACAAAAATGATTGGGCACTACAGCTAACCAGACACCATTGACAAACCCAGTAATTTTACCTCACAGATAATCGTAAAAAAAAAAAAAAAAGAAAAACACTGGTTTAGCCAAAATAAACATTTAATTCACCAAGTTAGATGAGAAAATATCCATGAAATGGCAGCAACAGTGTAGCTAATGTTAATCCTTGTGGAAAAATGTGCCTGTCAAAGTACATCCACTAAAAGTCCTTGTTTGCCACTGACAGGATCAGACTGTTGGGTGGGTAAATGTCTGACAACATTAAGGAAAGGGTCACTACAGAGATGGAACTTTAGTTTAACTAGAAGCTGTAATATCGCTACCACCAGACTCCATAAACATGAACAGTAATTTTAACTCACTTATCATTTTAACATCGTAATTTTTTTCTATTTCTAGTTTCCAGTCAGTAATTGGTAACATTTGTTTTTCAATTTAGTCATCATATTGGTCTTAGTTTTAATTCCAGCTTGGATTAAAAAGTCTCAAATGTGGTTTCCTGAAATGTGCAGATTCCCCTTCATTTCAGCACTTTATTTTTTTGTAGCTTTTTCACAGTATTTTATACCAATATCCTTCAATATTGAGTGCATACTTCAAACGTCTGAGCTTTATCCTCAGATATTAAAAAATCATCGCCACTAACCACAGCAGCTGAATTTTGTGCTACTAGTGATTTTTAAAAGGTGTGAAATGGTGGAAGCCTTGTTTTAAACCCCATCCTTTCACAGTTACATGTACATGGGGTCTAGATGGAATTTAGTAAAATGCTTATGATGTACAGTGTAAAAATGAAAATGTTTTCTCCCCTCAGATTAAAGAAAAGTTGTTACAGTTGACGGACAAGAGGAAAGACATGATTGACAAGTGGGAGGACAGATGGGAGTGGCTTAGACTGGGTAAGGTCTCTCATCCTGTTAGTCAAACAGTTTCCCACTTTATCAGTTTTTTATCATGTTGACAGAAAGTTAATGAACTGAATTAGCTGAATAAATCCGGTTTGATGTTGAAATTTGTGTTCAGTCCTGGAGGTGCACCAGTTCTCCCGGGACGCAGGTGTGGCTGAGGCGTGGCTGCTGGGTCAGGAGCCCTACCTGTCCAGCAGAGAGATGGGCCAGAACGTGGACGAGGTGGAGAAACTCATCAAACGCCATGAGGCCTTCGAGAAGTCGGCCGCCACCTGGGAGGAACGCTTCGCCGCTCTGGAGAGGCTGACCACGGTGAGACGTGCAAAGAAACTGACAAAGAGCTTATTTATATTCTTAATTGTTTATTGGGAGGTTTGTTCCACCCATGATCTGACAAACAGAATATTTATTTTGCATTAAGTTTGTCTCAGTTATATTTTTAGTTGATTTCCAAATTTATTCAGATTAAGGTGTCAAATGAGTGTTTTTGCTGATGACTCGTGCGACGGGTCTTGACCACTCATGAATTTAAAGAAAAATAATAACGAATAGGAACAGGTGAATGCCACAATGCAGCTTAAGAGCGAATCTCTTCGTACGAGTCTTGCATTAGTCTCAATGTTTTTGTGTGTCCAGATGGAGTTATTGGAAGTGAGAAGAGCGCAAGAGGAAGAAGAGAAGAAGAGACAACCCCCGCCCACTGAGGCTCAGCCGGGCGAAGCTGCAGCTCAGCAAAGGTGTGTGATTTTTGTGTAGCTGCTTTGAGTTTCTGTACTGTCGGATGACAGTTATACCTCCTCTGTTTTTTTTCATGAGCAGTTCTTATACCGTTAAAGATAACCTTTCAGCCTCTACTGATTATTGATATTTGAGTGCATTTTGCAATATTTCACTGCTGGTGTGCATGAGTTATTGTCAGCTCAACTTGACAAAATCCAAAAAGGCTTGCCTTGACTTGGGACTTGAGTGCATAGACGTGAGACTTACTTGTGACTTGCAAAACAATGGCTTTTTTTCTACTGTCTAACTCTTTGTGCACTCTGTGTGTTTGCAGGGAGGGTGAGCCGGTGTCTCAGAACGGGCTGCCGTCTGATCAGGAGTCTCCCAGGGTTAGTTACCGCTCGCCTGCCTACCAGGAATACAGCAGCACCCTGCAGAGCCGCAGGCCCACTGCTGCACCCTAACACACACACATTCACTCACTGATTTACACACCCTGACATACACAGACGCAACATTAACCTTTGACCTGGTATAGATATATCATAGACTGTTGTTAACCGGGTGTGTTAGCAACAACAATATTTCTGTATTTATCATTTGTCTTCTACATTTATTGTTTGATTCTCCTTCTTAATGATTCATGATTTCTTCTTTTCTAAGTGTAATAAGTTTAACGTTAAAGGTGTTACGTTTATAATTGTATCTTTTGTTTTGAAATATTAGTATACACTAATTAGTTTTAACAAAATGAGAGGCCTCTAAATCACATCTAATAACCTCTTTAGTACAAGGAACAGGGGACAGGAAGCAATGGGACTGATGGAAAATGTGGTCTTAATTAGAGTACCACAGGCCAATCAGCATCACCATGGGCTCATTAGTTTATAGTTTACCAAAAGTAAAAGTGACTGCATTAAAAGGCCTCCATGGTCCACCTGGATCGCCCTCTTCAGTACTAATTGGGTGTTTAAGAGGAAGAAACATAAATAAACCATAAATCTTGGGTGGAGAAATTGGTAAGCAGGCAGACCTGTCAGTCGCACTCCAAAACAGTAACTTCTTTAACTTGTATGACTCTTTAATGGGACAGTAATTTTCTAAATCACCACCAGGACACAGATACATACAGACACACACTATTGAGACATACTTTCAGTTTATGGGAGAGACGTTTTCCCATTCGCTTTAATACAGCAATCTCTTAGCAGCCTTTAGGGGCCATTGTCTCAATCTTGAATACAGTCTGAAACATGAAAACTTTGAAAATAAGGAGTAAAAGAAGTCACACTGGCGGACAGAGACTTTCAGTTTAGTTCTGTTTCATAAAACTGAAGGATAAACTTCCTACAGAGAGAACTGTAAGGAATTAGTATTTACTACTGGAACCTAGCTTCAGTAGATGCTACTACTATAGTCTTTGTAGTGTTAATTGAATGACACCTTGTCTTTGAAAGGAAAAAAGCTTTCTCAAGCAAATATACAAGCTCTTATTCATTTTCTTTAACTTACAGAACATTTCTTTTCTACTTGATTAGTTCCATGAAAGATATTAGAAATAGACATGATATAGTAAAAATGATAATTGTGATACAAAACTATGTTCTGAACTCTTTAAACCAAAAGACCAAACAGCAAATGAGTAACGTAAACAGAAAGTCATGTTAATGGTTTAAACATTTTAATGTTTGCATATGAATCCCTATTTGGTATGAGTGTGAGTGTGATTGCCTAAGTGGCATATGGGACCACGAAACACACACATACGTACACAAAAAACTGTTTCTATCCATTCCTCCCTTTATTTTTCATTTTTCTGCTCCCTTCTTCCCTCTGTCTCTCTCAGCTCGACAATCCTGTCGTCCTCTCCCCTCAACTGTTAATGTTTCTGCTAGTTTACGTCATCATTTATAAACTCACCCTCTGGAATATGAACACCTGAGAAGACCAACAAAACACACAGCCCTCACTCCAAAATCAGGTTTTAAAGCCTCAAATAGTTACTTCCAAATCTGTTTATCAGTTGAAGTTGAAGTTTTATGGGCATTTGTTGGATTTTTATAAATTATATTTATTCCCGAATGTAAATTGTGGCATCATCAGCATAATGAGATATAGAGTGATAAAACTAAGAAATAACACATCAAATATAAAGCATGTATTCATCAACAAATCAACAGAAACATTTTAACACTGTAGTATCTTATATATTTTGAGATCATATTCAGATAAATTATGTCTTAATCTTATTGTCTTAAAATAAAGCATTTTAAGCCAGCAAAAGTTTAGCTTGATCATATTTCACAAAATTATTTTCTGAAGTAATATTTTGTCCAAGACAAAAGAAATACTATTACTACACTATTGTGTAGACAGCTATGTGGTGAAAGTAACTTTAAAAGTTACTTAAAGAAATGAAAGTACTGTATCTACCTGTCCCAGGTGTGTTTACATTCCACAGCCCAAATTCACCATGTTCATTTTTTTTTTGTTCATAGAGTACAGTATGTGTGCTACCATGTTTTTCATCACACATACAACATACTCTCTATGAAAAGTACATTCAGTTAACAACACATGCATTTCTTCATGTAAAACAGCCCTATATGTGATTTAACACTAGAAGGAGTTCCAGCTAGAAGGAACTGGACGAAAGCTGTAGTGTTTCCACCGCCTTGTTTCATTTATTTCAAGGGGAATTCAACCAAATCTAACCCGGTGGCAGGCATTTAAATATATATAGCATTTATATATATAGAAATAGCCAATATTCTTGCTTTTTTTATGTAGGTCATATAGAGGCATAAGTATTAAACTGAGACTGTTAAAATCTCTTTGTAGTAAGTTTAAATTGTATAAAAAGTGTGAGAATGATTAACTGTTTAGAGTTGACAATTTGTAAATTTCACATCTATATAACAATCATAATTTATTACTTTTTTTGGACAGTACTGTTGGATTCACAACTTTTAAAGCCTGTTCAGCAGATAAATAGAACCCGATAATTATAGCCGTAATTTAAGAGGAGAAATTAATGTTGAACTTCACAATTCCCCACATCTTCACTCTCATACTTACTCTTACTTTTAATGTAATTCACTAGTGTTTAGTAAAAACAATGCAAACGCAAACCATTAGTACACATTTGAATTTTAATTTCAAATTTCATATGGATCATTCAGACTTACTTAAAAGCCCAATTAATAATGACTCATGAGAAATAATGTCTACATACTGACCATGTGTCTATGAATTAATCCGTCTTTGAAATCATTCCACAGCTTCATTTAGACATGTCCCAATATGTGTGTGTGTGTGTGTG
>NW_023339751.1:23569951-23579469 GCF_004916995.1 Morone saxatilis | reverse complement strand
TGTGTCCATCTATCTATTCCATCCTCACTATATTTACTCAGTTACGATCTTGTGTCACTGTGACACTATTTTGTATTATTATTATTATCAGTCTGTTGTTCTAATGGTTTACTGTTATAATTTCTTTATTTCTCTCCACGGTTTCTGTTCTGTTGCATGTCCATCCACCTCTTTCAGTCATTCCCTGACTAACACACACATTCCCCAATAAACCCTGTCAGCAACCAATTGGTGCACTCAGGCCCATTCTGGTTTGTCTGTCCATGTGTTATCCATGTGTAGTTGTGACTTCTCTCCATATACAGTGTTGGTGTTAATGTTTTTGTTTGTTGCATGCTGTCACCATCATTAGCATTTCAGTTGAGTTTTCTGTCAATGTTGTATTTCTTCACCTCATGTTCTTCACCGATTTTCATCCTGGGGCTGGCCACATATACATACATATATATATTTTTGAAGATTTTTACTTGTTTTGCATAGTAGGGTGCAAAAAACGAAACAAACAAAATCAAAGTAAAGTTCAAACCACAATCCGATGGCATTTAACTTAACTTGTGTTAGTAGCCAGAACAAGATATATAAATTATTTCACCAATTTATTTTTTCACGGCAACCATTTTGACATGAAATAGTAGGGCAAACACATCACAGGTGTTACCAATTATACTAAATAAGGTTCTGTTCCATTCAGGTCAGACAGAGTCAGGATGCTGCTGTTGTGCATGTTGGCTCACTGGAAAGGCTCTGCTACATTGAATGAGCTAGAGCCTCAATTTGTATCAGTGTGATTACCCTACTATTTTAATTGAAAAGGTCTATTGATTTTTGGAATAGAAGGGTAAGTTGCTTCTATTTCCTGCCAAAGTTGTCGTTATTGTATATAAATTTACCACCCACAGTTAAGATTTTCTAGTTGGTGGTGGTAGTATACATTTCTAACCATAACCCTAAAAAAAAAACTTTTAATATATTTGCTACACACAAGAAGAACAGTCAAATTAGTCGGAAGGCTGGCAGACTGCGTTTTAATTAATCTTGTAAATATTAACTCACATTTTAATCTACCTTTCTGCGTGCTGAGAATGTTGCAGAATAATAGCTTAACTTAAAAGGGAAATCCTTATAAAGTAGTAATCAAGTCTTTCTAATGAGCTCTATTCTGAAAATAGTGTTATGTGACAGTTGTAAGTAGCAGTACTTCATATGCTTTGAGATATAGTTTAGTACAATGAAATAGTTGTAGAAAATGCAGTAAAATACAACTTTGTTTGACAGGATTTTTATCTAATCACATCCCATACATTCCGCTGTTTGGTAGAGATAATTACATTGTCTATTATTTTTGAGTATTCAGAGACAGAAGAAAAATTGATTACACTTCAAAGTTTAAAAAAACAAACATGAGATAAAATTAATGTTGGGATTGGTGTAGCTCTTGAAAGTGAATGCTTTCAGGAGGATTTTTGCTGCCTTTCAGTAAAAAGACTTGGTCAGAAGCTTGTCAAGAAAGTTCAATAAGTTACAGCTCCTAGGATTGGTCCACGCTCTACTGTTTGACCAGCTTCCAAAAAAAAAAAAAATCTCTAAATGGGTCCAACTTCTGATGAGCTGTCAGGAAAAGACCTAGATGTTGCCCAAACCTTATCGAGCTTTAAGTAAATGCTTTTTGGATTATTTGAGCCCTTAAGGCTCCCAATAAACGCTCACACACTTGGTCTAGCTCTCGCCAAGCTCTAAATAAAAGCTCCCAGGATCGGTCCAGGTCTTGCAGTCCTTCAGTTAAAGCTCCCAGGATTGGTCCAGCCTCTCAAAAAGAGCATCCATCATTCGTCCAGCCTTTGAAGAGCTTGTAACAGGGTAATAAGCATCCGGTTGGAGTGGGTGTGGTGTGGAAAAATAAAATCTGTTTTGATACTAGGCCAATCGCATTCTCCCCTTACCAATAATGATGCCCAGTAATGAGTTCCAAGCAATTTTGTGGATAATTGTTTGAGATTTTTTTGTGTTATTTGTTCTTCCCATCTGCTGGCTTCTCCCTGTCCTTGTTTTTCTTCACACTGTCCACCATGTTGTGTGTGTGGTCTGAAGTGGTGTTGTGATTTGTTATGCATGTCCTAAAACCTGTAATCGGTGCATGATCAGACCGTGATACCTCTCTGTGCTCTTAATGCAGACCTTGTTCTAATCAGTCCTGGAATCCAGTGCTGAGCTCACACAATTAAATGGCAAAAAACAAAAGCTTAAAATGCATTAAAAAAGGCTGATGTAACTGATGTCAATGGCTTAATGGATGGATCTGAAGTCTAGTCTAGTTTAGTTGAGTGTCTAAGATTAGCTTGCATTGGTTTTGAGAGATGTTGTAGTTTTGTTCAGGTTCAGGTAGAGAATAGAGTCAGAAACAATATGAATTTGGTTACTTAAGGCTCAACTTTATAAAATCCTAAGACTTTTAACTTGACTTTGACATCTGTAATTCAGGATTTAACTAGTCTTAGTCTTGATACTTTTAGTTTACTTAAGTCTTACAACTTAAAAAGTATTGTGATGATTGATTGATCAAATCAATCAAAACTGAATGATCAAATGTGACAATTTTCAGTTTTCAGTCTGAAATGTATTTTGAACTGTTGAAGTCATCACTGTGGCCTCTGAGAAGGTACATGTTTTATATATTCTAAGATTTTTTTATCATTTAATAGACTAAACTATTCATCTAGGAAGGGTAGGGTTGCAGTTTGATGAGAAAGCCTGGTCTCTGTCTGAATCCACTTATATGTTGCAGATTGAAGTGAGTGTCCTCTTGTGTACAGTTAGTTTAGACTTTGTCAGCAGTTTGTATGTAGCCTGAGTAGCTTCAGAGGAAAAAGGTCAGTATGAAAGCATGGCAGTCATAAAGGTTGGAGACAAACACCAAACAAGACGGTACAAAACACCACATCTATTCATTCAGGTGCCTGTTTGGGGTAAGTTTAGAGAATTTCAAAGTGTCTACACAGCCTGTGATTCTGCCCCGCTCTGCATGCTGCAGCTCTGATAATTCTGATTTACAGCTTCTGTGTCTGAGAGAGAAAGATAAAAAAAGAGTGTATGTGAGAGAGATGCATCAATCCACGGTCCTCCTCTGACTCTTCTCTCTCTTCTGTTTGCAGGATAACGTTGAAGGGGGTGAGGTGGTGAATGGGGTGTCGGAGCCCAGCCCTGCCGGGTCTCCCGGTGCTTCCCGTAAGGGCAAGGCCAGCCAGGCAGCGACCCTACCGGCCAAGACCCAGCCGGACGCCCCCACATCCCAGCTGGAGAGCTTCCTGCACCGCAAACACGAGTGGGAGGGGCATAACAAGAAGGCTTCAAGCAGGTAGGAATCTGGTGATTGACAACCAAGAAGTGTCTCTTTAGGTGGACTGTGTGATTGTCTTAACATAATGAAATGCACAACACTTCATTTTCATGACCTTAAAAAAAATGCTTTTCTGTTTGGTGCTAAGTGTAGACCCTAATAGATATCACCATGAAACCTCCCCCGTTGATTACATACATTAAGTTAAATGTATTTTTTATTACAAATTTTCTGAATGTTCAAAAATCATTGTGCTTTTGTTGAGTTATTAGAGGGAATTTTTTTTATCACTCCATAAATCAGAAAATACTGTCAACAGAAATAAAAAATATATATTTGCCATGTTTTTAGGAATAAAATAGGATATAAATCAGGCTATGAATCGTATTATATTATAAAGCCCTGGGGAACTAATTTTGAGAAAACAGCCTTTAAACATATGTATTGTAAAAATTCCACGTTAATTCCATTTGTGTTTTAATATAAACTGAAACACAAAGGCTCTGACTGTTACTGCTAACCCTGATCTAAAGTCTCCCCACTTCACGTCTAAAATCCTGCTTCTTTAAAGAGGATTGTAAGGACATATTGAGAGATCCATCAGTTGTCCTTCTCATACCAGAACCAACCAATTAGTGAAGTGGGACTACTGAGGAAATGCTGAAAAAGTTTCTTATAAACAATGAAGGTGTTTAGCAGAAATAGTTTGTGCCTGCTTGACAAAAGAATCTTTTATATATGAAAGGGCGTACTCCCTCCCTACCAACCTGGTAGCTTTGAAGACGATGACAAATGATCTGACTCTTGCTGTGTCCCTGCAGGTCGTGGCACAATGTGTACTGTGTGATCAATCAGCAGGAGATGGGTTTCTACAAGGATCAGAAGAGCGCCAGTCAGGGCATTCCCTACCACAGTGAGATTCCAGTTAGCCTGAAGGACGCCGTCTGCGAGGTGGCGCTGGACTACAAGAAGAAGAAACACGTCTTCAAGCTCAAGTGAGCATCGTGACGATGAAAACTCTTTGTTGAGCTGTATTTGAACTGAAAGCTGAACTGAGACACATTTAGTTTGCAAATCTGTCACTTTGTTCCCTTTAATAAGTAGAACAGTGACTTCTTGTCAGAGTCATAACTCAGTCACATCTTAACACAAAGACCTGAAACAATATTTGTAGATTCAGTGTTACATTATATCCAATGTCCTTCATGTATAAACATCCATATATCTGCTTTGAAGCTGAGAATTTGCATAACTGAGAATCATCCTGTTTCAGTATCCAAGCAATCCACTGATGGTTGTCTCCATGGCAACATCATACTTCCTGTTTACATCCACCAAATTATAGTAACTGTAGTTCCAAAAGTTAGAGCAGGATTATCCGCTCAATAGCAGTAAAACAAAGCACAATAGTAATAGGAATGACAGAATCCATTAGACAGTATTAATCAGTGAGGCTTTAAATCATCAACTGTAAAGTCCTGTCATCTACATATTCACACTGATCATTATTAAATACATTCTCTGCCTTCCACAGGATTACTGACGGGAATGAGTATCTCTTCCAAGCCAAAGATGACGTAAGTTAAAGAAAAAAATCCTTTTTTATGTTCTCAATATTGTCTGTCATTATATTTACAGTGGTAAACATTATTGAAGTCCTCCTTCTGTTCTCCAATAACGTTGTTATTTTTATTCTATTTACCATATTAGTATGTTATCATTTTTTATCACTTTTTATGCAGATTTTTTTAGATATTTTTAGAATTTATGTTTGAAAATATTTATTTTAATTTGGTTTTTCATTTTAAGCTTTAAACAGCACTTTATTATAGAGTTATTCATTTATTAATTTGTATCTCCCAACAACACTTTACATTTAGTTCCCCGTTAGTAACAGTAAATAAAACAGTATATAAAGAATTAATAAATGGTTTACAATGCTTTTATAAAACATTTATCTAAGTGTTTATTTATGTATTTGTCAACAAATGAACTCCTCCTGTACAAATATTGTCCATAAATTACTTACTCTTCCTACTAACCCTTCCCTCTCTTCGTCCTCCAGGAGGAGATGAACAGGTGGATCTCGGCCATCTCGGCCGCCATGGTGGGCGACAAGTCGGAGGTAACTCCCAGCAGCCATAGCACGCCCGCCCCCGCCGCACGCGCTCAGACGCTGCCGGCCTCCGTCGCCACGGCCACAGCGGCAGCCGAGTCCAGCCCTGGCAAACGAGAGAAAGACAAGGAGAAACGCTTCAGTCTGTTCAGCAAGAAGAAATAGACACTCCTCCTTCCCTTCCTCCTCTTCCCCTCTGGTGCTGTTTGGGGTCGCTCCTCATTATCGATCCACCTCCGGTCAAATATTTGTTGAAGATGTCCACGTCAACTGACCGAATTATCGGTTTAGAGTCAGCTTGTAGCAACTGATACTGTAATAACTAAAAACTAATAGCTCTAAATGTAATTCAACTTACTTATAAATGGACTTAAATTAACTGTTAATGTCCTAAATGAAATAACATCAAATCATAACAATGCAATTCAATGAGCAAAAACAGTATTCATCACCAGTTTTGATTAACATTTAACTCATCTAAAGATGTGGACAGTTCCTACAGTATCCAGCAGTTGCTATGTAAGATAAAACAATCCCAAACAGCCACTCTTTCTCTTCCTTCTATTCTTTCTTCCTCCTCTTCCTCTCAAAGCGTGACTCCAGCATGCAAGCTCCGAGCCAAAACTCTCCACTCTGTGCCTATCAACCGTCCGGTCTGGCTCAGAGCTACAGTACAGCTACAACACACCACCTGTATCCTCTGTTCAGTTTTTGTAAGATAAGGAGCAGGAAAAATAAATAAAAAAAAGATCGGATTGAAGGAAAAAAATAATAATTAAATGGGGTCTGCAAACGCTTCAGGCAGCTGCTGTCATAAAAATAAAAACCAGAGTTTGCCGCTGAACAACAACACGATGTAGAGGAGTTCCCAGAATATTCCTGTTTATTCTTCTTATTGCTATTATTTGTGTTTTCTATCTACTGTTTTTGTTTTTCTTCTCTGCTTTCTCTCATCCCAGCTTTTCGTCGACTACTGCCTTTTGTGGGTTGTGTTTACGCTCCCAAGTCGTTTTTTTTTTTAGGAAGTTGTAGGTAGTTCCTGTTAGGGTCCATCCTCAGTTTTTGCGAGGCCTTGTCTTTGCAAGATGACGTGTATCCCTCTGTAGTGGGGAAAACTGAGACCACAGCGGGGTAAATCTCGGAAATTACACCTCTCACATGTTTGTAAATTGAGCTGAAATGTCTAAAACTGTGGGAAAGTACCAAAAGTATAGAATGGTGTTGTGAAAGTGCTAAATGTAAAACATTCTAACGTGTTGAAGAGCAGAAAACAAGCACGCTGTGTGTTCTGGAAAACTAAACACATTTTGTGCACTGAATAATTCTGCTTTTCTGTTGGATACATTTCCGCAATAAACCTGTGAAAAGCAAATTATCTTCATTATGTTCTGTTAAGTTCTGGTGCTGTCTAATTCCTGCAGCATCACAGAAAGAACAGAAAGTGGTTGTAATTTGGAGCGTTACCCTGCGGTGCTTTGAACTGTATGTATAACTTGTGTATAACAAACTGTTAAAAAATAAACCTGTGTTTAATTTCACCTATTATTATAATTATTATTACTACTAATAAGACCTACCAACCGTTATAAGCTTCATTTGAGTATAACTTTCTGTACCTGAAAAGCTAACGATATGTACACTTAACAAATCTGAATGAAGGAGCTATCGAGTCGGCGCAAACTCGATGGATGAATAAATAACTAAGACCAGTAAGAATGTTTGTTAACTCAAACTTAAAAGCATCCAGTAAGTTTTATTTTCCACTCGTTCCGTTTTTGAAACATTTATTTCTGCCCTTAGTTATTTGGAATATGTTTTTGTTTCCTCCAATATGTATTTTCTGTTCCACAGTTAAGCTATGTCTAAGGTTTATTTAGTCTGACAGGTATGGAGACGTAGATGTACTATAAAAACTAAATTACTTTAAGCATTGCTGTTAAGTGGACAAGTTGGTTCTAAAAAGCATTTACTGGAAGTGAGTAATGTTGCAGAATAATGGTTGCTTGCTTGTTGGCTTCAGCACTCAATTTTTTTTAAGAATTCAGACTTTTGCCGCCGGTGACCTCACAGTAAAATCTGTTGAGTTATTTGTCCAATATGGAAGTTCTTAAATGACAAAATGAACTGAAGAAATTTGAGCTGTAATCAATCTGCAAGTTGAGATTTGAGAGCATGTAAGCATGGCAATTTCTAATGACAGGATTGTGACTTGTCAATGTTTTGAGACTTTACACACTTCAACTCGCATGTAATCTTAAAATGTGCATACTGTTAGTCTTGGTAGTTTGTTTACCTTGCGTGCCAAAACTATGAAACACTGAATTTTGATATTTGACCCAATAGTACCTTCTAATGCCAAAATATGTAATAGAGTTTCAAAACATAAAAAAAGATGGTTTTGGGAATTCATGGCACTACTGTGCACTCAAAAGCTAGGCAGACACTCTATACAGGGTAAAGCCCAAATTTAACCCTGAATTTTTATTTTTGTAGTTCTAAAATTACCAAAGGATTTTTTTTTTAATTGATAATTTTATAATCAGGCCAAATTCTCACCATATATGATAATTGATGGTGTGGCTGTTAGACGATTGGATTGATTTCATAATCACATCAAATATGAGATTATAACAGCCTGAATCAGATGTATGCTATGGAAGCATGTTTTCACAATTTTAAAAAATCTGCCAAAACAGCTGCCAGAAAAGATTAATTGAGATTTCAAGCTGAATTACAAATCCCAACTTTAAAAACCTGCTTGATTAAAGCTTGAATTTGCTTTGTGCTCACATAAAATTTTGTCATTAATGAACCTCCGTACATACCAGGAGAAGTGGGAGCAAAACAGCAGGAATGAGCCCTAAAGTGTACAAGTTGGGGGAGTTTATTTTTCCACAGCTGGTGGTGGGGTTGGTTGGGTGGGACACGGGCTTTACATTGTTCAGACACTTCAAGTAACTCTTCACTTGGTGATTAGTCCTGAAATGGTTCCTGTTTTTTTCTTTGTTTTTGCTACATTCTCTGGCAATTTGATGAATATAGTGTGCATTCCTCTGTCACTGTAAACCATCAGTAACGAGTGCATATTTCCTTCATATTCGGCACAAATCAGACAATGCCACAATGTGGGGGGGTGGGCGGGGTTGGGGGTTCGGGTGGGGGGGGCGGGGCTGGGATTTGTTACGGTGACCGTAGTCAATGTGATGTGGACCAGGCGGGTCACTGCCTAGTGGATCTGCCCACCCCGTAGACTTCTTCCCCCATTCTTCTGTTACATATGGCTGCAAAAAGGCCATTAAAATGCTTTTTCAAAGATGAATCAGACTGTTTGTGTTTCTCGTGTGTGAAAATTAAATTAGTTCATAACATCCTCCCTGCTCCACCACTGAATCACCAGCTTCACAGGCTTGTCAAGCCAATTCAAATGCCCAAGCAATAATACGAAATAAGCAGAGTATTTGATGCCCAAAACAGATAGTCCATGTGAGTGTTCTGGATCTAAATATCTGGCTGGGAAATGTATACCCATATGCAGAAACGTCCTATAACTTATCCGGTTGCGCCCGACTCAAAAGTCGCTAATGGTACATGCTGTTACAGCAGCCAATGTAGCAATCCAGAACAAACTGTGCATGCCAGCAGGCGAATGAAGACGAACGAGAAAAACCTGAAAAGAGAGATAAATAAAATACTCCTATTAACTAGCTTCATCTGCAATTCGTATGTCCTCATCCTGGTTAAATTTACGAATAGCAACTTTTAAAATTCCTCCTTCCTCACCTATAAACTCTTCCTAATAGGTCAGCCACCTATCAGTATCTGGAGAAGAAATATCTTATACCAAAATATACAATACTCATCATATTAACCTCCTTAGAACAGTCGATGCGTTCTCTGAACTGCAGGGCTACTTGGTGCGTTCCTTATATGTCATCATACTTACTCTCAATAAGTTATAGAGTGTATACATTAAATTACCAGAGTGACAGAAGACCCAGTTAATGTAGAGCACTTTCTTGTATATATTCTATCTTGTTGATAAAACGTCTCTGTTTGGCTTGTGAGATG
>NW_023339751.1:23567902-23569926 GCF_004916995.1 Morone saxatilis | reverse complement strand
TCTGTACATGTACAAAACTACTTTTACAGCTATTCTGTTCACAATAATCTTTATGCTGCAGCTTTTTAAGAAACCAGTGATTGAGCAGTTATTGTCCAACATGGATCTTGATGTTTGGTTTCATGATTTTATTTTATATTTTGATTTTAAGTATGTCTGTTCCAGCTGCTGGACGAAGAACATTGTCACTATTTGTGAAGAACAGAGCTGAAGAAGATCGGAGGGGCTCTGAGTTCAGATGACTCAGAATGCTTAGAGGAGCAGAAGAGGATGAGGAGGAAGAGCAGAGTAGGAGGGCAGCAAGAGAGGCATTTCGAAAATCACACTGCACTTCCTGAGGAGAAAATGAAGCAGGAGGAGATGGCTGACCGTCTGCGAGCAAGTAAAGATGATTTCTCCTAAAGCTTGAACATGCTGGATAAATGGAATTATGTCTCAAAATATGGAGGAAAAAATAATTTATTAATGTACTTATTCTTTTAGGGACATGAAATGTTGAAATATTTTTGTTGTGTGGTCATTCAGGATATGCCTGTTACAGTTTGTTTCCAGCGTAAACTTAAATCCAACCTGAAGAGGAAGTTCCAGTGTGGTGTTTGAGGGGATTGCTAAAGCAGGAAACCAACCCCTTCTGAATCGAGATCTACACAAAAAAATAAACTTACACGAGGGAAGGGACTGGAAAGGTCAATAATGAACATGAGGTCAGACAGATTGAAACAGCATCCAGGGAATCTCAGTACTCATAAATGAACTTGATCAGATGTGAAGACATCTTAAATCCTCCACCTTGGAAGTAGCGAACAATCAGAACAAGTGAGAAAAGGGAGTGCTTGGATTGGGAAAACAGTTTGACCCAGAAGTTCATTCTGTCTGGGCTAAAACAAAGCAACCAGGAAAACATACAGTTAACATTTTCCCATTCCTTCTAGAGAGCTGAATGTGCTGAAAGAAAATATGGAGTCCAGGTGTGTTTGATGCTGCTGGGCAGACTGACCACTGGGAACCTCTGAGCTCTCCTGGTGCACTCTGTGGAGTAGACATGAAGAATCAGCTCACAGTATGTCTGTACACTAGGGAACTGATAAGATTTTATTCATACCAATCCCATTATCAATTCTGTTTTCTTATATCTGAGTCTGAACACAGTTTAGAAACAGAATAGAAAAGAAGACATGCATGTGACTAGTGTGCAAAAGCTCCACCATTCGACATTACAACAAGCACAGTTGTCATCTTTCTTTGTGAAATGATGCCACACTTTGGACCGTCTTTCTTTACGCCACAACTCCTTGTTGCAAGTTTCTCTGTTGCTCCTTCTCTGCTCTTCCTCTATGCATGAGTTTAAAGTCAATGCTTTTGCAAAGCACAAGTGCCAGAAAAACATGCCGGCATCGTTAAAGGAACTGATGCGCTCGGATACAATTCAGAGACAGAGGAATGCACACTATATTCATCAAATTGCCAGAGAATGTAGCAAAAACAGGAACCATTTCAGGACCCTAACCCTAACCCTAACACCAAGTGAGTTACTTGAAGTGTTTGAATGTAAAGACTGAGGGCATGTGACACAAAACATAGGGACACGGGGGCAGACTGAGGGGAAAAAACAACTAAGTCAGACACAAAGGAAAAGAACATATGAAAAGTTATCATGTCTTCACACTCTCTATGGCGGTCGTTTTCCACAACAGATATAGAAACACTTCAGATGTGGTCGTACGAAATAGTTCTTTTCTAGCATACCCCAACTCTTACAGTCAGCTACAGCTTACATCTGATCAGCAGATGGAGGTCGTCCTTTAAAGTCAATGATCTTGTTTTTTGACCAGTCACTCTTGAAGGACAGACAGCTGGATTCAGTGGAGCCGGATGTCTGCTCCTGGACACTGAAACAAAGACAGCACAGATAAATGTTTGTGGGATAAAAATACTGAATGTGAACGTAGTCAGTGATGGTAGAGTGCTTTGAGTGCTGAGCTCTGACATAGAAAGAAGTGATGGACAGAGATCCTCATCTCACC
>NW_023339751.1:23566944-23567882 GCF_004916995.1 Morone saxatilis | reverse complement strand
TAGAGGGAGGGGCTCCCTCCTCTCCGTCCTCACACTGATTCATAGTCACACCACCAGTCCACACCTTCACCCAAACACAACAACCTGCTGGGAGAGATCACACATTATTTCTTATCATTGCTTTCAGTCACATATCAAAGACACACAGAGCTGTGACTGCAGGAAACAGCTCATTCAGCTCAATACTAAATCCACTCATCTGACAGTTTCCATGGCAGAGTAGAAATGTTGTTGGCACTTTGAGCTGTTTCCTATCAAACCTAATTTTTAATTAAGCACATTTCTCTAATAAATAACAAAAAGGTTCGAATGAATTAAACTAAGGCAACTTTTCAAAACAAATATTCAGATAAAGAGAATTGTGAAACCATATGTAACCAAGTAAGGTCTTAAGAGAATATACCAGATTTCATTACAGGTAGCCTACTGACAACGCCACCATAGGACTTTCACCTAAAGAATATACAATAATAGTACCACTTCTACAAGAGGGTTCCCCTTTAAATAAATTAACACACAGGTAAGTCCACAAATGAATAGAAGGCAGATGTATAAATAGATAACAATCTTTATTATTATTATAATTATCAAAATTCTTTAAAAAATATAAATGTAATAAACAAATGTAAAAATAATAATAATAATCCCAATTATGACAAAACGATAATAGAAAACGACTGCATACCAAAAGCAGAAAGAAACATCGCAAAACTCAAATCACAATCCTGCTGACAGCGGGCAGCTAACACACAAGGCAAAACAGCAGTGTCAATCTGAGTGGAAGAAAGGTTCGATTCCTCCACACATGTATCTGATAACATAACGTTTAGTTAGCTCTTTCAGTAACAAAGGCTTACCTGAGTTTCTGTGACTTTCCCCAGTCAGCAAAACACACGCAGCACGGCGACGCGGAAGCTGGAATCTTTAGAACAAACACA
>NW_023339751.1:23566621-23566844 GCF_004916995.1 Morone saxatilis | reverse complement strand
GAGAGGAGAGGTTTATATATCAGTAAGTTACGGAGGAATCAGCAGGAAGGGAAACAATGACGGCTGTGCGTTTGGAAGGAATGATCAGTCCTGGAGTCTGACCTGCTCTAGTGGTCGTTACACTGTCTGGCACAATAACAAAGCAACCTCCATCCCCGCCTCCGCTGTTTCAAACAGAGTGGGAGTGTATGTGGACTGGCCTGCTGGCTCTCTGTCCTTCTAC
>NW_023339751.1:23550466-23566408 GCF_004916995.1 Morone saxatilis | reverse complement strand
TGTATAATCTCCTGAAAATAAGAACTGTGTTCTTGTTACCTTTAGAATAAGCTGTTTTATCTACAGACACCGCAGGTTGCCTTCCATGCCGTCCGCCTTGTTGAACCTCCATATCTCAGAACGGACAAATCAAACGCTGCCGTGGGCCCTGCCTCTTTTTTTTCGCATTTCTCGTGGCCACCGTAGTTTCTTGTGAAGGGAAGGTGAAGCAAGTGAGTGCGATCTGCACTAAATCCTACACCGTTATCACAATACAATTTTTTGCTTTTTGTTCATTGTTTGTCATTTTACACCAGTCTCTGATCATTGGGATGGCATATCATCTTATAAGTACATGTCTGCGGTATGCTTGTTTCTGCAACGCAACAAACTGTAGCACTGTGCCCAAGACAAATTTCCCCTCGGGAACAATAAAGTTTATTCTATTCTATTCTATTCTACAGTAGCTCAGATCGGACAGATCAAACACTGGCTGTAGATAGGGCCGTTCACGTTTTTCATGAGTTTCGCGATAACAGTTTCTCCTCCACACTTTACAACCTGTTCTCATTCCTAGGTTGTCAAATACAGACACAACTAGTGTTGAGTTGGTCACATTCTGAAACTACACCACTAGATCCCACTAAGTCCTTTGAACATTGGTGAATCTGCTAAAACTAGGCGATTGACTCCTTTCCTATTGCCAGCAGATGAATTTGCTTCCGTTTTTTTTCCTGATGAGCCCAACATTTTTGATATGTTTCCTCTCACATAGCCGGCTGATCGGAGCTGGAGCCAATAAATACCCATGTCTGAATGAATGCCGATTGTACCTTTTTCTCACTGAAGACAAAAGCCAAATATTAGTGGGTTTTTGTCCAGTGTGAAAGGACCTTTAGAGAAACTTTCTCACTGCTGACCAGATAGTTCAGTCTGTACAGGATCACACACAGCTGATGTTAGTTAGTACCAACCTGATCTCTCAGTGGTTGTAAAGGCAGTTCAGTTTTTGTTGCTTTCTGCTGTTAATGATTAGCAGGTTCTGTGATGAAATCTGATTCGTTAAATAGTTTTTTATCACTTCAGTGTGAGGGTTAGGGTGCACTCAATACAAATAATGTATTTAATCCCAAGTATAATTATTTTTCTGAATTGTTCTTTCTCAAATGTGCTTTTGATGTAAATAAACTCCCACTTCAGTTATCCATTTACCACAGACAGGTCCTTTTTGAGCAAGGAGTGGAAATCCTCACTGTGGTGACCTGTTTAGGCTGTGTGCCACACAGGCAGCAGGAAAGAAGACCCTCCCCGCACATCATCCCAAGATAGTCCTTTAACTTCATAGTTGCAGAAGAAGCATGGAAATGATCTTGGTGGCACATACAGTGGTACCAGAGGTGGCAACGCACCAACTTTTTAAAACATCTACATTAAATTGAGTATAGTTGAGGTGCCTGCGTAAAAGTTGAGTACCTCCATTGGATGTATGTGTATCTTTTATACTTATAAGTTTCAGATTGAAGTATTGTACGGTATTTGTTTGCCAAATTTAGATAAATCCTGGTTGAAGGTAGTAGGAAGTCCTGGAAGTAAACACTGGTGTTTTTGTTATGAGTCAGCATGCTTTATGTGTGTAAAGGGACTTTGGGACAGTCTGAGGGGTCAAGACGGGTTTAGAGCAAACCATAATTACACACACTAATTTAGTTAATCCAACCTCTGCTCCCACAGGACTTCCCCTCTTATCTGTCCTCACCTTGATAGCAACATGAGGGATTACACACACACACACACGCAGATGGAAGCAGCTGCTGCAACAAAAGAACAGGTCACACTGTGCGGCCTGGATGTGGATGTGAAACAGCTGATACGTCTGTATCATTATGACACAAACAGCAGTGAACAGGAAATATTAATATGAATTCTGAACTCAAGGTTCACTTACTAGATTTCTTCAGGACCTTTCAGACACATCACACAAGTACATTTACTAAGTAATTAGTAATTAATTAAATTATTGCACTTGTTTAAGTTGGGACACCTGTCAGCAGTGAAAACAAATTAACTGAATTGATCATTCAGTTGATGAGCATCTTAAACACTCAGGGAGTTATATGCCACTAAATCCTACACACTGGTCCTTTAATGGAAGGACATAGCTAACTTTTCAAAAACTCACTAGACAGCTTTCTCACTGTTTAGCCATATCCAGCAATATAAGTCCCCTTTATGGAAAATACACTTCTTTGGCATAATCAAACAACATTTAAAAAAAATTGCATCATTTTCAAGATGGGAGAAGGGGTGATAACAATCTTACTCATGCTCATCTATGTTGCTTTCAGTTAATCTTGTCCTCACAGCAATTACAGGGATAGTTTTTTTTTTTTAAGTGGGGCAGTATTCTATAGTCAGTATGTTACCTGCTGTCGATGGCACTGAAGCTAAGCAATGCACTGCTGTGAACTGAACGTCAGTCAGACAGAAGGCAGTGAAGGACAATGCTCCTATATTACAATATGTATTATATATGAATCAAAATCTGTTTAAAAGTGAGCATAATCATGTCAAAGAAAAACACATTATACTCTTAAGTAACAGGAACACCTTGCAACACCACACCCCTAAAGGGTGTTCTTGCTATTGAATCCACCCACTCTGTGAGTCTTACAGATTATTCACAGTTTACGCTTCAGTCCACTGTAGTGCCACATTACAGGTGTAATAGAAAATACTGCTGTTTGAGGGTTTTCAGTCAGTCTGATCATCAGCCCCTCGCTGCTCACACTGCCTCAATCCCCTCTGATAATCTCCCTATTACTACTGTCTGATGTGTTTGTCTCAGAGATTAAAACAGAGAAAAAATTCTGATGGAAGGAACACAGATGTTGTTTTAAATAATGGAATTTTGGTTTTCTCTCCGGTGCCTCAGCAGTTCAAAAAGTATATATTTGGGGACGCCCAGGTAGCTCGCTTAGTAGAATCCTTGCTGCATCAATCATCCATCCTAGTTTATATCTAATTGTTCTCTAATAATCTTTATGATTCTGAAACCAGAAAATAACACTCCTGTGTTACATAACATAGGTAGGGTACGGATTTGGTGTGAACAGAATTACTAGTCTTAAAACCTGTTGTTGTTAAACTGTGCTGGAGTAGAGTACATAGAGAGAAGTAGAGCCTGACTAATACATCGGTCAGCTGATGATATCGGCCAATATTTGCCTATGGCAGGGGCATATGGGTATTGGTGTATATGTTATCCGATATGCTTTGTGGTATTGTCACTGCAAAATCCATCCAGCAGAGTGCGCTGTGACTCCCAACACTGGAGTACAGAGAGCACAGCACAGAGTGAGAGTAGCAGCTCTCAGCAATGTCAGCTGAGTTGACAATGTAAATGTTAAATTATTAACATAAACATTGTTAATTTATTAAAATATTCTTTAATTAAGTTATTTGTTACGAAAGCAGCTTTCTGAGTACCTTTGCAAATCATATTAGTGTACAATCCACACAGAAAAGGTCTATTTTCATTCCAGCTGAAACATTCACTGTATCGGCCCATCAGTGTCTCCCTCTGAATCACTATCAGTCTGACCCCATGTTGGTCTTATCTGCTTCATGTGAACCTCTGTAATAAAGCTTTTGCTCTGGTCCAATCAGACACTGAGGGGAAGTGACACAAAGTTGAAGCTTTTTAACAGCCTGAAAGCTTCAGGGCTTTTGAGAAACCATTCAGAAGCCCTGTTGTATGTTGCTGTATTTTTCAAAAATTGTTAATGAACTCCAAAAACTCCTAATCAGCTTCAGTTTTATCTGTAAATGTGAGACACCTTTCCCCTCAGTGTTTAGTTTGCTTTATTTGGTTATTATTTAGTTTTTAAACCATTTTCTTTTGTTGTTTTTTTGCTCCGTATATTCTTTTCTTTGCCTACTCTGTATTTATTACATATATTTGTATTATTTATTCTATTTATTTGATGTCTATTTTCTGTCAATATACTGTTGCTTGTGATGAAATGTTTTATAGAAATACAGTTGTAACTTTCTCTCCCTCAGTTTCAGCTCGTCTCCTCGGTTCGGCACCACGGACAGCTCCTCCGCTGCTGGTATTTGTAGTTTGTAGTCCTCTCTGACTTCCTCGCTGATTAGAAACACATGAATGACAGTTAACGGCAAAAACACAAAGTCCCACAATCCGCTGCGGCCCTGCGTCCCTCTCCAGCGGAGCCGGGGTGTTTTCTCTCCGTGCGTCATGGTTACCTCCCGAGTCTGAGCTGCCACAGCGCGTGACAGTTCGCCACAATGAGACCGGAAGTGTCGAGATTGGACCTTCAAAATAAAATGCGGGATTTGACAGCTAGCGATGATGAGCTGTTGAACAGGAATATATGAATTAAACGTAATATTTTAAGATTATAGGCTGTCATATTGAAACCAAGAGATTAAACCTACATATTTTTTCAGTAAGAAATAAAATAGAAAAATATATTCTCCTGTTTATACATAAAACAAGAGAGCAGAGCTAAAAGCTGAAATAAAAACCTGCTGAGAAAAATAACAAAAAGAAAAACAACGTAAGTGCTACCAACATGATGTACTTAAAGTAACCAATCGAAAGGAAAAAATACTTCATATATTTTATCAATATAATGCTACAATTCATTTTAAACAGCATTTCAGTTGCTGCCGGTGGAGCCTTCCAAATCTGGTGAGATGATTAATGGGAGAGGAAAGAATTTTTTTTTTGTATTTAGAATAGTTTCCTTCGTTCCACCTCTCTCTAACCCTGACTCTCCTCCCTGTCTTTCTGGATATTGCCACTACAACCCTCCTCACCCACAGGGCTTTTATTTTCCAGATTCCACACCGGAAACGCTCGCTAACGAGCTGCTCTGTGTTAACTTGATGCTTCTGCTTCTCAGTCGAAAACGAGCGAGCAAACATCACTGTGGTGAGACTCGGCGGTCAGGGAGGGTCTCCATTCGGGGTCTAAAGTCCGGTTTACTGATCAGCCGAGTCTGTCTGTCTGTCTGATCACCTGCCTGTCTGTCTGTGTGTCTGTCTGTCTGTGGGTGGAGGGACTCAGCTGCAGCGGGAGGATGCTCTCCTCCTGCTGGGAATCAGGACTTTCCTCTCCCGTCATCCGGCCGGGATGCTGCGGTCTGATCCCGGGGCTTCTCCCCTCCTCTGCCCGCTGAAGTTGGATCATCTGCGGGGATTAAACACTTGTTTTTGTCGCTCTCTCTCCCTCTTTCTCTTCGGCTCTCCCCGGAACTGCCCGATCATTTCACAGGGGGGATAATCCGCTTCTTTTGATTTTGAGATTCTGGATCATCGTGCTCCCTGTCCTCCTGACTCTGGTGGATTTTTACTCACGCACAGATTTGTGAATGAGCCGCCGCGCTGTGCGTTGTTCCGCGGAGGGATGATGTGAGCACACCGAGGGATGCAGGAGGAAAAAGCACCCGTGCTGTAGTAACCATGGCTGGTAGCGAGGTCGAGGATTAGTGTGAGGAGGGATTATATTTTCCAGGAGCAGAATCCTCCATCAATTGTGTTGCTGTTTTTTGTCTCTTTGGGCTTTTTTGGACACTGCGAGAACTTTCCAGACGCGTTCGGAAAGCCTGATCTCTCGATTTGTGGTTCCTTATCGTTTTAGTTATTTTTGGAAAAGTAAATAATGCCCACTGAGTCTACAGGGGCAGTAAATATTCCAGACTGAGTCGGAAATTATGAATGAGGCTAAGAGTGCGCTCCTTTAGATGGAAAAACTGAAGTAAACCCATCATAAATACAAAACAAAGTTCATATCATGTCTTAATTGTAGCTATTAAACACAGCAGGGCATGATGGGATCGTTATAAACCCTACAGAGTACAATAAAAACACTGTTAGTGCTTTTAGGGATATTATATTCAAACCAGGAGAACAGAAGTCAGAAACCCTCTGTGGGGCTATAACAGGGGTTTCTCATTGAGCAGCAGCCCTGCTGATGATGATGATGATGATGATGATGATGGCAGGTGCAGAGTAAAGAGCTCTGGGCTCATGTGGAAGCTGCCATCTAATTCACCTGCTGAGGGGATGAACAGCAACAGTTCAGAAAGTCATTTTGTTCCACGGCTGATTGCTTCAGACAGATTACAGGAATACTCCAGCATTAAAATGACATTACTGTGATTATTATCAACTGATTATTAAGAATCACATGGACAATAAAACATCCAGGGAGGAAATCAGCCTCCATGTTCCTCTCGTTTGATTAAAGATAGATTTGTGCTGTTATAACTGTTGATTATTCAGATTGTTACATTAGGCTGATGGATGGATTTGCCTCTATATGTCCACTTTTGTAGCTTCTTTAATTTGGACTTTGTCAAAAGAGAATAAGGAAAGAAATGAATGTTTAAAACTCTTTAAAAAACCGAAGTTTTTCCATCAAAAGAACCCCTATTATTAGTGAAGCCCCTGCTCAGTCGATAGATATCGATAATAAATCTGTTCTGGGCTGGAGGATCTTAAACCTGCAGAAGTGAACCGGGACACTGTGTGCCGTCAGATGAGTGAACATGTCGGACCGGAGCGCCCCGGGCTGCCGTCTCAGACTGGACTGGGTCTACGGGTACCGGGGCCACCAGTGCCGGAATAATCTGTACTACACTGCTGGGAAGGAGGTGGTGTACTTTGTGGCCGGGGTCGGCGTGGTTTACAACACCAGAGAGCACAGCCAGAGGTTTTACCTGGGCCACAACGATGACATCATCAGGTAAGACTGCTGCTGGCAACATCTGGATCGAGAAAGTCTGTTTACTAAATGTTTCATATATCTGCAGTAGATTAACTGATGTCAATTTCTTTTTTACTGAAAAAATCATCATATGATAACAATAATCATAAAAATCCTTCAATAATTAAAAATGTGTAAAGTCTTGTTGGCGACCCCTAGAGGCTGCAGTGTTCTTTACAACCACTATATGAACTAACAGCATCCTGACAGTTTTATCTAATGGAGCTAAAGATGCAGTTTGTCCTCAGGGTGGCGCCAGAGGAAAGACCATGTGGTCAACCTAAAGGGTTCTTCCTCTGAGGAGCAGTAATGTGATCAGGACCTTTAATGAAAATCTATACAGCTTGATATTTCAGAAGAACAAGTTTGTCCTGAGGGTGGCGCTACAGGAAAGGTCAGGAGGTCACCAAATCCTTGTAATTTATCCTTTGGAGAGCCAGCATTGACCTGACTGCGCTAGATTTGTAACACAGAACCATCTAGGAAGTTGTTGGAAATTGAAAAGGGCTATGTAATGTAGTCTGACTCCTACCAATATCAGTCAAGAGAAGAGTGAAAACATCTTTTCCATCAAGAAAAGCCTTCAGTGCTGTTCTTTGTTCTTCTTTTAGTCAAGAAATACTCTCCACTTCTTATAGAACTGATGCTACTAGCATCTACACTAACCTCTTTAACAGCAGCCATTGCTTTTTTCGGGTAAACAGTCGCTCCTCACACACATATAATGCCAACAGCTCTCACCGTAGATGCTAGATCCTGCTCGATCCTGTGCTGTGGCCAAATTAATGTTACGATTGGAGGAAAGCTATAGTCAATAGACAGCAGCAATTTTTCCATGAAAGAGTAGGGTAAACAATGATACTAATTAGGTTCCATTCAGGTCAAACAGAGTCAGGGGGCATGTTGGCTCACTGGAAAGGCTTAGCTACACTAAATGGAACAGAGCCATAATTAGTATCATTGGTAACACCTGTGTTTACCATACTATTTCATGGCAAAATGGCTGCTGTGAAAAAGGAACAAAACGATGACCACCTAATGGCTGACCACCGTTTGTGAGCGTGTGCTGTCCTGAATTGTCAAGGAAAACTGGTTCTGGAAAATGATTTCTTAAAAAGAACAGGAACCCTGATTCTAGCACAATCTCATACATTCATGACTTGGAGTGAGAGCAGGATTCCAGCTGCAGATCTGTGGATGCATACAGAGGGGATTTTGTACTAAAATGAACTTGATTTGACTAACTGACTGCTGTGAAATTAGTAAATGTTATATAAATATTTGAGGGGTCTTTGTGAGCTGCAGTGCGTTGAGCTCTCTCAGCCGGCGCTGAAGACTCCTGCTGGGGCTGCGATTAAAGGTGGAAGAAATGAATAAGATGTGTTACAGAGTGTAAATCATCATCATATTAACACTTTAGACCATTTGATGGGTGAATTATCAGCCTGACAAACAACAGACATTCGTCATTGTCAGATTAATATTGTGGTGGGCATTAGTCCTTATTTAAATCATATGTCACTTAAATTGAAAATACTAATCAGTTGCAGGCCTTATAGTGACTGATATCAGATCTCAATCCCATGAGTGTAAGGCGATACAGAAACATAACAGAAGCTTTACAGTAAAGCTCATATCTATTAATATTATATCTGATGAGTATTTGTGGCTTTATAATATATGTGAGCTGAAATAAACTGACTAATAAATAGGCTACAATAACATTGTTGACAAACTCTACTGAATGAGCCAAGCTTCACTTAGTCGTAACTGACAGGAGGAAAAAAAGAAGCGGTTTTGTGCATCTTTGGAGTTTTACCTTCCTACTCCTACTGGTTAGATTTTGTCTCACGGCGACTGCTCCACTTCTCATACTCATCTGGTCTTGTTGTCTCTTTTTCATTCGGGTTGAGATGTTTTTTAGAAACCCTGGCGGGGTTTTATCCCTCCCACACAGTTTGGTTTATCTGTTTCACTGCAAAAAAGGATCTCAAGAAAGTAAAAAAGCCTTGTTTCTGGGAAATGAGTCTTATTTTTTTGTCTAAAGAGGAAAATCTAGCATGTTTTGCATTTTAAAAGAAATTTGGTTTTAAGAAAATCTATCTAACTTAATATGATATTACAGCTAATATTGAACCGGTAACAACAATGGTTTGCATAATATCCCAGCAGAGCAACAAGATTATTTTCAACATTTTAAGAGACCACTTGCACAACTTCTTAGTTTAAGAGAAAGCAGTGTTGTCCCAGTGTGTGCTAATTATTAATCATAGTACAAATTTCTAAATTTAGCTTAATAAAGTGACCAAAATTCTTATTTTAATAAAATCTTAAATAACTGAATTTTCATTGCTTTACATTTTAGACATTTTGTCTGGTTTTAAGGCCCATTACAGTCTTTCAGTGGCTAGATTTTTATGCAAGTTTCCAGCACTGGAACCAAGCAAAATTGGCTTACCCCACTGGCAGATAACGGATATTTAGGAATATTTGGCTGTTTTTTTTAGAAGGGCTGTTTTTGCAGTGTTGACAGAAGCTATAATCTAAACCCAAATAGGAGCCAGAATACCTATTTCCATGTAGGTTTTTTAACATCATGGTATGTCAGTAAGTGGATCTATGTGAGGAGGAAATGTTGATTTTTACATTTTAGCATTCAGACCAGCAGGCAGAGCTCGTTACTCCAGTTCATCCATCAGGGGTGCAGAAAAGCTCGCAGCAGCTGCAGGTATTCTTCTTTCTCTCCGGTCTGATGTGTCACACAGAAGTTGCCCTGCGAGCCTCAGGGAGAAACTCGTTTGTCAAACAACATGTAAAACACTCCCATTAATGAGTCCTCTCCAGTGTGTATAAATATGTCACATTAGATCACATAAACTGAGAGCTGGATTCCAGTTGTTTCATAGCATAAATACGTTTTACTGGAAACTTTCCTCAGCAACAGTAGCAGTTCTTGGTTCATCCCATAAATCTACCAACATTTGCATTTTCCTAAAGAGGGACCTCCTATAGTTGTTAAGATAGTAGAGTTTTATGTATCACAGGCAAAAGTAGAAGTAATGTGACGTTGAAGCGCCCTGGGTTTGCCTATAAACTTAATAAGGAAACAATAAACAAGACAAGTCCAAACTTCTCAGTTTAAACATTGTTATTTATGTAGAAATTTTTTGTAGCACACTACTCAAAATAAAAGTCCTTTCTCTCCCCTTCCAAACAAAGAAGAGTTGAATCTCACTTCATTATCCCTCCCAGCTCCCTTACAGTCAAAATGGTGGTGAAGATAACATAAAAGGGGATTTATTAATCTTGTGTTGTGCCCCACTTTAGCAGATCATAACATATCAGGTATGCAATTAATCTGCTGATGAGCTGCTGTTTTAAGATGAGACCAGATGTTTCTGTGGATGTCAGTTTCTGAGCCACAACAAAGGCCGTAATGCAGCCTACGGCAGACTAGGTGAGCTTTGTTCTTAGCCTAGCAGCTGTTGATCACTTGCAGCCACTACTGGCTGGTTAGGAGGAGTGAGTCCTTTAGCATACATTCATGAATGTATGCCAGATTACTTGCTCACAGATACACACATTAACACACACGACCAAATGCATGATCCCCTCCAGGCTCCCCTGGCCGAGTTAATAACACTTCTGATTGTATGAATTTAACACGTGATACACAGCACATGTAAAATTGATTATTTTTTCACATTTCACATGTGCTTTTGAGAAATTAAGAAAAACCCACTGCTGCGTTACCATAAAAAAAATAAACTAATTATACAACTAGTTACATAACTTTGACATAACAAGTGAAGGCACATTTTAAATTCAAAGCTTCTATGTTGTACCCTCATTTGTGTGTTTTCTACTCATAATTCAGATTTTTGCGACATGTATTGAAAACATGTCTTGCATTTCTTATTTTAACTGATGACACACCACAGTCTGTGTATAATGTAATAACTGCTGAATAATATCAGGATGTTTCCAGATCTAATAAAACAAGACGAGCTGGAGGTTCGGCTGAAATGAACTCCTCTAACGAGCTGCACAACAGCAATCTCATTAGATGAGCCGGATGCATTTCCAGGTGATGAATGTTGTCGTTCTCACCTGAACAAAATCAGATGAGCCGTAAAGTTCACATAAACTCATCAGAGAAAATGTTATTACACAGACATTACTTGGTGCAAGTCTCTGCAATAGCTCACCACAGTAATATCAATATAGACTTTCTGTAAACTGATCACAAACTCCACAAAACTGAACAAAGAAAAGAAAACACTACAAACAAAGAGGAGCCTGGTGTCCGAAACAGCCTCAAAATCCTGGGAAACCACTTTAAAACCAGAACACAGTCTGTGGCTATGCATGAACTAATTAAACAGTTGTTCACAATGTGTCAAAGCAGTTCACAAACACCCAAAATCTTTAAACTGGGATTATCTGACAGTTATATAAGGGAGAGTCTGCTTCCAAGTCAGGACTGTGAAATGAGTGTTGAACACAGAGAATTCTTTCTACACAGCTTTTTATCCCCTTTTAGCTGCTAGTTTTGGTTTTGTGGCACATGTCCTGTCTGGTTCAGTCTTAGACAGACACAGTTAGAGATAGATATTTCCCTCAGGAGTTGGTAGAGACCTAAATAGAGCTAAAAGAGAGCAAATATTGGACTTGCATTAACCAGGTGACACAAACACAACTCTAAATAAATGATAATAATGATGCTACGTAACTGCTAATGTATCAGGACTGCAGCACTGCAGTTGTTCTGCCCCGTAGGGCCTCATATTGTGCTAATAGGTAGGTTTGTCCTGCAGTGCTACTGTTACATGGCCAGATGAACAGGAGGCTCCCTCATATTGATAACACACATTTAAAATCTAATTTTATTTTTTATTTCTTAAAAGAGTGGCTAGGTGGAGGCAGGGCCAGGAGGAAGATGGTGTTAAATAGACCTTTTTCACAGTCATTTTTGACGTAAAATAGTAGGGTAAACACAGGTGTTACCAATGATAATTAAGGTCCCATTCCATTCAGGTAAAACAGTCAGGGTGCTGCTTGGTGCATGTTGGCTTACTGGAAAGGTACACTAAATAGAAAAGAGCCTTAATTATTGCTGTAAAAAAGGTCTATTTGTGTGTATTGTAACTTGGATGGCCCCCATTAGGAAAGAAAAATATAAAACAGACTCATTTTTGAGACTTCATTGGAGATCTTTAAGAAAAGCTTAAAGGACCAGTGTGTAGGACTTAAGGTATTTAGCAGTGTAGCTGCTGGTTGCAACACCCACACCTTACCCTCTGCTTCCCTAGACTAGAGCTATTCTATTCTACTGTAGAAATATACAGTAGCCCAGAACAAACCAAACACTGGTTCTAGATAGGGGCGTTTAAATGAAGTGAGGGATCTGCAATTGCACAGCTAGAAGCCACTAAAACCTACACACTGGTCCTCCAAGAGGCAGGAGTAGGTGTTGCAGGAAATATTTTACATTCAATATGAGTATTTTTGGCAGATATGTTCATTAAATGTTCTCAATATGTTGATAAAAAACTGAATCAAGTGGCATTAAGTTTCTTTCAAAACATATTTAATATGATCATAATATTGCATATGAAGATAATGTTTAGGAGACAGGTTTGCTCTTCGGACGTTCTTCCCTTTTTATTAGTTGTATTTTGATATCTGCAGCTTCTCTGTGTGTGGACTGAATTTCTCTAAATGTTTGAATTATATGTTGAATCGAGTTTAGGGACAGCAGCAGAAGGGATTTTCTCCGTTGACGAGAGCAAATTAGAGCGAGTGGAGGAGGAAGATGATTCAGTGAGGTCGCTCATTCATCCCAACACGGTCACACACACACACACACACACACACACACCTGGTGTATTCACCAACACTAAACAGTCTATGTACAGTCATCGGGAAGCACTGCAAAGTGTTCTAAGGTTCTTGGAACAGTTTATAGGCAGCAGGCCCAGTCAGCCTGAGCAGCCTGGTAATCTCTGTGTGTGTGTGTGTGTGTGTTAGTGTGTGTGTGGGATGTGTGTGTGTGTGTAGTGTAAATGTGTAATGTCCACCCCTAAAATATAAAACTTGGATCGCCTGATGCCGGGCCCGTGCTCCTGAATAGGAGTGTAAAGATTTGTGTGTGTGCCCAGATATCCTCAAACCAGTGACCTGCAGGTTCAACGCGAATGAGGGGAATGCGCTAAACAAATTAGATGTGCTGTATGTATTTTGAACACTGCCTGTATGGTGGGTTGCCTCTATCTCACTGTGGTGGTTTTGGCCATTAAAGTATAATGAAAAGGTTTCTGGCCAAAAAGACAATTTCTGTTACATAAAGAGGTATTTAAACTGTGATGTAAGTTGATGATTTGCCTTGAAAAACTCATCGCTCTATGTTTGAAAGGTGAACTCTGAAAAACGTGTCCATATTACCATAAAAGGGATGTGTATTGATGTATGGCAATACAATTTGTAATCAATGATACAGGGGTTATGATTCAATATATTGCGATATATTGTGATACTGTAAGCAGGGCGATTGATTACACCTATGTGTGAGCCTATTAAGTATGTGTGATTGTTAAACTATTTTAAAAATACAACTCATCGCAATATTCACAGGAAATAATCTGCTCAAAATTCATCCAAATTGCTCAGTTATTGCATTATATATTATGTGTTTATATATATATATATATTTGGGTTTATTGTACAGTTTATCAGTTGTTCTGTGCTGTTATTGTTATGCATTGAATATAATATGAAATATCCATAAAATCGGTCATTCAGTCAGGGGTCGTTAGTTTACTCAATGATAGGGAAACCAGTGGTTTGAAGTGTAGTGCCACTGACCAAGCTGCAGTGTTTGACGACTTAGGAGTGAGAACTGGTTGCAGTTGGTGAGCTTTAGAGGTGTTTGTTGGTACACAGTAAAAATAAACCTCCCTGAGCACAATGTTCACAGAATCAGATATAATTTTCTCACCAAGATAAAGCCACCCCTCGTGGCATATTTGTCAGAAATAAAGACATTCAGTACGAACAGACCCAGTGAGAGCAGTATCTGGGTTAGTGCTGGCTGCAGGAAATGTCACTGTCACTGTCACTGGCCCAGTCTGATGCATTGGCCTTTTCATTACTACTGGCACCACAGCCGGTGCGGTTACAGTGGAAATCTGCCAACACACCATTAGACTCCAAATGGATGGAGTTCTGGTCTCTGTTTAGACTTTAATCAGGACTCCCAGCTTCTATCACAAATTATTAACTGGACATAAACTGATCTCAGTCTAATATCTGAGTGTATTCTTCTGTTTTTGATGGTTTTACACAGACCATAATGGTTTGCTGGAAGTAAGGCCACTTTAGGACTTTAATCAAGGCAAGATGGTGTATTTATTACGAAGAACTGACCGAAAAACTCTGACGACAAGTAAACGTCTAAACACAAGTTAATTTAAAGAGGAACTCAGTGTGTTTTGTGATGTTGAGTTCGATCTTTTTAAAGTAGTATAAAGCTTTCAGTCCTCAGAGGGAGCTGTGTGAAGTCTGATAAGTCTAATAAATGATTGACCTCAAGTGATGTTATTTGAGTCAGTGTCAGTTGAAGACTACATGCTTGAGAATGGAACTGATCTGTTGGTGTGGAGTTAGAAGGAAGTGAGAGCTCTATAGCTGCTCCTCATCTCTTCTGCAGGCTAGAGGCTCCAGGTTACATTATCCACTACGAGCATAACACACCGGAATCTCCCACTCAACTGTCGGTCGAGTTGCCTTGTGGGTGATCAAAGTGATGCTAGAACCAGTCACGGTCACAGGGAGGAGGGGGTGCCTCTGTCTGTCTCCCTCCGTCTGTAGAAAGAGGGTGAGTGTGTGGGGGAGAACCAGATGTACAGTATGGGTTCAGTCACTCATTTGGCATGAAGGTCCTGACTTGAGGGTGAGTCATATGGTTGCAGGTTCACTGAAATGAAATAAAACATGATTCTTCTTTCTCTCAATGTTGGAGAGCGCTCTGTGCTCTCACAGGTCACTGAACACATCGTAGGAGTTGTCAAACTCAGTGAGAGAACCAAAAAACATCAAACTGTATGGTCCTGAGTCAGGGTTAGAGGTGTCCCAGATGTTACATCGGTTGTCTGGACACAGCCAGCAACTGTCTGTTCCCTGATCCTGATCGCTGTATTATTTATTTAAATTCTTCACAGAAATAGTTGATTTTACCACATACAACACGAGGGCATGTTCTAGGGATACTAGAGATATGTTTGTAGATTAAAATTAAGTAAAAAGACAAAGATATAACACCAACTGGTCTTTTTTCAATATTTCTGGGGCCTTTTTTGCCTTTATTTGATAGGAGAGCTTAAGATAGAAAGGAAAGGGGGAGAGAGAGGGAAGATGACACGCAGCAAAGGCCATGGGTCGGACCTGAACTCATGGTTGCTGCAGCATGGACTGGCACATGGGCCGGGCAAGCCACCAGGGCGCCCCAACAGCAGCTGGTCTCAATTATTTTTTTCCCTTTATTTGGTGGACCTCAGGGTTGAACTTAGTGTCTGCTGCACTGTGGCTGCTCTCCTCCTCCTCCCAAAACTGGAGCTGATGTGGAAAAATCTGCAGACGACGGTAGTAATCACATTTGCATTTTAGTCACTTAGCCAATGCTGTGATCCAGGCTGACTTACAGCGAGAGTGACAGGAGAATAAAAACGCAACTGTTCCCAGATCAGCAAATTTTACAATAAACCAGCAGTGAGGAGGTCAGAGGTCGTAGCACCACAGAGAGCTAAAGCTTTAAATTGCGTTAAAGTTTTTCTTTTTATATATATATATATTTTTAAGGCTTTTATTGCCTTTAATTGATAGTGACAGCTGAAGAGTGACAGGAAGGGGGGCCTGGGCCGCTGCAGCAAGGACTCTGGTAGCTCTACCAGGTAAGCTATCTGGGCGCCCCTGTGTTAAAGTTTTATTTCTGTTAAATAACAGAATAGCAACAATAAGTGACTTTATCTCTTTATTCAAGTTTCAGTTCAGAGCCAGTACATTTTACAGATTGAAAAACATTGTTATATAGGCCTGTATATAGGAAATTTACAAACAATAGGAAAGTTACACAACAAAATGTTAATTGAACAGTTAAAGGTAGGGTAGGCAAT
>NW_023339751.1:23542598-23550441 GCF_004916995.1 Morone saxatilis | reverse complement strand
ATACATAAATTAAAAACAGTATAGTTAAAAAAGAAATAGAACAGAAAAAGACAATGTAGAGAGTTACAGTGGGGTATTTCTGCAGTCTTGAATATGGTTGCGTGATTTTTTATTCTTGATTTGAAGAGGGAGGGGGAGAGAGTCGCAGGTTTCCTGATGTCGTGGTAAGTGAGTTCTAGAGTTGGGGGGGCAAAGCGGTCTGAAAGCCCTGCTCCCCCCTCATGATGAACGAGGCGGGCAGGAGGGACTAAAGTAGTGACAGAGGAGACATGATTTGATGAATTCAGGAAGGATGGCGATGTGGAGGAGTTCGGGAGAGATATGAGGAGGGGAAAGGTTATTTGGATGCCTTGAACTAAACAGGAGTATTTTGAAGTTAATGCGGAGTTTGACCCGGGAGCCCAGTGGGTTGCTGCAGAACAGGGGATGATTTGTGTGGACATGGAGGGGGTTCTGGAGATGATCCGAGCATTGGCAGAAGTTCTGAACCAAGTTGATAGTTTATGGACGGTACATCTTTGTGAAGGTAGACCTCTGATAGAGATAGGGAGTTGCAAGTTAATGCAAGTTTGCGGGAAAGGTTACAAGGTTCTGGGTGTACAAGAATGCAGTGGAGTGGGGGAAAAAGGGAGCGGAGGTGATTAATATTGGCGTAGATGGAAATAGTGCAGACCTTGGTTGTGAGGTGTTATTGATATGTGATTGGGAAAGTAATGTGCTGTCAAAGGGATGACACCCCAAGACTTCTTAACCTTGAGGGAGGGGGAGACAGAGGATGGTCAATGTGAGGGGAAAACTGTCAGCTTTTGAAAGGGTTGATTTATGTGCCAATGAGAAGAAATTCCGTTTTATCACCTATGAACTTTTTCCCGTCAACTTAGCCTTTAGCCTAGAGTTTTTGCCCAACAAAATAGGGTAAGAAATCAGTTTCCAGTAAATAGCCATCTATCCCTCCTGATGCTTCATTGGTTTAGTTTAATAAAAACTATTTTGTGGTTGTACAGTTTCATGAGCTTCCGTGATTATCCTCAGAGGTCCACCAATAGTCTTCAGATTTTATACAGTGTCACAAAATGTCTCACTACAATGAAGTGGCTTACTAGGGACTGACATCATCACAGGATTTATACATTGCGTTCATTTCTGACTGCACAAACAGTGGCCTCCTGGGGTTGGTTGTTTTTCGAGCTATCCATCCTCTTGTACGGTGTTCCTCGAGTTCCCAGAGAGGTGCCTTTAAATAAAATGTATTATTTTATTATTATATTAGCGTTTTACATCAACCAAAGCTGGATCCCACCACTGCCCTCTTATTAAAACACATTTGTTTTGGACGCATTCAGAAAAAGTTGCGTTAGCATCAACAGTGGTTTTATAAGTTATCTTTATCTCCCCGCAGTGAATAGGGCTCTGGCTGTGAGACCGCACTGAAAAATAAAAATAAACAAGGTCACATTATGCACAGAGGATCATCAAGGAAGCAATGTTAATTTATTCAGGCATTGGCATTTCACACATTAGCTACTGTACATCTGGTGAAGCTAGATAAAATCATTTTATCCATGAGTAGTTAACTACTGCCTGCAGCACCGACTGCTCGACTAGTTCAGTTGGTAAAATGTCTGTGTGTGTGAGAGCTACACTGAGTATGTTTACTGGTTCCCTGAGAGCTACTTCTGACATTCTGGTTGACCATCTTACTTTGACTCCTCTGTGTGTGTGTGTGTGTGTGTGTGTGTGTGTGTGTCTGTGTGTGTACACATTTTTGTTACCGATCAGGGACCTTATTCTAACACTGACCTTATTGGGACCAGCAATCCAGGAACCAAAAAGTGGTCCAATTGTGGCAAAACAGCATTTTTAACACTAAAGCCGCTCTTCACTTCAACTCATCACAGGCTGTAAATGAAGATGAACTGTGACTGAAGGATCTGTGTTGGTGTGTGTTCAGTTCATCATTACAGACACTCTTTCTCTGTCGTCCTCTGTTTCTCCTTTCTTTCCTCTTGTGTCCCACTTCCTGTTGGTTGCCTGCAGGCAGAACCTGACCGAGCAACTAACACACACACACACACACTCAGACACACACAGGAAGAACCAAACCAAGGGACATGATTTTGTTCGCTCTGTAGTTTTGATGGCGTTTCTGCTTGACTGGATAAAAGTAACCAGTCATGTAAAAGCTCAGCAGCTGAAGGACAGAAAGACTTTAACAGCTGTTAAAGTTAAGCGCATATTTTACTTGTAATCTAATGTGTATAACTGCCTTTCTAGCAGCACTTTAAATACAATAACAGATGTTTTTGTCCACTTGTTTTCAGCAGAAACAAGTTTACACAAAATTAACATATCATCACCTTTTAAGCTGATATGTTGAATTTGTTAATGAACTGTTGTTTATTTCAACATCCAGCAGTTATGGAGCAATATGATTATTCATTTGGAATAGGGCTGCCCCCGAATAAAGACTTTCCTAGTCGACTAGTTGTCGCACGTTTATGGTATTAATTAATTATTTAAATATCTATTTTAACAGCTGTTGAATCTGTTAAATGCTAACAGAAAAAGTGGTAATGATTCTTAATGTGTTGGAACAACCAGCAAGGACACTGAACATTTAGTTCATTTATTTCAATACAGTATAACATCTTACAAGTCTGTTTGTGTCACCTGAATTTAAATCCAAATTTCACTCTCTTTTAGCTCTGTTTTTGGTCTCAATCAACTCCCAAGGGAAATATCTGGCTCTTCAGCTGATAAATTCTTCACTCCACTAAATGCTAGTTAACTGTTAACTGTGTTATCTGTGTCTGTTTGCTGCTGAGCAGGCATTGTACAGTGGCTTTTTACAGATGAACAATCATTCAGACATTGTTGATTGATTGAGTAAAATATAGATTGTAGTCCTTTTAAACTTTACTTAAGTGTCAGCTTATTTGCTGTTAAATAATATGTTTGGCCTTGAGAACATTTAAGAGAGAAGCTGTGAAAATTTTGTGCATGACACACAAATACACACACACACACACACACACACAAAGACTGTGTTGCTGTTTATGTTTCCAGGCACAGAGAGTTGAGTATCTGCTGGTTTCGGTGTTGACATACAGATTACCTGAAAGATACAATGCGATGGAAACACAGACACACATAAACACACATTTAAAAATAGCTCATGTACAAACACACACACAGAGAAACACTGAGCTACTCCGTGATGATTAACAGTTTTACAGAATCGGTTTAGTTTCAAAATAAATTGAAGGAATCATACTGGTATTTGTTTTTTTTTTGTTTTTTTGTCAAATAGCATTTTGTATTACTGTCAACTTATTTTCCACCACCATATATTTTATATTAATCAATGCTTTTTCTTCCACCCAGGCTTCCATTGATTTTAGTCAGCTTCCAAAGCAAGTAGAATTTTTGCCTAAACTATCATTATGTTGTCAGTGAGCTGAAGGGCAGATTTATAAGGAGTCGGAAATTTACACCGGTCAGCCATAATATTGTGAGCCCCTGGGCCCCCTGGTGGTCAATCATAATGTGCTGCACCCCCAGATCCAAAGACTGCTCTTGCAACTGTGTGTTCTGACCCCTTTCTATTTCAGAAACCAGCCATTAACTGTTTCAGCAGTTTGAGCTACAGTTAGCTCGTCGTTGGATCGGACCACACGGGCCAGCCTTCACTCCACGTGCATCAAATGAGCCTCGCCCCCCACTGACCCTTGTCTTGGTTTTTTCCTTCCTTTGGGCACTTTTGATAGGTATGACCTTGCAGACCGGAACACCCCACCCGAGCTGCAGTTTTGGAGATGCCTGACCCGAGTCGGTCCATCACAAATGTGGCCCTTGTCAAAGCGCTAAATCTGCACGCTGCGAATTTTTTCCAGGACAAAAATGTTTACTTGCTGCCTAATATATCCCACCCACTGACAGGTGCCATGATAACCAGATAATCAGTGTTATTCACTTCACCTGTCAGTGCTCATAATGTAATGACTGATCGGTGTATATCTGTCATAATAGCATTAATGATGTCTGATGTGGTAATATAAAGTTATACCGATCCTTAAAAGTACCACAGCATTGTTTCAACAGTCAGCTGTGGAAGAAGTATTTAGAAAATTAAAAAAAAAAGAATTAAGTAAAAGTAATAATTCAAAGATATAAAAAGTAAAATTCCTGCATCAACAATCTTAGCCTTACCCTTGTGATATAAATCAAGTTATACATGCTACTGCTGGCTGAAGGCATTTTAGACTTCATGCATCTTCTAACACAGAGAGGAGGCAGGCTGTCAGAGTGACCTGCAGCCTCATCATCATCATCATCAGCAACCACAAAACCAACCAATTCAGCCAGAACCGCTACTATAGAGCTGAGGCTAACCAGCAGGGACACTGAGTGTGTATGTGTGTTTGTGTAGAGTCATCTGAAGCGTAGTGTAACTCATTTCCCTCACACCAGGGGAACAGCCTTTGCTAACTGGCTAGGCTGATGAAGTGCTTTTGTTGTGAGCGCTGTTAGCGGCTGGCCTCGCAGCCAGAGAGGATGCAGAAGAAGAAGAAGGTATATTGTTGAGGGTAAATACATTTCACTCTGCTGTTATATACAGTATATTCTCACACACAGGCCTGAAATACACACATGCACAAACAGACATGTCAGAGGTAAGGGGGCTGCCTCAGGATCCTCAGGATGGCACCCCGAGCATTTGGGGGTTCAGTGCACCTCGATTGTGCCCAGGAGGTGAACTGGCACCTCTCCAGCTACCAGTCCATACTCCACACTTGGTCCAAGCTGGACCTTACTGGTGACGCTCTGGTCCCCCCGGCCTACAGCATAGCGGTCAGTGATGCGTTCACTGTCAGCAGAGTGATGCTGTCGGCTATAGCTTCCGGCTGAAGGATGTTGTGTGAAGTTCAGTTGGCAACGACTGCGGTGTTGTTGAGTTTGAAGGTAAAACCTGTAAGTCAAGCTGGTGTAACAGAGGACACATTGTAGCAGCCATTACACTAATCCTGTTGCCTAACGTTGCCTTTTGGAGAGTCAGTTTTAAAGATCCAGTGTGTAGGATTTAGTGGTGCAGATGCAGATTGCAACTCCCTCGTGTCACACTCCCCTGCCAAGAAACATTCTTGCTGAGAACAAAAATTACATAGTTAGGTTTAAAAAAAAGATTGTGGTTTTAGTTAAAATAAATATGTTATGTAACTTAATGTGATGTTATGTTATGTTATGTTATGTTATGTTATGTTTTGTTACGTAACGTGATGTTACTACTTCAACAGCACATCAAAGCATTATGTATGTCTGAAAATGACACTAGGGATACCTACGATGTCCAAGTTTAAAGCACTGGTCCATTAAAACTGCCATATTTGACAACTTAGGGGCAAGAACAGAGTGGTCTCCTCTGACTGCTATTGTTTTCATTTGTTCCTACCTTTTTATTTTTTTGTCTGTTGTTTCAGAGAAGCAGTCTGTGAGCAGTATTTGAGTCTGAGATGCCTCTCATTGATAAGCTGAAGGAAGTGGCTGTGCTGCTCTTTATCAGAGTAGGGGATGTTAACCTGATTTATTAGATCTGCGAAACCAACCACCAACCTCACCCTTGAAGCCTTCTCTCTTGTAAAACCAAAACATACTGCTTGAAAACAAGTATAAATCTTGTCTTTGTGAGGCCTGTGTTTTTCAAACTTCTCTCTCAATTCCAAATAGGGTTTTGTTTTATTGCGTATTATGTTGAATTTTTACATACAAACATGGCTCTGCTTTTCTTCTTCGCTGTACGCACTGCACTGTGTGTTATTTCCTATGGGCTGGCCTATTATAGGGTAGCAGATGAGACATCTTTTGACCACAAAATCATCCAATCTGTGTTTACAAGCATTCATAATTAAAGATAATTCCAGCTTTTCAACAAAGTAAGAGTTAACATAAACTAGAGTGGTGAGCTTTGAATTTAGTCATTAATTCTCTTTGACTCTCAAGAGCGTGTTCAATATCTAATGAAGAAATTCCTAGAAGCCTCGTTTACTCCAGACACGTGCTTTTTTTCATTTGACAGAGTTTGTTAATGGCAGCAGCGTGCATCAGTGGCCTGGTGGCTCTGTGGATTCACAGCTCAGTGGTCTTCATTAAGATGATGACTAAGAAATTATCTGTCCAGCATCCCACCACCAATCTGCCCGAAGCCGCCAATGTTCCCACGATCTGCTGGCACTCAAACACACTGAAGCACACATTTTTCCTACACAGAGATTTACTCAAATGCACACAAACCCCTCAGGCTGTTATGTCACTCTTCAGTGCAATTTTGAAAGGTCTGGAAACTGAATTTAAGCTACTTATTGTAAAGAGAGAGAGTCTGAACTCCTTATCATGCTTTTAAAAGAAGAGAAGATGTAGACTTTATTTTAGGAAAATGTTCTTTCCTTAGAGGCAGTTATTAGACTTCTTATTCATCGTCTACTTATTCTTTTCTCTCTGGCGGCAGCTGATGCCCAGTAGCGACCTTTTGGGCAACTGTGGTAACAATATTTTCACAGGAGTTTCCTCCGCATGGCAGCTTTGATCAAAGTTATCTTCCTCGCTGCCAGAAAGCATAATTTCCGTTTGTATACATTTGTTTTGAGCAGCATTTTCTGAAGATTGTAGGACCGAACAGCTCGCTGCAACATTTTGCTTGAAGCCTCGATTATACTTCCTGCTGCTGAAACTGGAACCAAAGTGGCGTTCTCTTTTCATGACCAATTTAACTAACTGAAAAAATACTGTATTTTTATTACAAAGGCGGACTAATTGATAAAAGGAAGTTTGTCAGTGCCTTACAAAAGGTTTTGATTGTCTGTTACTACCTTCAATGGAACAAACATACACATGTCCCAGAGTTGTAGACTGAAGACTTGAGTCAAGCTTAAGTCACAAAACAAGAGGTCGCCTGCTATGAGGCGTGATGGGACTTGATGTCAGTTATGTATTAACACAGATTTGAAATAAAAAATCATTTTAATGGTCAGCACTTAAACCTGCAATTTACTTATGAAGACTCGTGACTTGGCTTAATTTCCCCTGATTTGAGAGATTTAAAACTTGACTTGAACTAGTCTTGACTTGAGGTTTGAGGTTTGAGTAAATTTAATAATTTGAGACTTGCATTGGACTTGTTTGTAATGACCTGAATTTTAACTTGGATTTGTCTCAAATGACGTCACAACTGACCTGAGACCTGCTTTGACAGACCTAATGAGTAAAAAAAGAGTACTGTGTTTTTTCTCTGAACAACAGAAGTGAATTACACAACATGTGTACATGCACTTGTAATGTAGTTACATTTCGAATCTGATTCATCACTTACACCTTGATTTTTTTATCCATCCTCCACGCGGCTTAATGCCTCACCAGGAGCATCATCAGATATGAGAGAGTCTGTGGTTTTCTCATTTATCCCTACAAGGATGATTGGGGAAAACAAACTATTGTTGTATTAAGCACTCACTCACACACACACACAGAGGAGGAGTTCCTCTGGGCTATTTATAGAAGCTGCCCTGATTTTAGCACCTGCTATAAATAAACTCACCTACACTGATTTTATTCGTAGCTGCATATTTGCTGTTTATGAAGCTGCCTGTGAGACAGAATACGCTTCATAGTAGCATGTAGCAGTGGGGAGGTCAGAGGTTGTGGCTCCTGTGACCCTGGATTGGGAGGTTCATCAGAAACGAAGGAGAGTAAAACGAATGTGGGAAGGTAGGGAGGATATTTTTATTGCAAATGACTTTTGACCATAAACAGGAAGGAAATGTGACATGATCACACACACATACACACGCAC
>NW_023339751.1:23542247-23542498 GCF_004916995.1 Morone saxatilis | reverse complement strand
GGAGAGGAGAGGAGAGGAGGAAAGTTGGAAGTAAAGGGAGCCACAAATGATGGATGGAAACATTTAAAATAAAGTAAAGGGAAAGAGATACAGAAATTTGAAAAGTGAAGGGATGAAGAGAAGAAAGGAGGATTGAGTTGTCACCCTCAGAAAGACAGAGAACAGGGAATCAAACTGGATCAAAACAGCAGAAGAAAAGCCTGTCAGTATTATTGATGTGTAAATGAACACTGAACAACAAACATCTATCC
>NW_023339751.1:23541950-23542084 GCF_004916995.1 Morone saxatilis | reverse complement strand
ATATAAAATGTATAGAAACTGCTCTTGGCAATTTTTTTGTATGAATCTAGTTATGATGTTAGTATTGGAAATATTTTAAGATTATCGCACTTTCTTTGAGTACTTGAACGTTGAAATGGCCCTCCTTTGAGATG
>NW_023339751.1:23539878-23541914 GCF_004916995.1 Morone saxatilis | reverse complement strand
ATGACAATACCAGCAGTGGCCCCCGAGCCAATCTGAGTTTCAGACCCCTGCTTCAGAGTGCAGATAACATCTTAACAAACTTTATATACAAGGAGGAGCGGTAGCAAGTAGCCTTCTTCTGTGAGAATAAATTAAACTGTGTGGCTATCTGACTATAACACACACAGTTCAGCCAGTCAGACTGCTCTGTTCTCTGTGGTCACGGTGTAATACAAATCAATTAAAAAAATTAAAACGGACAAAAAAAAACCAAACACAGATGAATATAAAAATCGATTTTCAAGACTTGGAAACTAAGGATAAAAATGATGACGCACCTTAAATAAAATTAAGGCAAAAAACATACTCTTAAAGGTTATATATACAAAATGAATTCATTGTCAATAGATGTTGCACTAGAGCAACTACATCTCTGACTAAATCAATAGGCGCTAGCTGACCAGATTCCACTGACAAAACCGGAAATTTTACCTACACATACACATTTACATACACTTCAAACTGAACAGAAACAATATAAAACTCGCCAAAAAACATCTTTGTTAGTTTTTCCAACAATCACCAACACTGGTTTAGTTTAAATAAACCCCTGATTCACAGGGTTAGATGAGAATGAGAGCAGTTTCAGTCACTCTTTTCAGTTGGCAACAAATGTACTCGTGTACCAGCATGTATACATGGACAGACTGGCTTTGTAAACAAACCACAGGGAGGCCGGGAGGGACTGCGATGTCATTCTCTGCTCATGACCATAGACTGTATGAATAAAAATGGCAAAGCCTCTATGGCGTCACCCACAGGTTTCTGAAGAGCCGTTGTGAAGCTCAGTGTGTTTGGCTCTGGCATCTTGACAGTCATGACTCTGCTGGCTCCCAGATAATCAAAAACTGGGCAAAGAGGTGGAGCTGAGGTGGACTGAGTAAAACCTGGCAGCCTGGGATGGTCACTCAAAGCAGCAATGCCCTTTGAGGAACTGAACTTTTTGTTACTTCTGGGTTGGCTTCATTTTCCAGCCACAGAGGTTGCCGCTTGCTCAGGACACCATAACTCCACTAGATCTTTATATGGCGAATCTCCTATATAACCTAAAGTTTCTTTAAGAATGTCCACAGATCCAAACCGTCTTCTTATCACAGACACTAAAACATGTTTCTGAAATCTGAATTGTTCTATTGTAGATATCTGTACCTTCAAGCGCTTCTGGTTCAGTCTTCTGACACAGTGGAGGTGTGTTTGTGTGTGTGTGTGTGTGTGTGTGTGTGTGCCCTCCACTCTAATGGCTTCCATTCAGCGTCTCCATTATTCTCCTCTCTTTCTCTCTCCCTCCTACACAGACATGACTTCTATCTTCACATTGATTTCTTTTCCTTTACACTGATGGAGACCTTCAGCAGTTTCTTTTGACTTTTGTGTGGTTTGATGGATGTAAAAGCCTGTATGTGATACTAAATGGTCATAGTGATATGGTTGGTCAAAGACCTGATGTCACTTCCTGTCTAGGCTCTGGTTTTATGTAATTCAATGCAGTCTCTCATTGAAGGTTTCTTTCATCAGTTCCCCAGCTGAACTTTCCATATTCTAATATGCATGAGCTTCTAGAACAGAGTTTGATATTAGGATCTCCAATTAATTAAGTAAATACTAAGATATATACATATATAGATAGATACATATTTGATCAGTTGCTGAGATAATTTTTCACAGTATAATATATTTATTTTTTGTTATAATAGTCTCTCTTGATGTCTAGGGCTTATAAGAAATAACATTATTTATTTTAACATCCTTATCTTGACACAGAGTGAATCATAAACCAAAGTTGCAGGACTAATTTTTAGTAATTTGTGTTACAAATGTCAGTGTGACTCTTACTTCTGAAATTGACCCTAACTTCGGCTTTCACATTTTAATGCTTTCACTGTTAATATTAATTTCAATTTCTGAATATATTATATTTCAATGTATACACAAGTACTAGTGTATGCAATGTTTGTGATCAGCAATAACACTGCGACCCCCTGGGCCCCCTGGTGGTC
>NW_023339751.1:23523593-23539778 GCF_004916995.1 Morone saxatilis | reverse complement strand
TTCACTTGCTGCCTAATGTATCCCACCCACTGACAGGAGCCATGATAACCAGATATTTAATTACATTAGTCACATTTTAATTCAGCTTTATTTTTTCTTGAAAGTGCAACTCTATGCACACTAAAAACCAAAAATAGAAAAATTGATTTGGAATTAGTCATATGCTAATTAAAATAAATATCTAATGGGATAAAGAGACCACACAAAGCATAAAAACATTTGAGCTCTTCTGTATTTGTCACTACAGTGTTTATTTGTATTATTGATAATTATTATTATTTCTATCTTGGTAAAAGTGTAAAATTAATCTAATTGGGTAGAGCTGATAGTAGTACTGTAAGCATGTTTGTATTTCCAGTAGGAACAGTACTGCTGCTCTATAGTAGAGTAGTAGTACAGTAGAGGTTATATCCAAGTGTCTTTGAGTAATGAATGTCAGTTTAATGACATGAATGTAAATATGTCTCACACACAAACACGCTCGGACAAGTTTGTACAGTTATCCTTGTTAGGACATTACGCTGAATTGCATGCAGCCCCTTACCCTGACCTATATCATAACCAATTCATTACTAACCCTAACCTTAACCTAATCTCAATTCACACCTTACCCTTTACCCTAACCACAACCTCAGAAATGGCATTTTGCCGCATTAGGACCGCTCTTTGGTCCCATGAGGACTACTGGCCCTGACAAGGTCAGTGTTTATGCCAGAAAAGGTCCCCCATAGGTAACAAAACCACATACACATTTTATAAAATAAAAGTCCTGAACCAGCTGGTATTTGTCTAAAATTTGTAGAAAAAGAACAAAAACATCCGATAAATGATTCAGAGTGTAAATATGAATAAACATATGAGCAATACAACATGAAGTCATCATGTATCAGCCAGCAGAGAGGTGAGTTCAGGTGTGTGTGTGTGTGTGTGTGTGTGTTGTGTGATGTTTGACCTTGACTCTACAGTTGTCGCGCTCAATCCTCAGCTCCCGTGCCCTTGGCAATGTGGTTGTCATGGCAACCACGGCAGCTAGCAGGCTCATTGGCTGGCAGGTTGAGGAGGAGAGTCGATGTCGAAGGGTGTGTGTGTGTGTGTCTGTTTGTGCAGAGCAGACAGCATCTCTGAGATCAATGGGGCTTTGTGGCTGACACACCTGTTCTATTTCTGTTCTATTTTATTCTTCTGTTATTCCATACACTGTCTCTACATTTTTTACACACTTCTTCAAGACTGACCTCTCATGAATCCACGCACACACATACACACGCACATGCAGTTTACTTTTCTGTGAGTTTTCTCTTTTACTTTCTATCTCAATCTCTCAAACCCCAGACTGAGGAATATAAAAGGAGAGATTCACATCTGTTAATGTCAGATTGGGTTCTTATTGAAGGAAGAGAGGGAAAAGCCAAGGTCACTACGGTGACCACACACACACACACTTCAAGCACCAGGGATCATTAAACCATCAACAGAGCGCAGAGGAGTCTGTGCATGTGTGTGTGTGTGTGTGTGTGTTGATAATGATGCCATTAAGCAGCGAATGTATTTATAGCAGTCTCTTTGTAAAGGAGAACACACACTGACCCTCTGAGAGATAGATAAAGAGGAGAGAGAAGGCAGGTTTATATGAAAGAGTTTTTTTTAACTAAAAGTTGATATAAGATGGCAGACATGTATTTCTTTGTCATTTATCCATAGATATGTCATATTTCACCCTCCATACGTTTAGGACACAAAAACAAAACTGAAGCAAAAAAAAACAAAGCAAATAAGAAAAAAAATAAATTATAGCTAAAAGCAGCAATGAACCAGCCCCAGCATGCTATAAAAATTTCACAAAAATCTGATTATGATTGCCATACAGTGCTTACTTCCTGTTGCCAGTAGGGGGTGTAGTGACTATGACTAAATATTGGCACGTAGATATGTTCAGGCGGGGACTCTTTTCAGACATTTGAAGGTGGTTGAGGTTGATTGGACAAAGTACACTCTAGTTACAACCACTGCCTTTTTCATGGCGGTACATCGAAATTTGATGCTACAATGGACACAGCGTTAGGCGAAGCTTTAAGATTTTGATAACTTTTTATTTTGGAGTTCTCTAGAGGGTACTGACCTAATTTTAAGTCAATGCGATCAATTCTGTGGGAGGAGTTTGTTAAAATAGAACACATAGAAATGGCAGAAATTGAGCCAAAATTAGACATGAAAATGGCTGACTCCCTGTTCGGGTTAGGATGTGGCTCCAAGAGGCTTTTTTGTAGATCTGGACATAATACACATGTGGCTCAGAGGTAGAGCTGGTCGTCCACTAATTGGAGGTTGTTGGTTGGATTTGGAAGTATCCTTTCGCAAGATACTGAACCCCCAATTGCCCCCGATGCTGTGCATCATTGTGTGGATGTGAATGAATGAGTTAGTTTCTGTTCGATGGGCTTTGCCATCACTGTGCAAATGTGTCTGAAAGGGTGAATTGGGACGTGTGTAAAAGCGCTTTGAGCTGGTCAGAAGACTAGAAAGGGCCTATACAAGTACAGACCATTTACCATACAGCTGTCAAGACATTTTTCAATGCACATGTATAAGACCCATAGAATGTGTAATTTTTCGCTACGACTGTTATGTGTACCATGTCTCTTGAGGATCAGAGCATGTTGCAGCAGCCAAAAGTGCAATTCTTTTTGGCTGAAAATAATAATTTCTTTAGATACAACAGGACCATCGCAGGGCTCACTGCTCGGGCCCTAATAAAGATGAGCAAACACTGAAAGGATTGGATCAAAAGTAGAACAAGGGCACATAAAAACACTGAGAAAGACTGTCTTCACAAGAACAGCAACTATAAATGACACATTTAACTTTTTAAGGCATTTTGTGGTTAAGTTTGAAAGCACGATGTGAATACACAATGTACCGTCTGTGTGTTGTCCATGTGTGTGTCTGAGGTAACTACATTTCACATTGTACTCTGACAGCATATTTTTCACTTGCTTTTTACAGGACTTTTACTTGTAAAAGTATTTTTACAGTGTGGTATTGGTACTTTTACCTAAGTAATAGATCTTTTTCCTCCCCCCTCAGCCTGGCGTTGCACCCGGAGCGCTCCCTGGTGGCGACCGGTCAGGTGGGGAAGGATCCCTATGTGTGTGTGTGGGACTCCTTCACCGCCCAGACCGTCTCTCTGCTCCGTGATGGACACACACACGGCATTGCCTGCCTCGCATTCAGCGCTGATGGACAGGTGACACACACACACACAAGTTTCATGTTTGAAATGGCACTCATACTGTGCACACACACACACACACACACACACACACAAACAGTGAGTGTGATTAATGATGCATAATCTGAACCAGCAGACCTCTGTGGTTGTGTGTGTCCAACAGATGGTTTTTGTCATTAAAGGACACTCATGTATCAAGCTAAAGGTCGTAGAAGAATAGTGCTTTACTTAGACACACTCACACACACACACACACACACACACACCTATACACACCTACATACACACAAACAATCTGCAGACACATTCTTGTCAACACATTGATAAAGTTGTGTCCTCTCCTGGTTCTATTTTATGGCTCTCAATCATTGTGAAAGCACAAGCCTCATTTCACCTCCAACAGTTTGACAGCAATCGAAGCAGAAACAACTTTAAACATTTGTTGGCATATCAATACTTCAGTCTGCTCCGCCAGTCGTAGACCTGTCAGTATGAAGGGGAAGTGCAGTTTAACCGGTTGTGTTGCATCAGCGAGGTTCAGTCATTACCTGTGGGTCTTTATACGCCTGTATTACTAATTTATCCTGTCATCATGACTCTCAACTTCTTTTTTTTTTTAAGTTTTTTTTTTTTTGCCTTTTATTGCATAGTGACAGCTGAAGATAGACAGGAAAGGTGGGCAGAGAGAGAAGGGATGACATACAGCAAAGGGCCACAGGTCAGATTTGAACCTGGGCCGCTGCAGCAACTCCGTACATGGGTCACCAGCTCTGCCGACTGAGCTAACCGGGCCCCCCCTCCAGTTCTGATATAACTGATGCTAGCAGCACCTATACTAACCTCTTTAGCTCACGCAATTGTTGCTTGTCAATTTTTGCTATTGTTTACTATTTGGGTTTTTTGTACAGATTGGAATGTAATATGAAATATCCATAAAATATGTCACTTAGTCAGGGGTCGTCAGTTTTCCCTTAAGGAAAAAGCTTGGGAACCACTGCTTTAGGGTAATAGATTGAGAGGGTTCAGCGGGGTTGTTAAGGCGTAAGGCTGGCAATATAGCACAAACAAAATCAACATCTTTCATTGATGGAAGAGGAAGCCATTTTTTTACATTTTAGCTCTTTCAGATAATGTGTAGTCAAACAACTTTATATATTGTATAGATTTTAAGAACTTACCACATTCTTTGTGCAAAGTAAACAGTAACACCAGCGTCAGATGATTGTACAAGATTTTCCTCTGTAATGTAATAGAGTATTAGTATAAATATGCACAAAATATGCACAAGGAACTTTAATTTGAAGTTTTATTTGCGCTTAAAGCCCTCTAGTAAATCTAGTCCGTTACTTCAGCTCATATAAAACGTGTTGTCGTCTTAAAAATGCAACAGATTTGATTTCAGTCATCGCTGTGTGTGCAGACTGAGCCAATATTTCCATCACACAGTCACCCGCAATGTTGTGGTTGATTTATATTGTGTGTGGCTCCATCATTTCCTCCCACTGACTCTCCAATGTGACTCAGTTCATCTGCTGAAAACGTCATCAAACAAACATACTTTGACTCACAGTGAGTTTTCTGGCATGTGGTGTCATATCTGACAGCAGTGTGACGGATTCAATATCATCATTTCACATGTCCTCAGACTGGTAGAGGGTTCAATCCACTGATCACCAGGAAATCAGTCCCTCCATCTCTTCAGTTCCTCCCACATGTCAGTAAACCTGTGAGAATGAAACCCAGCTCAGTGTGTCGTCAGAGAGAAGTACATAAAACAAGTCGACTCTGGCTGTGAGTGGGTGGCACAGTAAATACAATCTCTGCTCATGCTGCCTTCACACATACCACCCCAGTCTCACGCCAAAGAGCGTGTAATAGACACGCCAATCTACTAGAGCAATGGTTCCTAACTGGTCTTACCGAGGGACCTACCTTTCCCATGGTCATTAAGTTGCGACACGTGAGATTCAAATGTATAGTTCTACACACTCCGACAAATAAACACACAATGACAAGATTGGAATTATACACGGAGCAGCTATATATATTCACACACACAGTGTTATCAAATATACACATATTTTCATCCCTGCAATCAGAGCATGTTACTCTAATAATAAACTGAGTATGAACATCACAACTGCCTGCTGCTGATTCGTATTAATATATGAATAAAATTATGTGCAGAGGTGTTTACACACAAAATAAGGTAGGCCTCCAAAACTGACTGTTTTATTTCCCTTTTCTGTCAAAAATGATAATCAGACATCAGATAGCTGAGCATTTAAAATACATTTTATTACTTTTTGGTGCCTAAACTGTACTTTATATTGAAAGCATAACTGGACATTGCATATTTATCATTGCTAATTTGACCATGGTTAACAGTTTCTTGATGAGTTTATGGTCTCAATCTTTAGTTTCAAGTCTTCTTGCATACATGATGATGTTCATTTAGTAAATTATGGTCCAAATTAGAGCAAAATAGACGACAAAGCATTGTATGCTTTTGGGCGTGGCTTCCTTATTATTGACAGGCCACTCTCGGTGAGTCTGTCCAGCTCAACACACCAACTCAGATCAAACTGATCTATGGACAAGTCTAAACTGCGCAGCCAATGAGAGCAGCTCAACTTGCAGTGCGTCACCTCTGCTGGCTCCTACAAAATGTCATAGCGACGACTATGATACCAAACTAGAGGTCTGAAAATAGTACTCCACCAATGGGTGACATCACAACAGGTTCACAAATTAGTCTCATGAAGCTATCATTTATCATTTATATACTCTACTCCAACTGGACAGTTGTTTTCTGACGTACTACACATAAGGCAGCTTTTCATTTCCTGTATCACACTTTGTTTCCTGAGTACAGAATAACTTCCTTTATGGTCTTTTTGTTTTTTAATGCAACGAATAACAACGATGACTGAGCTGGCAACACTGATTAGCACTGGAGGCAATCCCTACTCCTCTTGAGGGGCGGAGTAGTAAACAACTCTCTTCTTTGCCTGGTAGTCCCTTGCATTATGTCAGAGGAGCTTTTCTCAACTTTCTCCTGAAGTATCACCCTGGGCTGCAAGGCCAGGTACCATTCAATGAATAGCAGCATGTGTGTCAGTGTGTCAGAGCAGTTGGAGTGGCGGTCTGGAGGTTGACAGCTGCTCTCCTTGAGCCACATTCTCTCTCTCAACTCTAAAAACCTCAAAGGAAAATGCACATCTTAATTTTCCTTTATTTCACAGTTCCTGTTGGCTTTTCATATCAGTTCTGCTTTGTTGTTTGTAAGTTGGTCTGTCAGCTCTTGTCTGGCAAGACATGATTGATGTTTTTATAGAGCAACAAAGTCCACATAAGGAGGAGGTTTAGGTGGGTGGATGGCTCAACAAAACATTGGACTTTAACGCTGTCTCCAGCCGACTATCAATATTGGTGCCTGAAATGGCACCAAGTACTGAGTACTGCCACTTCTGATTTTTGTCCACATGAGTACCCTTACTTCTTATTGAGTACTGCCACATCTGGTGAGCATGGCCATACCCACCATTGAGGTCACCATTTTCTTTCCAAGGGGCAGACAATAAAAGTAGTGAAATAAAGTCTATTCTTTGACACATGACCCAAATGATTCCACAAATGTGGGTTTTTTGTGACACGTTGACATTTTAGCTGGTTGAAAAGAGGGGTTTAGACGTTCAGACAGAATATCACCCAGTTTTCAACTAGAAATCAATGTTGAAATGCGGCTAGGGCTCACTGGAAAGCATAAAATGTGAGGAGGAGTGCTCTGCATGTGGCTGATCTCCTGCCTCAGCAGCTGATCTCTTATCAGCTATTGGCAGTTGTTATCATAAAAATGAGTAAATTCTAAAAATGTATTCAAAGTTATCCATACCCCAGAAATGAGCAACAGAGACATTTAAACCTGCTGTGGAAACTGTCCAAACATTAGCCACTAAACCAGATTTATAATGGCTGTTGGGGTCATTGCTGAGGTAGAAAACATTTGAAACTCAGGCTTTCAAAACTGGCAATAAAATGCACAGAGCGTTGTTTCCTTTGGCCAACTGTTAGAAATGAATGAAGCAGAATCAGACTGAGTAGTGAAGTGACTCTGTAAATAATCCATACTGTTGTGTCGGCAGTTTTTGCTTCTGCCGGGACTTTGGTCATGATGACTTAACTACTTTGAGTAAATCAGACTAAACACAGAATCAATAAAATTATCATAAATCCAACTTAATAATAAATCAAGCGCTCAGGGTTTGGTACAGCTGATTTATTATTAAGTTGGACCACATTCTGAATATTCCTCTAAACCTGGAATGCTTTATACCAGTGGTTCCCAACCTTTTTCCATAAAGGACCTCTTTTCTATCATTTAGAAAACTGATGCCCCTTGCTCAGGTGACATATTTGATGGATATTTCATATTATATTCAAAACTGTACAATGAACCCAAATAGTGAATTTAGTAACTGCAAGAAGTTTGTGTAAAACGAGTCATTAATGGGCTTCTTTTTCACAAATTCAGTGTTTTCTTGTCAATGTTGCTTGGCCATTGATCTATTAGACAATTTACTTAACAATTTACTTTACATTACAGAAGTGAACCAAGTGCTGCACTGCAAGTTTAAATTCACAGCTGAACATCAAAAAAGTTCTAAATTTGGTCCGACTTTGACTTCATGTGTGAAAGGAACAGCAGAACATGCTTGATAATTTACAACAAAATGTCATCAGAAAACATTATTTACATTTATTTATAATTATCTAAAAATTAACATGGAACCTGAGAACGGCCGTGGTTACTTGTACTTTAATTAAGTATTTCCATTTTACTCCACTTTATTTCAGGCAAATAATGTACTTTTTCTTCACCAACAGCTTTAGTTACTTTTTTGATTAAGGTTTTACAGAGAAAACATACAATGAGTTTCTACAATGTTATATTGTTAAACCCACTTATAATGTATATACACGTTATGGTAATAATAATTATATATAATATATTTTATTATATGGCAGCATTACAGTGACAGGGTCCATTCTGCTGTGAACACTATAAAAAAAAAGAATGAATAATTTCAAGGTAACTGTCTTCACAAAAAATTTAAGTTATAAGTCAAACTCTTTGCTGACCTCTAATGTTTTGTTGAATTACTTTTCTTTTTTAGAAGAACTTAAATCTTTGAGTTCTAAAAAAGAAAATTTGGTATTATTTATTTTATTTTTTACTTAAGGTTTTTTTTTTAAAAAAGAGCTGTGAACCTGATTTTTTATTATTTGAGTTTGACATTCAAAAATTAGTTGCCTTGAAATTATGAGTTCTAGAACGAGGAATTTATTTATTATTAACTCAGTGTAATTAGATATATTTGTCAGTTTCAAATTTTAATTGTTTGTCACTTTTGAAACCTTCAACTCATCAATTTAAGTTATTTAGAAACATATACACATATACTCCCCTCCATTAAGGGTATAATTCATGTAATTGTTTTCTTTCTGATCAAAATTAAAACAATGCAAACCGAGCTGCACTTCAGACACTGAACCAACATTATTCTTTGGCTTATTGTGACTAGGCTATAGGAAACACTGTCATGAATTATAAAGCTTAAAGTCATTCAAGTTGTTGTAAATTATTTCCATTATTTCACAAGATAACTGTAACTGTGAATTTAAAAAATCACAATAAATTACTTTTTTTTTTTTACTTCACAGGATTTAAAGCGAGGGTAGGTAACACTGTAGAAACTAGAAAGAGACAGCTAGATTTTGAAAGTATCCATTTCAGTCCGGGTTCTGTATTTCATTACCCACCCTAGCTTTAAGCAGCTAAAAGCACTGAATGAATATTTATTTATTCATTACCATAGTTACCTCCCAAAGGAATCCCAAAAAAATCACAATATTTGTGTCCTAATGCAGAAAACAGCTTTTTTCTCCTCATGCTTTCTGTGACTTTTCATTTAGATCGCTAACTCTCTCTCTCCCTCCTCTGTAGCGGTTAGCCTCGGTCGGCCTGGATGCCAAGAACACAGTGTGTATCTGGGAGTGGAAGAGAGGGAAGATCCTGGCTACAGCCACCGGACACTCAGACAGGGTGAGAGAGTGTGTGTGTGCTTTTGTGTGTTACATAGACTGTATGTGTGTGTTAACGTCTCTTTTTCCCTCCAGATCTTCGATATCTGCTGGGATCCGTTTCAACAAAACCGTCTGGTGAGCTGTGGAGTCAAACACATCAAGGTAATACACAAAAGAAACACTAAGGACGGTGATCCTCACAGATCCAATAGTCAAGATCGAGTCATCACACAGAGAAGAAATGTACTATACTGAGCTAACATAAAGTAAAACATGAACACTTCCATTAAAGCACAATGCATTTTTCAGACTTTTTTTGTCTTTTTGAATTATCTGACAGATAATTAGGTCTCAAGGCTGGTTTATAGTTGTACGTGATCTACGCCGCTGTAAGCTTTACTTACGCTGCTGTCTGCAAATAATGTCCCCACTAATACAACCAATGGAGCTGCTCCCTGCTGGCCATTACATAAAATGCATGTTTAAGACACACACTTCAATTGGCTCTGAGAAAATTGCCTTTTGTACCGGCTCTCCCCTACCACAGAGGTAAAATCCCTTAAACAGTAACAAGAACAGTAACAATCAAACCAATAATCTGCATGTATTTTCAATTTTCATTCATGCCAACTGCATGAATAAATAACTGAATATCCAACAAAAAACTTTAAGACAACTCACTGTGAGAAGCAAGCATTAATTAAAGCTGAACACCAGTGGTACAGCCTGAGAGAGAACAAGAAACACTTTATTTTATTTTTAAAGTATATTCTTTGGGGCTTTTATTGCCTTTATTATAGTGACAACTGAAGACAGACAGGAAAGGGGGGCAGAGAGAGGGGATGACATGCAGCATAGGGCCACAGGTCGGATTCCAAACCCCTGGGCCGCTGCAGCAAGGACTCAGCCTCGGTACATGGGTCGCCAGCTCTACCCACTGAGCTAACCGGGCACCCAGAAACACTTTCTTAACTCACTACTCCCCTCTCTCCCCTCTCGAGCACCAACACCAAGCTTTAAAGACCATCAACATAAAAGTCTCCTCTCTCTGGATGTCTTTAACAGAAAGATGAAGCCAGAAAGGTTTTTAATGTGTGTCCCCTCTCTTCCCTCTCTCTCTCTCTCTCTGTAGTTCTGGTCTTTGTGTGGTAACGCTCTCACTCCAAAGAGGGGCATTTTTGGGAAGACGGGCGACTTGCAGACCATCCTGTGTGTCGCATCGGCTAAAGATGACATCACATACTCCGGGGCACTCAACGGGGACATTTACGTCTGGAAGGGACTCAACTTGATACGAACAGTTCAGGCCGCCCATGGGGTGAGTCTCATACCTGCTGACTGATACCTTCTACCTCCATTTAAGTTCTCAAAGTTGTATTACTGACTGTAGGGCTGCAATTAACCATTATTTTCATTATTATTCAGCTGATTGATCGATTATTTAATTGATTGATTAGTTCTATTGTCCAATCAGTCCAAAACTCAAAATGGTTGATTATTGTTATTATTATTTCATAGGTCAAGATAGAATCAGCAAATCCTCAAAATTGAGAAAAATAAATAAAAAGATAGTTTGGTCTTAAAAATGACTTAACGGTCCAGTGTGTAAGATAGCGTAACACGTGAAAAACACCCGTATCTACAGCCTACAGTGTTATGTTTGTCCGTTATGAGACAATATAGAAACATGGCAAACTCCATTGAAGGCAACCTGATTCTTATTTTCAGTTACAGTAATAGTAATATAGAGCCTCCTAAATGTTACACACTAGACCATTAAATGATTAACTGTTGAAAATGAAATGAAAATAGTGGCTGATTAGTTTTCTAATGACTGACTAATCGATTACACAAAGTACTCCAAAAAGTCTACTCATTTACAGCAACACAAATGTTTAAGATGTCACTTTAATAGCAGAAGATGTTCCAGATGTTTTAATAATGAAAATCCTGGGTTATGGGTTGGTTCAATAGGAGAAGCTCTCCTATTAAGAGAGATGCTGTACACATTTACACACAAGGCACAGCAGCATAACTTCATTGATTATTTAAATCAAGCAACATGCCGTCAGGATTGGTTAGTGCAGCAGTGGAGTAAAGCATGTGGATTCAAACTAAGAAATCAGAAATGATCTGAGCATCACTAGCGGGTACCATCCATGAAAGACATACATAGTGGAAACCTTGATTGTGTATGATAGCTGTGTGAATTTGTGTGTGTGTGTGTGTGTGTGCAGGCCGGTATCTTCAGTATGTATGCCTGCGAGGAAGGTTTTGCCACAGGAGGCCGAGATGGTTGCGTCCGACTGTGGGACGTCGACTTCAAACCAATCACCAAGATCGACCTGCGAGAGGCTGAGCAGGGATACAAAGGTACAAAACACACACAACAACCCTAACCCTAACCCTACAGTCATAATATCAGCAAGACAGAGAATTACATTTATACAGTTTGGACTAAACACATCTTCAGGAGTTTTTATTTTATTGAACTTTTTTTGATTTGTGGTTAGATGAGAATCCAGCCTTCATCAATTAAACTAAATAAAATTTTACTAATCGCACTAATATGATGAATGCAGAAGTTCAGGCCACGTTTCTAATTCATTTTAGACTTTTGGAAGCCACAAAGACCAATTTCAATATCAGATTTTATTTGCAGGTTAAAGAGCTGATTCAGATTTATTGAAGTGGGGTTGTCTGAGGTACTTATCCAAAGTCAGTGTATGAGTAGACAGAGGTCGGCATGCCCCCAGTTTGGAGAAGCAGACAGGAGGACCAGCACAGAAGCTAAGTAATGTACTGCTGTGGACTGAGGCATCAGAATTATAGCCACCTAAAAAAAGCCCCTCCTAAAAACTCGGTTCCAAGTATTTGTAACATTTCAACTGCTTATTAGTTTAGATTCAACAACTGTTTTCTGATATTATACCACTGTGGTTATGGGTTGGTTAGGTTTATGCACCAAAAATATCTTACTACTCAATAGATCTGTTAATCTACATCTACAGACAAAATTAAGCAGTTGAAATGTTACCAGTGTTGCTGTCAGACAACCTTTTCTGTCAGGAAACTGAAAAATTTATATCAACCTGTCCTCTCTTCAAATTTACAGACTCATTTGACAAAAACGGTACTTTTACCCCACAGTACAAAGGAGTTGCTGGTCCACTAATGCCTCGATCTGTCAGTTTGTGTTATTGTGGGATTTTTGTGTTTTAATACAACGTTTGCAGCCAGAAGTGTTTGCACAGTTATAGGCTGTAGGGTGGACCCTTTGCGATGACAAGCATCTAATGCTGGGAACCGGCTGGGACCCCTCGTGTCCAAAAACACCCCCATGGACGCATACCATTACTTACTGTTTAATACCAGGTGGAGACTGAGTTAAGTATGATGTTGCCATCTGAAAGAAGGAAGTGGAGACAATAATGTGTGTTAGACAAAGGACCTGGACTTGACTAACCATCTACTGTGTGTGTAAGACCTTTATACCTGTAGAGACCTCTCTGTTAATGAGGAGCTCTGGCCTTTCCGTCTCTATGTTCACAAACATGCCCTTGACTAGATATTTAAACCTCTTCTTCAAACTTAATTTAACTCACTGAGTTTAAATATCATTATATCTTTTTTCTAAAGGCAAATTCTGCACATCACTTCCCCTCCGTCTCCTGGAAACCAGAAGAAAATGAGAAGAGAAGGTCATTTTGAAATCGAAGACTCTTTTGTCAGTTGAAGGTTGTGACGCTGCAGTCTCCACTGAGTTCAGTCCTCCTTTTGAAAAAGTGAACGCTTGAATCCTTCACCTCCATTTCAGTCTCTCTCTTTTCCCTCTGAACATATTTGAACAGTCAAATTGTCATCCTCGGCCTCTAGTTGGAGATAGGATTGACCTGATTTTCTGTCTTTCTCATCCCTGACAGTGTTTGAGGAGAAGTTTTCAGTAACTAGGAGAGCAGAGGTGTAAAAGTTTGTCTTCTTCTCTCTTCAGCAGAAGAAACGAACTGACCTGATTTTGGGGAAAACCCAGAGGGTGCTGAATATTTGAACCTCTCCCCTTTTTACTGCTAAATGCCGTTCAGCAGCAGGAGGTAGAGACGTATTCCTTTAGAAAAAGCTGTGGGGGTGAGCCATTAAGCCCCTAGCCCCCTTTTCATGTCTCCTCTCTGAAGATCTCTGAAAGTTAGAAAAAAGAAAAGAGGAAAGGAAGGAGGTAATGGTTTTGTTGTCTCTGTTCCCAGTCAGAGTTGGAAATGGCCTCATTTTGTGGAGTTGGAGTAGGTGAAAGGTTGACCCCTTCACCTCTCAAAGGGCTATAGAGGAAGTTTGGAGGGCAGGAGGTAAATGTTACTCCTCAGCAGGAGATGGCTTCCTCTTTAACAAGGGTTGAGCACAGGAAAGGTTTTCAGTTATTTCTGTTGTGAAGGTGAGAATAAGACAGAAGGTGTGAAGGTTTGTCCCGTTATCAGCCGTGTCTGCTGGTCTGTTGGTGCACCACTTCAGTCCAGACTGTAATAACTTATACTTGAACTTAACTTATAACAACTGTAGGATGAATTACCATGAAATTCGGCTTGGTATCACCAAATAATTTATGCATGACAAGCCAAAGTGTTAAAGGTCCAGTGTGTAACATTTGGGACGGTCTTTAGGCAAAAATTAAATATATCCATAGGATAATAATGTTCTCATAAGTGAGTTTTTATCTACAGATGCCGCAGGTCACCTTCCGTGGAGGCTGCCCTGGTGCCATCATGAAATTCATGTTTTTTATGTTAAATGCCTCAAAAAGTGTGGTTCAGACATTCATGTTAGCGTTTAACTCAAAGCAAAGAACTGCTAGCATGACTGTAGCGTAGACTCTTATTTACACCTCCTCCTTTGTAGGGGTAGGAGATGGAAACAAGCTCCGTGTGAGAAGGTAAGGACCAGGTTGTGCTCCAAAGAACTTGAAAAGAGTTCTTATTACACGTTGTCCGACCAAAATCAAAAATGTTTGTAGTTGATTCCAATGACCCCACTTAAAGGGTAGGGGAAAACCTGACCGTTATGGAGATACAATATATGAAAAATAGATATAATAATGAAAATGTTCAGACTCGAAGACATTTGTGGTATTTTACTGAGTTGTTCACATAAAAAGGGACAGAAATAGTTCTAAAGAATAAAAAACAGGATTTGAGACAGAAGCTCAAACCCTGGCTCCTCTGTCATCTTCACACAACTCATCAATTACTGCTCATCAGTGAGTGGTTGGTTTTCAAAAGGGCATTTGCGTACATCAATGTATGTCCAAATTGTAAGTCCAAGTGTATGTCCAAGTGTCTGACAGCCAGATATAATGTGGTTTGTCCATGGCTCCAGTCTCACACTGCTGGTATGTTTCTCCTTATTGACCCGTCGTGCAACACAAAGCTTAATGAGGAGCATAGTAAAATAGACATGCATAAATCACGGTGTTGTTTCTCAGGAGTGCAAAGAGGAAGAGAAAAACTTCAAAATGAAATGAGAGCAAGACATCAGATCACATTTTTGTAGTCCATTTCCTTCCTTCCGTTTCCAAATGATTTGGTGAAGTTTTCCTCTTTGCTGCCTTCTGGCTGCTATAATCACTTCTGAGATGACATATCAGAAATTCTTCCTTCTGTACACCACTCTTACAGTGCAGAAAGTCTTTACCAATTATTTCCAATTTACCTCATAAACTCTTCCTGTATTAGGTTGCTATGGCTCGTGAACCTCCAGGGAGGAGTTTCTAACAAAGTTACAGGAAACATCACACGCTGATTCATGCCATCAGCGGCAGAAGACGCTCTAATTGGCGAGTGCTGTGCTGCTGAACAGCTTTGCTAATTAAATTTTAGATGCTGGGGAACAGGAGTGTGACGGTGAGGTTGGAAGAAAAGAAAAGTGTGTGCGTAACTTCTTCCCATGTAAAAAAAAATTTAAATCTTTCTTTGAGTCAGTCTGTTACTTCTGAAATCTCCAGAAGATGTAATATTACATTTGTCATATTTTGCTGCAGCCATGATTGTGTAATAAGTTCATCATTTGTCCTAAATCCCTAAAAACAAAGAATCTGCTTGAGCTTTGACAGTCGCTAGAAGCACATTCATGGCCATTTGTAAAGGTTTCTGTGTGTGTTGTAACTTTAGCTAAGCTAGCAACGCAAAGAGACAAATTCTCCAGTGTCTATGGGGAATATCAGTTGGTTTTACAGGAGCAGGGTTGGTTAGTGACAAAAGCTGCCACCAAATACGGCACCCGTCGCCAGATTAGCCAGCGATATGAAATTTAATAGCAATTTCAACCAGTAGAGGGCGTTGCTATGCATTTTTATAGCACAGTGCTGTATTTAGAATTGAAATACTTTACACTAACTCCCATATAGACAGGATTTCAGCAGACAACATTTGGTTTTGGGGTTTACTTACTCTTTAAAGGTCCAGTGTAGAGGCATAACTAGTTAAAAATTCATGTAGTACATTCAAGTAAGATTTTGAGTAAAGGACTTTTACTTTTACACAGTAGAATTGCTGCTACTACTACTACTACTACTTTTCAACTAAAAAATCTTTCTAGAAATTCTTCCACCTCTGATCCACATAGTTTATCTGAAGCTAATATGAGACTCCAGCTCTCTCAGGTGAATAAAGTGGATATCTTCCAGGTAATTTTTATTAAGCAATGTCCTCTTTGTGTTTGGATCCTTCCTCTGCAGCTCAACAAAAAAACACAGAGGAAATAAAAAGAGAGAATTTTGGCTCTAACGTTTGAAGATATTCTTGATTTGATGAACAGGCTCGCTTTAAAGGGGAACTTCGGCAGATTTTTACCCTAGTCTTGATCACTAAAGGTCCCCGAGTACT
>NW_023339751.1:23520994-23523493 GCF_004916995.1 Morone saxatilis | reverse complement strand
ACTGTTTACTGAGCTAATAAATGAAGTGAGTAGTCGGCTCATTTCTCAAGACTTTTTTGCAGCCAATTGAGCTCCCCCAGCTGGCCATTAGGAAGAATGCTCACTTTTCAGACCCAGAAACTCTGTCCTTTATATATACTGTTAATCTTGTTACACATTGAGCCTAGACGTCTAACTGAACCTGGTTTTCACATGTTTTGACCAGCAAATATCAAATCTGTGCTTACTGTGAGATGCACTTTTTATGTTTCAGCCTGCTTTCAGATTTTTAAATGATGCTGCCATAAAATGTTAACTATCAAGTTTGGGCTCAGTTTTAAATGTGTCTGTTGGCGTCTGTCCAGGTGATGGTAAGGGATCGAGACAAGCCACTGCTGATCATGCAGGGACACAGCGAGGGCGAACTCTGGGCGCTGGACGTTCACCCTAAAAAACCTCTGGCTGTCACCGGCAGCGACGACCGCTCCGTCAGGTCAGTGCGAGGACACGCATCCTGGGAGCCCAGTAAAACCACAGGCTGCTACAGGTGGATCACAGGTTTAGTGTCTTACTCATGAGCATCTTTGTGACAGATTTCTAATGCGGTAATGGTTTCTGTTCATCCCCAGCATTTGCTCACTGTTTTCTTTTCAGTACTGCAGGAAAGTCCTGAGAGACCAATTACATGTTATATAATGATATAAACACACACAGTCAGCTGCACACAGGTGATAATGGAAACAGCATTAGTAAAGAGAAAGATGCTGACATGTTTGTTGCCGCCTGCTGATTCATGCAGCTTCTTAAGTTTGTTGATTTTCTTATTTTATTTTTCTTACATAATGCTATGTCAGTCAAGGTTTGCATTCTGAGAAGGCTTATTTGCAGTGTACAGCAGTGGTGTGAGCTGGTTACAACAAGCCTACACACACACACACGCGCGCGCGCGTACTCACAAACCAGCTATGTCTTTTATACACCCTACCAAACCATGACAGAGATGGGTTTGCCTTTTTCGAGGCATATATAGCACTGTTTCTAATTTAACATCAGTTCTTATTTGAACACAGGCATATTTCCAAGGTTGCAATTGAATCACTCACAAGGGCCACACTGCCTGTACTGTCTATATATACGGCCTTTGTTCACAGTGACAATCGTGGCAGATTTGACTAGATTTCACTGCACTCCACCCGCTTTGGGGGCGAGTTCCTGAGACTAAATATTTCTTTCTTGTGAAGAATTGTGCTGTACTGCCTACAGTGAATACATTTGTCAACAGTGAAAATGGAAACAACAGTTCTAGGTCTGTATTAACTATGGATCTTATTTTATACTAGGAGTCCTCTTAAATGGTGCTTAAAATTCCAGCAAAGTTTCCTCCTTAGACCTTTTAACAAAGCTGCTTTAGGCCACTGAGGCAACGAGGCTCATTACCTGCAGCAGTGGACTGTAACAAGGATTTCTTCTAGCAGGCTAGGGCTACGTTCACACTGCAGACAAAGTTTTTTCAGATCAGTTTTTTTATGCCAGTGTGAACAGCACAAATCACATGGAATCTGATCTATTCAATTCTGATTTGGCTGACTTTCATGTGGCCCAATCAGATACAGGTCTGATTGAACATATTGGAATTCATGTGACTCATCTGACTGGGTGTGTGTGTGCGTGCGTGTCAGGTTATGGAGTCTAGTGGATCACGCACTCATCGCTCGCTGTAACATGGAGGAGGCAGTGCGGAGTGTGGCGTTCAGTGTGGACGGATACCAGCTGGCTCTGGGCATGAAAGATGGATCCTTTACTGTACTGAGAGTCAGGTAACACACACAAAATTCAACAGTGTATCAGGACAAACAAACTTAATTACAATCTAATATTTCTTTGTTGTAACGTGGCATAAACAGGATATTTTTTTATATGTCCGTATCAGAGACATGACGGAGGTCGTTCACATCAAAGATAGGAAGGAGGTGATCCATGAGATGAAGTTTTCTCCAGACGGAGCATACCTCGCTGTTGGCTCCAATGACGGACTTGTGGACATCTACGCTGTTGCTCAGAGATACAAGAAGGTAGGGAGGCACATCGGAGGGTTAGAGAACATGGACATTTTAAAACCATAGCCAACACATTTTACCTATTGTAACTTTATTTATCCCAGGAGGAAATTCCAGTTCGTCCTTATGTCACAACCTCTGACACAATACTGGTGGACTCAAATGCACGACTCTGGGACAAACAAAGATGTAGCAAAAAATTATATTTATTTATGCAAAATAAAATTCAAACAAAAGGTGTCTCAAGGAGGATCAACAAAACACAAACTTCAATTGAAACATGAAATAACCAGAACATTGGGCTGGAACACTTAACAATACTCTTTCTACCAACTGAACAAGACAAACTGACAAAGACAAAGGGGAACAAGAACTATTTATACCACTTTTAAGTGAAAACAGGTGAAAACAATCAGGGGTGGGGCAGACAATTACAAAGGCGGGAAAATCACACAAAGGGAGG
>NW_023339751.1:23514275-23520894 GCF_004916995.1 Morone saxatilis | reverse complement strand
CCTGGGGGTCACTGCGCTTTCCACCTCTGACCACAGTAACTGGGGACTCAAATGCACGACTCTGGACAAACAAAGATGTAGCAAAAATTTTATTATATTTTATTTATCAAAATAAAATTCAAACAAAAGGTGTCCAAGAGGTCAACAAAAACACAAACTCAATTGAAACATGAAATAACAGAACATTGGCTGAACACTTAACAATACTCTTTCTACCAACTGAACAAACAAACTGACAAGACATGGAACAAGAACTATTTATCACTTTAAGTAAAACAATAGAAAAACAATCAGGGGTGCAGACAATACAAATCGGAATAATCCAATTCAACAGAAGGGAGGAAGTCAGGTTCTAAATTGTGAGGGAAAAGGTGAGTACAAAATAAAACAGGAAGGACTAAACATGAAACACTAATATGAACATGACTAAAATTAACACACTTGAAGAGACACAACACCTTACCAGAAAAACAGCCCAATAGGTTAGGGTTATTACCACCCATATGTGCGTATTGTTCAGCAGCGACCTCTAGGGGCCAAAGTGATTGACAGGAGCAAAGAAGGAAGTCAGGTGACAATGTATAAAGAACGACAAAGTCCGCTTAGGGAGGAGATTGGATGGATGGGTCAGTCATGGTGGTGGATGGTGGGTCATCCAGGAGAGCTGTTTGTGTCCTGTGCAAAACCAAAAGTGAACTTTCAGTTGTTTTAACCATGCGTAATGTAAATTAAGTTACTTAACTAGTGTACTTATTTTAACCCAAACTGTGATCTTCTCCTAACCCTTACCAAGTACTTTTGTTGCCTAAACCCAACTAAGTAGATTGTAGACTGGGGGGATAAGCCTGCCATTGGTGAGATTTTTCCTCCTGTTAGCTTTTTTAAGTCCCTGCTGCTAGCACTGTGGAGATGGTCTGGCAATGTGCTGCTAGCCTAATTCTAACCAAGTAGTTTTAGTGCCTACACCTAACCACACTGCGACCATTTCACAATGTTAGCTAGGTGACGATGAAGGTCCAGTACCACTGTTGTTGGTACTCTCCAACGGCCATTTTTAACGTTTTCGAAAAAGTTTTATACGCCGTTTTGAGAGTCATTGCCCATTGACCTATTCAGACACAAGGATGTGTTGAAAAATTTGTATGAATGAACCACAAGGTACAAAGAACAGTACAAAAACAAAAGTCCACCAAAAGTACTAACATAATGCCATCACGCTATAATTTCCTCTGTCTGTCTGCCTGCAGATAGGAGAGTGCTGTAAATCCACCAGTTTTATCACACACCTGGACTGGTCTCTGGACAGCAAAATCCTGCAGACCAACGACGGAGCTGGAGAACGCCTCTTCTACCGAATGCCCAGTGAGTCTCTACAGTCATGCCTTCAGCCTTAGGTTCCTCAAACTGTTCTAGAAAAAAAAGAGCTTTCTGTATTATAGGGCAAGCATACACATTACACACAGCTCACCCAAATTACAAAAAAACATGTTTTCATACTTATTACAGTTAGTCTTTTTTTTTTTTAAGTCTTACTTTCTCTCCAGTATGTAACGATGCTGAAATACACTGCTAGACACACACAGTCAGATTCATGCATGTATTCATAAGCTGAACTTCTCCAGTGTACCTGTCAGAGAAAGGACACACACGACTGACACAGTAAGGGAGGAGGCTGATTGTGATAATTTAAGACGAAGAAATGGAAATGTTTTTAAAGTAAAAGTAAAAATGCTTTGCAGTTGTAGTTGAAACTTGTGGTTACCATGGTGACAGCAAGAGCTGTTAAATACTACATTATTTGAATCCGGGGTCAGCAAACACACCTTGAGCAGCTTTTATAAAGAAGTCATTCGATAATTGTCCTTTTTCCATCATGAAATGAACAACCTCCATCTGATTTCACGCTGCACACACAGCCAGTAGTTTTGCACACAACAGCAGGATACAGTAAAAGGAGTTGGTTGTATTGCTAACAGCTCTCCGTGGCTGCTGTTGACTCTTCCATTACTCTTTGACAGATTTACAGCTCATCCACAGACAAATAATAACTAAAATGACCATTGTATTTCCTGTGGCTGTGCACAATAAAATCCATCACTTTGTTCTGCCACTTGAATGCTTTTAAGCAGCAGCAGTAGGAAATGTTGGGTTAGCAATAGCAGTAAGTGGGAGAGTGAAAAGTAAACAGTGGAGTGGATATCAATGAGATAAATTTACACTGGATTCAATGCAGCATTGTTTCCTGTGAATCCCTTGTCCATGTGAAGGCAGTTTGGAATGGCGAACTCCGCCACCAACAATGAAGACTACCTTGTAGAGAAATAATTAAAGAATGTCAATGAATTGAACGGCTGTAGCAGAAAAAAAGTCTGACCATTAATAGCAGAAAAAATGTGGTCTGATGAGGACTTTAACTTTTAGGACAGAAACAGGGGAAAAAACTATCCCGGAGTGAATGACGGATAAAAGAAAGAAGGAGAAAGTAAGGAAGATAGAAGGGAAAGGCTGGATCATACCACAAAACATTTATTTAGATGTCAAAGCAAACCGAAAACACATATGATGTGTTGCCATTGTAACAGACTGTTCACAAGATTTCCCACACAAAACTTCCACCAAGAGAAACCAGCTCTGCAGCTTGACTCAGAACAGATTTTAGCGTGGAAGATTAAAATCTGCACCATACCCACATTTCCCTTTCCCGCTTTTGTCTGTTCCAAGTGATCACTGATAAAAAATTTGCAAATAGGCTGTTTTTTATCATTAGCATCTACATAAAGACAAACTGGTGCATGCTAATACATGAAACTCCACAGGAATTAAAAAGGTATTTTCAGATGTAACATTCACACGCTGTTTTCGTCCTCCTGCAGTGGGGAAACCAATTGTCAGTAAAGAGGAGGTAAAAGGTCAGTGCTGGGCATCCTGGAGTGGCGTTCTGGGCTCAGAAGTCAGTGGCATCTGGCCTAAATACTCTAATCTAACAGAGATCAACGCCGTGGATGCCAATCATGCTGCTGCTGTGCTTGTTACCGGAGACGACCTCGGCCTTGTTAAGCTGTACCGCTTCCCCTGTTTGAGGAAAGGTCTCTAGCTTTCTTTCCTTCTCTGTCTTTTGTACTTTCTTCTCCCTGTTTTGTTGTTAAATGTAAGTTGTCTATTCTCTCCAAGGAGCCAAATTCAAGAAGTACATTGGTCACTCAGCCCATGTGACTAATGTCCGCTGGTCACATGACCTGCAGTGGGTGCTGACCACGGGTGGGGCTGACCACGCCCTCTTCCAGTGGAGGTTTCTACCAGAGTCAGTCATGAATGGAGGAGTGGATATCAACATACAAGGTAGGGAAACAGGGTAGCGTTGAGTGAAGCAGATCAGAGGATGACGAACCAAGTAGGGGTACATTACAACAGAGCAGACAATGCTTTCCTAACTAGTTACAGGTTTTCTTGAGGGGGCTTCAGAGGTCCTTGAGCAGGTTTTCTGAGGTCCTTTTGTGAGCTCCTGTGGTCAAACTGGGCTTGAGGGAGTTTTAGGAGGGTTTATGAGAGTTCCAATGTTTCTGTAAAACCAGGTGCCCACGTTTTTCATTTAGGCTTACTAGGTCCTGACAGTTTGAAGGGTCTCGTCTTTCAGGTTTTCTTCAAAAAGCTTTAGAGGTCACATTGACCGTGCCAAGGGTGGTGCCAGATTGTGTTGAATAGACTTGAGGAGACCCAATGAGTGTTCCAAGTGTAAGTTTCTTGGATAGGTTTCAAGTGTCCTGTATAAGTTCCGGGTTTTCTTGAGCAGCTTTAGGAATCTTAATGGAAGTTCCAAGTGTGTGGAAAGTAGTTCTGATATTACGTGACTATAGGGGTCCTTGTGCAAGTTCCATGGTCTTGTTAGTGTCTCATGTTTGGTTATTTTGCGAAGGCTGTAGAGACAATGAGAGTGACAAGGGTCCAGTAGATGGTTTCAGGTTTTCTTGAGTAGGCTTTAGAGGGCTCCGTGAGAGTAGGTTCCAGTTTTTCCTAAGAGATCCTTTTTGTGGTGCAGGTCCTAGACAGGTTCTTTTTAATGGTTCCAGGTTTTCTTTAGCAGGCTTTAGGTTCTTTTGAGTAGACTTTTAGCAGACCTGATGAGAATTGAAAGTATAAGAGTTCTAATGGCTTTAGGTGTTTTCTTGGTTTTCAGCAGACTTCAAGAGAGTTTGAAGTTCTTGGTGCCAAGTTTTCTTTGGTATGCTTTAGGGGGTCTCTGGAAAGGAACTAGTAAGTTGTTTCTGCTTTGAGGCTTCAGAGATTCACATACGAGTTACTAAGGTCCTGAAGATGGTTCCAATTTTCTTGACTATCTTGAGTCCTTATAAGGGTTCCCATGAAGGGATCCCTAAGTGGTCTCACTTGAACTAATAAGTAGCTCTGCAGTGTAATAAATGTTTGTAATGAACATTTGAAGGTTCACGTTTGTCTTCATTTTCCCCATTTACCAAATTTGTGGTTGTAGATAATTGAATTAAAAACAACATGTTTATCTCTCTTTCTCATCTCTCCTCTGTAGACAGCCACGGAGACTCCAACAGTGAGGAGTCGGACAGCGACGTGTCGGATGTCCCGGAGCTTGACTCCGACATTGAGCAGGAGACACAGATCAATTATGACAGACAGGTATGACCTGGAGTTTGGACTGTCAAATTTCCATGACAGTTACATGTCAACATGAGTTATTTCCATGGTGATCCATAGTCCATAAGCAAAATGCTCAAAAGTGGTTTTACAGAGCAGCTTTGGACATGTATGAATGTTTTTACTGCTGAGTGTGTTTTAATGGAGGCTCCACTACATCAGCTCCTCGTTCATATTCCCATCATCCACAGCGCAGCAGGGCTCAGTGTGGTTGCTATGGTGATCTTAAAACACGCCTTATCTCTAGTGCCAGAAGCTGCCTGGCAGACGTCCGTGTAACTACTGTTCGTTGGGCGCCGCCAGTGCTGCAACAATGTGCTGCTTGTAGATAGAGCTCAAAGCGTGTGCGTGTGTGTGTATGACAGACAAAGAGAAAGACTCCAAGTGTGTTTAGATTTATCAGAAGCTCCAAAGTTTAATTGGAAAGAGCAGGAAAACATGGATTATTATTATTACTGTATTCCCTTATCCTTCCTGCCTTTGCCAATATTTTTGCCTTTGTGCAATATTTGCCTCTGAAATGGAGTGGAGTAGAATTATAAAGTAGCAGAAAAACTACAGTACTTACATTCCACCACTATGATTACCACAGTCAGATGCTGTTCTGTTGCGTTATGTTTAGTCTTTAACAATCCTGATTGAGAGTCAACATTAGCTTGACACTATTATGACAGCTACACACATAAATAAGCAATATTAACTTGTTAACTGTCTAACGTTATTTCTGCAACAAGTCCAATATTTGGGCATTCTCATTTTGACTTTTCATCTAATGCCTCCATCAGTCACAGTTTACACATTTTCACTGAAATATCTCAAAATTACATTCTTATTAGCCTCAGTTGTACAAATGTTACCATGAAGGTGATAGACATGATAAACATTATTATTTCTAAACATCAACATATTAGTATAGTCATTGTGAGTAAATTAGCATGCTGATGTTATGCATTTAGCTCAGTGCTCCATACAGAATCACAGAGCAGGGCTGTAGACTCTTTTTGCAGTTGTAAATGAATGCCTCTTGTAATAAATAGAGAGTACACCCACTTTCTAGCACTTATGGAATATGGAAATGTGTGTTTTTATGCTACATTTTCATTATTTTACTCATAGGTTATTATAAAAGTAAGATAAACAGGAAGGGTAAATGGTTAAAGCTCAAAACCACCCAGGAGGATGAAGAAGATGTGATAAAGAAAATATTGGGGAGAAAACAGGGAGTCTAGATTCCAGTCACATTGAAATGGTCTGTAACTCGCAGCACTGATCCACCATGACGCTCCAAAAATATGCAGTTTTGTAGATGGAAAGCAGCGTGAAAGTGGAGCGCTGCCAGTCCCAAACCTCCTGGGAGCAAGTCTCTCCCTGTGAAACTCTCAGACGGCTGAAACACGCCAACTCACCCTCAACAGAATAATTTGCATGGAAAATGAGCAGGCTTATTCTCTGCTGAGGGCAGAAACACTGCAGAGTGCATTCAGTTTCATTCTCTCTAACCAATGAAAGGAGGCAGAGGACAGTATGTGTTAACCCGTTTTGTTGAGTATAATGTATTGAAGATTGTGTTGTGCTGAAAGGTTTTCAGGAGATGATTTATAATAAAAATTTCCTGATATATAGAATTTAAAAATGATGATGATCAGCGAACCCAAAGTGTTAGACGTTTTACAGTTGCAATAAAATTTCTGTCCAGAGTCTGTCCAACACTTTAGCCACGCTACACCATGTTAGTGAGACATTCTGAGGCGTTGTTATGTCAAACATTATTGATAGTGCAACTTGAAAAAGAACTATATCCATTTTTTTCATTCTCTCTTCATCTTCCTTCTATATGGGGGGATAATCAGGCCCTGAGTTTTAGAGCTACAATTCCATGAATTCAGTAAGTTAGCTGTGGGCTACATTGGATCCCTGTTTTTAAGTTTATATTTGTTTACATTTTGGCACCATT
>NW_023339751.1:23514025-23514247 GCF_004916995.1 Morone saxatilis | reverse complement strand
AAAGTATGCTGAATTAGCTATTAGTATCTCCTGTTTGTAGTGTACTTTTATACTGATAAAAACTTGAAAATGTGATGGTTCTCAGGCATGTTGTGCAGTTATATCTTTTTTTCTATGATCTCTAAGCAGATTTATGTACATTTATTCATGATGGACATCAGGGATGGTAATATCCTCGGAAAGTCACACTGAATCTAAAAACCTGATTTGAGTGAGTTCCGA
>NW_023339751.1:23506896-23513973 GCF_004916995.1 Morone saxatilis | reverse complement strand
TTTGACTCACCTCCGTGAGCTCACAGTCACTGCTGCAGCTCCAGCCTGTGACTTTCCTGTTGTTTTTGCCATCGTTGTTCCACATCCTATTACATTTTTTGCTCACACCACTCTGAAAAACAAGCTAAATAATGAGTATGTTGTTTTTCACACTTTAATGTTGACTTTTAGTTGTTATATTATGAAACAGCCTTTTTTGTAGGTGTGAGAAATTAAAGTTTTCTTTGTGTGTCTGTGTGTGTTTATGAAGGTGTATAAGGAGGACCTGCCTCAGTTGCGACAGCAGAGCAGAGAGAAGAAACAGCAGGTTGGATCTCTGAAGAGACAGAGAGGACCAGATCAAGGCCTCCGGCTGCAGTTTGTACACGGGTAACATATCAAACTGTATGTGTGTGTGTGTGAGTGAGTGTGCGTGTTACTCGCTGGTCTCATGTCTGAATTAGCGCCAGAGTTACTTAAAAGTCACGTAAAAGACACAAAGGGAATCAGACAATCTCTCTGGGTCAGACCTAATAACATTTCTGTAACACTTCACAGCCATCTGGCTTGGATGGCATCAGCCTATTAAAGATACAGCAGCACAAGGTTAAATACAGAGAGAGAGATTAAACTCATAATTGAGATCACTGTAATACATCTCATGCAAGTGTCGTGTCTTTTGTTCAAAGAAAGTAAAATCCGTTTAATAATGAAACCCTGTGTGTGTAGTGTTGTTGCTGTTATAAAGCCCTGACAAGCATTATCATAAACAGATCACTTTAACAGAGAGATAAGGCCAACAATGTTACATATTCCATTAATAGCACATGTTCTAGTCTGTGCAGAGTTGTGATTGAATCAAATGCAGAAAAGAACTGATTGAATGTCCCATTAAATGATGTCAGAGATTGCGTGCGTCACATTATGGTGGCAATATTGGCTGCTGAGTGTTTCGTAGTCAAAAAGCCTGGAATTAAATGTTTGTTTTTTTGGGGCAAGTTAGGAATTTTACATAATTATCATTATAATAACTATTATTGTTGGCTGATTGAATAATTGACAAACTATTTCATGATTCTAAAACAATACAATAGCCTCTCTGTGCCCAGTTTAAGAGTGATAGGAGTTTCTAATCCTGTGTTTTTGGTTATAATAAAGGAGTGACCTTTTTTGTATAAACAGTAGACAAGATTGTTCTACATGCAGTTTGGAGAATCAGACAGGAGCATTTAGAATATTTTCACTGCTTTACCATAGCCCTTTTTGACAGGAAACTGAAGCTTTTGGATGACTGTCTCCAAAGCCACTAGTCTCCTTTGATACAAAGATTGGATCTGAATTAGTGGCTGCCGATTGAGGCAACCTCTGTGTTCTGTGAGGTAAAGTTACTGTTTTTGTCAAAGGAGTCTGGTGGCTTTTAAAAGTGTGATATAACAGATTTACTAAAAGATCTCACTGGTGACACAGGTTAGTTTGGATGTCTCATACATGGTGCAGACATTCTGTGCTCCTAGACGGACCTTCGTTTAGACTGTCTATCACATTCCTGACCTCCTGTTAATGGCTTTCATATTGTGAATGGATTGGCTGGAGTCCACTTCACGACCTGTAGTTTTAGCATTTGCGTTTGTCACAGTTTCTGCAACAGGATGGTATTTTACAGAGGGGGTTGTTAGCCTCGCACCCACTCCGGGGCCAGGAGCTGCTTTTCGTCTGGGCTCTACCCTGAAACCTGCCTGGCTTGGTTAGACCTGCTGGGGGTATGTCTTCAGAGTCACAATGTTCAGATGGCGTGACAATGGATGGAAAAATCTTTACTTGTAAATAAAGTATTAAATCAAGCTGTCAGATAAATAAAACTTTTTAGGAGAGAAAAATGTGTGAAATGTTACATTCCACCACTAGGTAACCATAATGATGAATGCTCTGTTATTGTGTGTGTGTGTGTGTGTGTGTGTGTGTGTGCAGGTACCGTGGTTATGACTGCAGGAACAACCTGTTCTACACTCAGGGGGGGGAGGTGTTGTACCACGTGGCGGCGGTGGGCGTGGTCTACAATCGGCAGCTGCACAGCCAGCGCTTCTACCTCGGACACGATGACGACATCCTGAGCCTCAGCATCCATCCGGTGAAGGACTACGCTGCTACAGGACAGGTGCATACACACACACAGTCTGTAAATGTTTGAATGCAATTAGTGGATTTTAAAAGCATGTGATGTGTGTGTGCAGGTGGGGAGGGACCCAGCCATCCATGTGTGGGACATCCAGACCCTGAAGTGTCTCTCTTTGCTGAAAGGTTTCCATCAGAGAGGAGTGTGTGCTCTGGACTTCTCAGGTATTCTGTGTGTGTGTACTGATACTCTCTCTCAGATGCCTCACTTTCAGCCTTGATGTCAATATGTCAGTCAGTCAGTCCACCACTTTGATCCAGACTGAAGTCTCCCTATAACTGTTGAACAGGATGCACATTCACATCCCTATGCCTCTTTATCCTAAACTCTGTACTTTCATTTACCCAGATGATTTTGTATCTTTAAACAATGCCAGGTCCTTATTTAATGTCTGTTTCTTGGAGGCTACATGGTGTATTGCATACTCTTGGAAGAACACAATCTGTGGAATTCCACAGTGGCTGAAAGGAATGAGTTTTCACTTTGATCTTGAAAAGATATGCTATCACGAAAAACAAATTTGAGTCTAGGAAAATTTGGGATTTTTGTTACAATTTCCTGGAACATAATGATATACAAAGTGATGGATGGCATGATGAACTGATCTAACTGCCCCCTAATGGGGCTGGTTTTCTTTGTTTTAGTTGTTTTTTGGTTTCTTTTCCTCCCATTTTTTATAAATTATGTATTTTTTGTTATTGTTATTTTATGTTTGTCTCTTATTGTTATTTACCTTATTGTCTCCCTTCTTCTAAAAACACACACACACACATTCACGTCCCCCTCAGGAAAAACTGACCCTTCCTAAGTCCCACCCCTTTTTGCTCCATTCTCCAATAACAGTTGATCAAGCCTTGGTCAGAACCTCGGTCCACTTCCTCCCTTCCTGTACATAGGTATGCTATGTGCGAGGCTAGTCTATGTTGAAAGACAACCACATTTTGAAAATAAAAAAGATAAAAGTGATATATAGTCACATCTTAAGTTAGCTTAAGTTAGCTAGCTAATGTCAGCAAAATGTGAGCTAACTAGCTAGCTAATCCACATAAATCATTAGCTAGCTGGTTAGCTGTTTATTTATCCATTTAAATCACACAAATCCCCACAGAAAAGCAAGACACTCAATTAAATCCTTAAAAAATTATAAACTGTACCCTGTCTGCTTGAGTTCATACAACACACACAGTCAAAGTTTTGTGTTCACCTTGTTTGAGTACATGCTAAACTCCAGCTTTAGTTTCCCTCTGTTGGCTGCTTTTTGCTTTATGAAAAAGGTAAAAACCTCTCTCTGCGTTCCTGTTGCAGCTGATGGGAAGAGTCTGGTGTCAGTGGGAGTCGATGACGGACATTCAATTGTAGTCTGGGACTGGAAGAGAGGAGAGAAACTCGCTACTGCCAGGTACTGTAAAAAACTACAGCTAATACCACTGTAAGCTACTAAGAGGTTCATACACTGTAAAAAAAAAACTAACAAACTACAATTAGACCTACTTTTATTTCTTGTCTACTAATATAACTGCAATTGTTTATCCTGCATGTACTTGTGTCTCTTCTTCTTCAGAGGTCATAAAGAGAAGATATTTGTGGTGAAGTGTAATCCCATGCTGATGGACAAACTGGTCACTGTGGGAATCAAACACATCCAGTTCTGGCAACACGCAGGTAAAACATCTGACCCCTTAGTCTGATACAGATCCATGTAACTAGGGCTGTGTATTGGTAATAATCTGGCGATATGATATGTATCACGATACAGGGGTTACGGTTCAATATATTGTGAGGGGATCTTTAAATTTAGTGCCTGATTGCTGCAATTTGAGTCAAAATCCACACTCATGAGTCATGACTCAGTCAAATCTGAACACACACAGCTTAGATTCATTATCTCTGTTGTTGTGAATAAACGTACATAAATGCACCTAGAAATCATGGAAAAAGCCATTCCTTATAACTGCAGAACTGGCCTGACAATCATGGTGTTTTTAATTATTTTTAGAATCAAAGTAGTGAAGTGAAAGTTGTCTGTACGTCCATGGGTACACTGCAAAAAGGAACTGCTAACAATTAATTTAGTATAGTTTTAATGCAGACGATTTGCCAAAATGTAAAGAAATGTAGGCAAAAAAAACTCTGGACTCACAGTTTTGTTCTACGTATAGGTGATCCCTGTATGTGACACTGATCATGGTATAATGTCCTGTCTCTGTCTGTCCTCCAGGTGGTGGTCTGACCTTCAGGCGTGGTGCGTTCAGGAGTGTTGGCCGACCAGAGACCATGATGTCGGTGTGTTATGGCCGCACCGAGGCACTGGTGTTCTCCGGCGCGGCCACCGGAGACGTTTACATCTGGAAGGAACCGCTGCTACTGAAAACAGTCAAAGCCCACGATGGACCCGTGTTCGCCATGTTCTCCCTCGACAAGGTGAGGAGGACAGGTGTGTGTGTGTGTGCGTGTGTGTGTGTGTGATGCTTCTACATTCCAATAATCTGCTCTATGAATCAGGAATCACACTGGTGTCTTTGTATTCTCTAGCCTGCTGGTGCAATTATGAAATGGTTGGACATCTTAGACTTAATAGCAGAAAATAAATAAACATAAAAATTCAGTAAAAAATGGGCATTTTATAACTTAAAGCTGCAGTATGTAACATTTATATAAAAGAGAGATTCAACAATCAACTATCTTTCTTGGCTCTGATTGGTTTTGCAAATTGCCATTAGGAGCACTAGGAGGAGGAGCCTGATTCTTTCACAGATTATCTGTCTCATGTTCTATTGTCGGGATATAGTGAAATTTAACAAAAAGTTATTTTTTATAAAAGTGACCTACTGGACCTTTAACATCTACATGTTTACATGTTTTCTTTAGTATAAAAGTATCCAGTGATTGACTGAAAATAAGAATTGTGTTTTCGTTACCTAAGAATGAGCTGTTTTTACCTACAGAGCAAACTTCTATGTAGGCCGCCACGTTAAACCACCATGTTTCTACACTAGCCCAAATTTACAAGTTTTTCTGACCACTGTAGTTTATCCTACACGCTTGGAAGGCTGAGCTGCATTCAAATGATTGCAATCTGCAACTTCACTCTTACGTAGATTTCACTATATCCTACACACTGGTCCTATACATAGTGTTGCAGCTTGTAAAGGTGGGGCCATTTTAACTACTATACAGCTTAATCTATATAGCACTTTGAGTGGTTGGAAGACTAGAAAGGTGCTATGTAAGTGCAGTCCATTTATCATTTACATGTAGTCAGTAGAAGTACAGAGCAGCATAATTGTACTTCAGTACAGTACTAAAATGTACTTCCGCTGGGTGTCTGTAGAGTCACCTTCCATCATTATTGAAATCTAAAGTGAATGAATACCAGCCAGATATCTCAGAATATTATCTTTTTACATAATGTGTGTATTTGTGTGTGTGTGTGCGCGTGTCTGCGAGTGTTGACTCATTACAGTGTTCAGTGGGAAACAGGTTTTGATTAAACAGTGTGAATGGTTCTCCAGACGATCCCCCTCCTACTAATGAACCCTTTACATTCTGTCAGCTCAACGTGTGTGTGTGTGTGTGTGTGTACTCTACACTCGCCCTCAGTGTTTTGTCATTTTGAACTTGAATGTCTAAATTCCGCAAAATCTAAATGTAGGAGGGAGCAGACGTGTTGTATATTTACAGCCTTTTTTGCTGTCAGCGTTTCTCTTTCCATCTGTTTTCCCCTCTCTCTCTCTCTCTCTCTCTCTCTGTATCCACTTTGTCTCACCTTGAAAGAGTCCAATCCCCTGAGTTTTGGGTTCAGAGTCAATTTTCAGCTTCATAGAGTGCGAGAGAGAAAAGCAGAGAAAGAGGGTGATGGAGGAGAAAAGAGAAAGATAGTGAGAGACAGATCAGGTGGACCAGAGGATGTATGACATAAAACGGAGACATAAGACAAAGGATGAGGAAACCCTTACCCTAAATGTTGAAGTCAAAGGCAAAATAAAAAATGCGTCCAAAACTCCAAGAAACACAGGTTTTACACTTGCCATCATTTATGTCAATTCAAACAGTTCCTGTTAAATGTGTGAAACGGTACAAAACTAAAGTTATGAAAACACAACAACAGACAACGTGTTTTTGTACAGCCCAGTCAAATCAATTATCACCAAATAATGTCTACCTTCATCTCTATTAAAAACTGAAATGGAGTTATGAAGGTTTTGTATAAATCTACATTTTACGATCTCTTTAGAGTCACACAAATATCTTCTACAGGGACTGACAAACCAGTGGCGCAATTACATGCACTTCAGTAACAAGGTTACCGTCTGCACTATGAGATGATGTCTTAAACATCATGAAAATAAGACACAGTTTTCAAAAGCAAAGTACACAATTAGAGCAACCTAGTTAACACAGCTACATTTCAACAGGAGAGACTTGATGTGCGCATGTGTACAAAAGACTTCAGACTGGGGCCATGTATCAGAAATGTTCATCACTAGTGCCAATACAATACCTAGGTCATACTATACAGGCATCTAGATTTGTTTTCTATGAAATCTATTTATTTAAATTTAACCAAAGTAGCCAAACTTGTGTGTTAAATGTTGTATTTAAAATACAAGAAAGCGTACAAGAACTTTGCTTTAGTTTTTTACCACACGCAAACCCACTGTACGCTACCTGCAGACAGACAAAGTTAGCCATTAAAATAAAAGCGGTTGCACCACAGAGTAAGTAAACACTAGGTGTAACTAACGTGTAGGTGTAAATAATAAATCAGCAATATTAATTTTCAATCAGAAACTATTGGACTATTGGGAGAATGAATTATGAATCTGACCATACATCAAAAACGCTGACAGAAGCCTCTCATACAGTATTATGTAAGTGTGGGTTTAACAGTGAGTTGTAAACAGTGCGTGTAAACATGTTCTGTA
>NW_023339751.1:23495933-23506871 GCF_004916995.1 Morone saxatilis | reverse complement strand
AGAGAAGAGAGAGAGAGAGAGAGAGGGGAAAACAGATGGAAAGAGAAACGCTGACAGCAAAAAAAGGGCTGTAAATATAGCAACACGTCCTGCTCCCTCCTACCATTTAGATTTGCGGAATTTAGACATTTCAAGTTCAAAATGACAAAACACTGAGGGTCGAGTGTAGAGTAAAGCACACACACACAACGTTGAGCTGACAGAATGTAAAGGTTATTAGTAGAAAAAAAAAAAAGGGGGATGCGTCTGGAGAACCATTCCACTGTTTAATAAACGCTGTTTCCACTGAACACTGTATGAGTAACACTCGCAAGAACACGCGCACTACACACACACAAATACCACATTTGTAAAAAGATAATAATCTGAGATAATCTGGCTGTATTCCAGTTCCACTTTAGATTTCAATAAATGATGGAAGGTGACTCTACAGACACCAGCGGAAGTACATTTTAGTACTGTACTGAAGTACCATTATGCTGCTCTGTACTTCTAGCTGACTTACATGTAAATGAAAATGGACTGCACTATACATAGGCACCTTTCTAGTCTTCCAACCACTCAAAGTGCTATAATAGATTAAGCTGTATGTAGTCTCTTTCTCTCTCTCTCCCTTCCTCTCTTTTGCTCTCTGTTCATTGTTTAAACTCCCTCTCTTCATTCTGTACAGTATGACTCTGTCTTTATGTAACAGGATTTACAGACAGACGAGCCAATAAAGAGACTGACAGGGGAGTCTGGGTTTACCAAAAACCCCTTCAAATCCACAAAATCTAATTTTCTTTGTTTGGTTAGTTTTTGACTTTTTTAAAGAATAACTTGATCCTCCTGACTGCTTCCATGATAACAGCCTCTTAGAAAGCTCCAGATCCTGCAGGAGGAATCAAAAGGACATGTTTTATCTAAATTTGTATTGTTTTTGTTCCTCTTTAGTTTGATCATGAACCAATCTTAATGTTTAAAGTAAATTAGTTATTTTATTTAGATTAAAAAACAAGAAAATAAAACTAGACTCGTCCTCCTCTTTCTCTACGCCACACATAATATATTTCTTTTATCATTATCTGAGGTGTCAGGGAATGTTTTATTACTCTCAGAGTTAAAACACTGTAGAGAAAGACTCTTTCCAGCACAACATGGACTGCGTGAGAGTCTTCAGAGGATACATCACACAGACCTGAGGATCTCAGGCTGAGTGGGAGGACATGAGAGAAAAAAACCTGTCAGGAGAGGATGACAAGACTGAAGGATGACAGCACACAGCTCTGACAGAGGAAGGAAGGAAAGAGGGAAGGAAGGAGGGAGGGAGGGAGAAGGCGGGTGTGACAGAGTTTGAGTGAAGAGAGGGAAAGGAGAGAAAGATGGTCGACATATTGGCAGAGCAAAGATCTATACTTACCACTTATTAAAGTATCAATAACTCAGTGAAATCAATAAATGAATCATTTCTTTTCAGGGCTTTGTGACGGGCGGAAAGGACGGCGTGGTGGAGCTGTGGGATGACATGTTTGACCGCTGTCTGAAGACGTACGCCATCAAGAGAGCAGCGTTGTCCCCAGGCTCTAAAGGTACACACAACTATAACCCTAACCCTAGCCTGAGCTCAGCCTAACATCAGCCTAACCTAAACCTAACTTCAGCCTAACTTCAGCCTAATTTCAGCCTGACCTTAACCCGACTATATGTCCTCACTTTCATATTTTTTGTACCTCTTTTTTATGTATTATGTATTTTGTAGATTACCTGATGGTTAGCGTGGTCATAACTGCTGTCCCTGTTTGTCATTATAAGTAAAGCAGTTGTCAGCTATAGAAGAGGCTCTTTTATCCAACACTGCCATCAGGTGGACACATTGTGACACACACCTCTGTCTGTAAAACTATAAATATCTGTTTTGGAAAATATTTTCATAACTCTTCCGGTGGCGCGCCTCTGCAGCGACCCGGGCTTGTGCTACTGTTGCTAATGTCTTGTTGTTTTTGTGTTTTAAGTGGTCATGTTTGATGGCAGTACGCTCTGCATTGAAGATGCCATCCTCTGCATTTCGCACTTTACTTCTAAGCACCTTGAGAACACAAAAGCCTATGCTAGAATTGTATTTATTGATTTTAGTTCAGCATTTAATACAGTGCAGCCCTGCTTTTAGAAAAGCTCAAGGATATGAGTGTTAACCCTTCCTTGATCAAATGGTTTTATTCTTTTTTAACTAATAGGACACAACAAGTGAAAATTAATGAGACATTGTCAGAGACCAAACATAGCGATACTGGGGTCCCACAAGGTTGTGTGGTATCACCTATACTTTTTACACTGTACACTAATGACTGTAGGAAAGTACACCCCAATAATTATATTATAAAATTTGTTGATGATACATCGATCCTGAGCCTTCTCCACAAGGACATGGACCCTTCTGTGTACCGTAATGAGACAGCCACCTTTATTAAGTTTATTAAGTCTTTGACCCGAGACAAGTAACTGACGACAAGACAGTGGTCATCAAAAACCAGAAAATTAGCCAAGTGTCCTTGTATAAATATTTAGGTGTCCAAACACACATTTATCACCTGTGTAATCGTCTGCAGCAGAGACTGTACTTTCTAAGGCGACTGCGACTGTACGGTGTGAGCAGCCAGATCATGCTGATGTTCTACAGGGCGATCCTAGAGAGCATCATTAAATATGGATTCACAGCATGGTTTGGCAACTTAACAGTGCAGCTGAAAACCAGGCTGGCCAGCACGCACAAAATAGCCATGACGATAATAGGGAGTAAAGAATATAAGCCCATACAGGGCCTATATGAGCCTACAGTCATGAAACAAGCGGAAAAAAATCATTGTGGACCCTCAACATCCCCTCTTCTCTGAATACGAACCTCTGCCATCAGGAAGATGACTCTGTGCCAAAGTGCAAATCAAACAGACCGAAGTTATCGTCCCGACTTCTATAAAGCTGTTGAACTCCAATACTAAATCATTAGCAATAGGGCAATGTGCAATAAACAAACCAACACCGTAGCACTTTAATTCTTGAGTCTCTGACAGTCTCTTTTTAAGATGCCACATTGTCAGTGTTAAATGTATAGTGTCTCTATGTTTTAAGATGTTTTTATGTTGATTTTTTAATTGTTTTTTTATGTGTGTCTGTTGTTTAGGTATGTTTGCTTCTGTGAAGCAACAAGACAAATTTCCCCTCGGGGACAATAAAGTTTATTCTATTCTATTTTACTGACTATTAAATTGACTTTGTGTGTGTGCAGGCCTGCTGCTGGAGGACAACCCCTCCATCAGAGCCATCACTCTGGGTCACGGTCACATCCTGGTGGGAACCAAAAATGGAGAAGTTCTAGAGATAGACAAGACCGGACCAATGACCCTGCTGGTGCAGGTATGTTCAGTCGACAGTTTAACTTTTGTTTTAACTCAAAGCTCAAGGCATATTTAACTGCAGGTAACCATAGCAACGGTACTGTGTGTTGAGATGTGGTGATTGCAAAGGCCATAGCATGTGATTCACATCATTTTATTCTTATCAAACCATTCAGTGAGCCCTCATGCATTGTCATCCTGGAAGAGACCGCTCCCATCAGGAGAGAAATGTTTCATCACAGGATAAAGGCGATCACTCAGAACAGCTTTGTATTTATTGGCAGTGACCCTATCTTCTAATGTGGACAAGTGGACCCAAACCATGCCAGGAAAATTTCACCACAGTATAACAGAGCCACTCTCTGTAGGGGTCAATCATTTAGGCCCACAGAATATGGTGAAGGATGACTCATCTGAGCATATCACTTTTTTCTCTGTAGACTAGAGCCTATATGGTTTTTGCAACACTGAACTCTCAAATGTGCATTCATCTTTGTAATGAGGGGTTTAAACACTGCAACCCTACACGTATATATTTCTGACTGATCTCAGAGGCAACTGGGCCTGCTCAGCATTTCATACACGCCACAGAGCATGATTGGATGTTTGTTGTATAATTGAACCATGCAGTTGACCTGTGTTGAAGCATCTGCATTCATTGTGTTTCTCCACTCAGTTATTGAGGTTTTTCCTTTAATTTGTCACCTGTCTGTACATTTCCATGACAACTGAGCAAAGTCATGTGATACGATCAAAAACTCCAGAATGGCTGCTGGATGGACCTTGTAATGCATGTCTTCATCAAATTTATCAATTCGCTCACGTGTGAGTGCATGTGTATGTGTGTGTGTGTGGATAGCAGATATTTTTAAATGTCTGATAGTCTGGTACGGCACCTGTTGCCATGGTGAGGGGAGCTGACTCCTGCAGATCGATCAGCAGTTGCACACACACACAGATTAACAGTCTCCACAGTTTTCGGTCTAGATGAACTACATTAACTACATGTAGTGTGAGTGTGTGTTTGTATTTGTATGACGTGTGTGACTGTGTGACTTGATTTTAGATGTTCACATTTTGTAAAGCATGCAAAAGTGTGTGTGTTCATGAAAGTCTTGTGAATGTGTCTTTCAGAAAGGTGTAGGTTTGGTTTTAGAAGTGGGGGGAAATATAACATATGCTATTTCAATTTTCATTGTCATTAGACCTCATAAAAGATACACAGCTAATAAATATATTGAATATAGATCTTATATTTGCACCTTTACTACAAAGAGCTCTGGGCTTTCCTACCTTACTGTAAATACTGTATGATTAATGCTCAATTCTAGAAAACGTTCTAATCTAATGTAGAATATATTAACTATGTTAGAGTACTACTCCTGTATATGTAGCCTGAAAGACAAAATCCAGGGCTCGCACTCGTGCTGCTCGTTTATGCTTATGGTTGTTAGAACTGTACACAAGGTAATAACTGATTATCAGCTCCTCTCTCTTCTGTTGATCAAAAACAGCACACTTACTTATTAGTCTTCCTGTTGATTAAAATGTTTGTGTGTGTGTGTATGTGTGTGCAGGGTCATATGGAGGGCGAAGTTTGGGGTCTGGCCACTCACCCCCTCCTCCCCGTCTGTGCCACCGTCAGTGATGATAAAACCCTGCGACTGTGGGAGACGTCAGCCAATCACCGCATGGTGGCCGTCCGCAAGCTGAAGAGAGGTCAGACCGCCAATTTTACATGTATTTTTTGTATCCTGTACAAATCCTGTATATTTGACATTTGTCAGTTTTTAGATTTTCTTCCTTCTAGAAAGCTGTTGGTTTCAGTTCATTTCTATGAAAATCTGTGGCCTGTTCAGGGTTTCGAACACTGAATTCTTCAAGAGATTCAGAGCAAAAACCTCCATGGTGTCTGAGGTCAGCATTTAGTCCGTCTAACTGTCCCATCCCAGGTTACCTATGATGGCGACCTATGAGTTTCATTTTGTGTTACTCTACCCAGATGTCTAGACCATTAGACCCATAGATCTGTTGATGAGTACAGGGTAGTTGGGGTGTCCACATCTGGGACAGAGTCATATCATCCACATAATTGCAGTGGTCTGTTCTGTCCTGGAGAGCCTTGAAACTCAGAGTACATTTACTCAAGTACTGTACTTAAGTACAAATATGACGTAGGCCTACTAACTTCTTCTTCTTCACTGCAGACTTAAACTGTTTCCATCGGGGTGGCCAGGCTGAGGCCAGTACTCACTTTAAAGTCTTTCTCAGTTTTTTCTGCGTGGCATGGCGCTGTAGAGGTTAGATTATGATGTTTGCTTCGACCAAAATTAAGTCCCTGAAAGCGCCATCATCATCATCATCAGCTTTCACTACTTTTATACCTTGTACCTGAATTTCTTCTGCTTGGAGTTTGGTTCCTCAACAACAGATTTTCTTAATAAGACGCTGTCAGACCAGAATTTGCTTCCCATTCATTTCTATGCAGCACAAAACTCTCCCTTCAGACTACAGCAGTGAGTGGGTTGAATGCAGAGTGGGTTGTGGAGGGGCAGGACGAGATGGGTGCGCTGCTAAAAGACGTCCCCAGTGGAGTTGGCAGCAGTAGAGAAATGGTTAAGCACAAGAAAAAAATTACCAAAATATGGCGTTAAGGGGGTGGCCAGACTTTAGCCTATGGTGGCCACCCCCTGACTCCGCCTTTGCAGAGGGAAACATTATATTTTACTATAACTATGTGACAGCTTTAGTTACTAGTGACTAACTGTGAAGACTCACATGGACTTTTTAAAATGTTGTTTATTTATATGCAGTATTCATATTGTTTTCAATTCAATTGTATTGTGTAGCACCAAATCAAAACAGAAGTTATCTCTAATAGTGCAGATCCAGACCATACTCCATACTTAAAATTAAAGTATAAGGAGTTGGATAGCTGAGTCTCTTTTACAGCAAAGCCCAGTTAATATTTTAATACAATGATGGACACAGAATAAGAAAACCAGACAGAGTCAGTAAATAAAACAGAGAAGTTGGGTGATAGAAATGCCAGGCAGGGGGAGAATTTTGGAGGGAGGTATATGTGTTTTGAATTTTTAGCAACATTGCAGAATTTTCGAGATTAGTTAGGGCATTTTATGCCTTTATAAGGCATAAGACAATAGTGAGCTGACAGAAAATGAGGGGACAGAGACAAGGGAAGATATGCAGTGAAGGTCACTGGCAGGACTGGAGACATTACAGCCCACACATGGACATCAGAATACCGAGTCAGGGAGTAATCAAATTACCTTTGACCATGTAAAAACAAGACAAAACTGACTGATTAACTAAGTTATTTACTGTCAAGTTAACTGACTGTGTACGTGTGTGTGTTTTCCAGGCGGTCGCTGCTGTGCCTTCTCTCCGGATGGGAAGGCGTTGGCAGTGGGTCTGAGCGATGGCGGCGTGCTGGTGGTAAACGCTGACACATTGGAGGATCTGCTGAGCTTCCACCATCGCCGCGACGCCATCTCTGACATCCGCTTCACCCCAGGTACATACACACGCACACACACACACACACACAAATATGGCTGTGTCTCTGCAGAGGACGTACTGTATCTACTCACGCTCTCTTTACCTGACATTCTCTGGCACACACACCGTCTCAGACTCAGGTAAATTCCTGGCTGTGGCGTCCCATGACAGCTTCGTCGACATCTACAACGTGCTGAGCAGTAAGAGAGTGGGGATCTGTAAAGGAGCGTCCAGTTACATCACACACATCGACTGGGATGCCCGAGGTAACACACAGTGCTCTCTCTCCCTTTCTCTGCTGCTCATTTTTAAAGTCTCCCTCAACATAAACATATTTGACTTACGACTGTACTACTGCAACAGCATCTCCATCCCTGCCCCCTCCCTCTGGAACTTGCCTTTCAACGAGGTTGAAAGAGGAGATGTCACACATGTAACTGAATGTTAAAAATTATATCAGACACAAAGGGTTAAAGGGAGACTGAGTACCTTTTGTTGAACAGTGACCTCTGTGGCCACAAGTGACAATTACGGGATAATAGTAAATGCTAAAAGTGAACAAGAGGAGGCCATAAGGTCATTGGACTGACTCATTAAGAACACTATGACATTAACACTCTCTGCTACCCTCAGCTCCTCAGACGACGAGACGAGGACCTAAAAGGATGCTTCACTATGGGTCTTTGTTCTGACTTTAGAGATAATTAAAAGACCACTACCAGAAGACCTGAGGGCTGTAGGGGGTTCATAGTGTAAAAGCAAATCTGATTAATAAGTAGGACCAAGACCATTAAGAGCTTTATAAACCAATAAAAGGAAGCTTCAGTGCAACAGTGTTGGCTTGAGAGAGAAACTGTCTCACTCTGGCAATGTTCAAATGCATGTGTGTGTGTGTGTGTGTGTGTTTGTTGCAGGTAAACTGCTGCAAGTGAACACAGGAGCCAAAGAGCAACTTTTCTTCGAAGCCCCGAGAGGAAAAAGACAGACCATCAGAAACTCTGAGGTTAGTGCTGCTGCCCCCCCTGCTGGCCAGAGTGAAACACAGGAAATATAATTACAGTTTCTGTTGAAGTGCTTGTGGATGCATTATACTGTTGTTGTTCAGGTGTGAGAACTGTGTGTGACCTGCTCAACATGTATATTTATAATATACAGTATTATACTATACTATATTATATGTTTTTATTCTATGCTATATTTCTGTGATAAAGTATATATTGTATATTATTATTATTATATTACTACATTTCACCTTATGTTATGTATACCTATGTGCTATCTTATATCCCATACTAGATTATACAGTAATGTGCTATATTATCCTAAATTATGTTAATATGTAAAATGTTATTTTGTTTATTACATTATATACTGTATTTTATTTCTATTATATTTCTTTTTTAACAGGGGCGGCATCGAGTGGCCACCCCTAAAAACTGCATGGCTGCCAAAAAAAATTGTTAAATTTAATTCATTTAATGAATTAGGTTAGATTAATTTTAAAAAATAAGTGTTAAAAACGTACTTGTGATGTAATGTTTATAAGTTCAAACATCGTCATTTGGGGGTTTTTCCAAGAAAATATTGATTTATGTACAATTATTGTGTTTTCGTTACCTTGGAATGAGTCGTTTATATCTACAGACTGTGCAGGAGGGTAGGAACGAGTGAGTTGCAATCTGCAACTACACCGCTAGATCCCACTAAATCCTAAACACTGGACCTTTAAGTAACTTGTATTAGTTTAGATTCCAACACTGGTTGTGGGTACTGTGTGGTGGTGGGTGTGTTGTGTGGTGTGGGTGTTGTGTGTGTGTGTGTTCTGCTAACCTTGTAATTTTGAGTTACATTTTTATCTTATGTTGTATAATTTTTTATCATTTACTTTTCTCTATTTGTCTGAAATTATTTCTGTGTGTGTTTAGCTGGAGCGGATCGACTGGTCCAGCTGGACGTGTGTTCTGGGTTCAAGCTGTGATGGGATCTGGCCGACGCACAGTGACATCACCGACATCAACGCTGCGTCGCTCACCAAAGACCGAACGCTGTTCGCCACTGGAGACGACTTCGGCTTCCTCAAACTGTTCAGCTACCCCGTTCGAGTACGACAGACAGACTCACTGGTCTTTACACATGAGCTATTAGATAGGGAATATGCGATAAACATCTACTATATTTAGGAAGTGAAAGACCGATTTCTTGTCTTCTTTCTTTTTCCTCCTTTCTTTCTTTCTTTCTTTACTACTTTCTTCCTTTTTTTTTTCTCCCTTCTTCATCTATGATGCATTATAAGCACATTCATAAGACATTAAAATTAATTTATAAGGCTTTATAAAACTACAAATGTTTAGAATAATGCATGACAACTTATAACAAGGTTTATTAAGTACCATTAGGGACAACAGTGTTTGAAAGAAGAATCTGAGTCCTGGGTTACACAGCACATTATATCTACCAGAACTCATACACACATAGAGAACTGCTCCAAAGCACCATAATAGATCTTAAATTCTATGTTTCTGTGTGGAATAATGTCTTATAAACATCGATAATATGCTATAGAATGATTTTTTGAGCTTTAAGTCAGCTGTACCGAGGTGATTTACTCCTCTGAGTAAATTACAGTCAATCTTCCTTTGTTACAATTTCCAAAAAATATGATAAACTCTAGATTTCCGTGAGAAACCTGCAGGACTTTGACTTGTGCAGTGTTTTTTCATTGTTGTATTACTTGTATATGAACGGGTCATTCTCCTCCCCCTCCACCCTCCAGGGTCAGTACGCCCGTTTCAAGCGCTATGTGGGCCACAGCGCCCAGGTGACCAATGTCCGCTGGGCTCAGGACGACTCCGCCCTGCTGACGGTGGGCGGTGCCGACACTGCACTGATGATCTGGGCGAGGGAGCGAGGAGGTGGGGTCAGCGGAGAGGGGGAGGGGCCTTTGTGTCGTGACAACCGACCGCCCGTGGACAGTGAGGAGTCGGATGATGACACTGAGGAGGACGGAGGTGGGTGTGTCTGTCATTAGAGCTGATTTTAAAAAAGAACACTGACCGTGACGTCAAATCAGATGACATTTTTTATAGGTAGTTCATGGACAAGTGTCATATTTTATAATTTAAATGTCTTATTCAAAGAAAAGGTTATATGCTTGATTTGTAAAGACTTTATGTCCAATAAAAAATAATTACCCAAGACCCAAGCCTGAACGCCACAAACTGGCCGGGATCAGGTTGTAGAACTCTTCATTTATGAGTGTGTGTGTGTGTGTGTGTGTGTGTGTGAAGGTTACGACAGTGACGTTGCTCGGGAGAAGACGGTGGATTACACCACTAAGATGTACGCTGTCAGCCTCAGAGAGATGAGAGGAACCAAACCTCACCAACAGCTGAAGGAGCTATCTGCTGAGGAGAGGTATGCACACACACACTGTCACCATCACAACAGGTTATTTTAACTAAAATTGTTCAAACAGATTACATTAACAACTCAAACTCAGTTCTGTAAGTTAAAAAAGATTATTTTTTTAACAGCTTTTACTTGCAATTTTAAGTCACACTAACTTAGTTTTGTAACTTGTTTATTTGAATGTTTTTTTTACTTACAAAATTTAGTTAGTTTTACTCAACAATGTAATGAGTTTCAACAATTTTTTGAGTTGACTTATCTGGATTTTACAGTACAGTTTGGATCCACAGTTTAAAGCTGCACCAGACCACTGTGCATCCTGCGTGAAAGTGGGACCCCATTACACTTTTTTCCTGCAGTTTATAAACACTGTTGCCCGTTGGCATTGATCAGATGTAATGAATAGTTGTATTTCACTTTCACACTCACAGGACAGCCCTGAAACAGACAGACAGACAGACCAAGAACTGAAGCTGGTAGTAAGACAGACAGAGTAAAGAGACTTAAAGTTACTGTTATTTGCTGACATCAAACTTGGAGAGGAGAGAACACAAGTTTACCTGATTCCTGTTGTGACACCCGCTTTGACACAAGGGGGAGATGAGGCCTTTTTGTAATTTGCGGGGCCCTACGCAGCTTG
>NW_023339751.1:23493925-23495920 GCF_004916995.1 Morone saxatilis | reverse complement strand
CTGGTGGTCCTCCATTTTATATCCCTGAAAGCATGTTCTCTACTAAACTCGTACTGTATTGGGTTGACTATAAACCTGATTTTATTTGTCTTTGAAAAAAGTGGTTCACATTTTTCTTTTCTCCTGGTGCAGCTTTAAATGTAGTATAACTTCCCCCATAACAATTCAAAGCTTCAGAAACCATCTGGATGCTGCTGTCATTGACATTCAGTGTGATTTTCCTTTAATTTATGCTTTTATGACTTTGCGACACTGCGACTGTCTGTATGAACTGAACTCAAACATTTTATAAACAATATCATCTTATGCTTGGTGTGTGTCATCAGTGGTCCCAGTGTATGTGTGTTTGTATGTGTGCCCTTATGTACCTGGGTTGGCATGAGTGTATGTGCCTGTGTTTGTGTTTAAAGGTTTTTGCATCTAATGCATGTACGGGCTTCTGCATGCTTGATGAAGCTTGATTTGTCCCTTTATGAAAACTTTATGGTTCAGTTTCCTGTGTGTTTCCACACTGCTAACAGACTATTATCAGTGTCAGTGAGTTTCTTTCTTCAAAACACTCAACAACAAAGGGCCACCTTAAAGGTACAATTGTCAAATATCTAAAAACTGGCACCTAATCTTTCACAACATGATTAACAATGGAATACTAAAACACATCAAAATGTTTTTATAAATTTAAAGAAGCTATCCCCATATTTTTTCCAAAATATGACTAAATATACTACTTACATGCTTCATTTGTGATTTTAAAGCTGCAGTAGGTATATTTTATGGAATAACTTTGTCTTATTTGCTGAAAGTTCTCTGCGGTATGCCTGACGTTAGAGAATCAAAGTGCACGCCGTTGGAAACAATCAGGTTCCTCTGGTCCGTCCTAGTGCTCTCAATGAATTTGTGAGAGGATCCACCGCCTGACCGAAAACAACAAGCTGTGCAGCGAAACGGGCAGGCCCTCTCTGTTGAAGTTGACTAGTTGATCGTGTTTGTTAGTCTTCATTCAGACTTCCACTCTACTCGTGTACTCCGGACGACCTCCGCGAATTGAACGCCCCATAAACGTATCTTTCTTGGCTCTGATTGGTTGTTTAGTCTAAGTGAGAAGAACTAGAGGACAGACATCCGTCCAACACAAATATGTGCCATCACAGGTGATCGCGCCTTCGCGGCTTTACTTTACCTGAACCAAAGCCCCTCCCAACCTAAATCGTCTCGCCATGTTGCGTTTTAGATTAGTCGATGCTTTAGGATGTTGCTCTGGGAAGCAAAAGAGTCATTTTGGTGGTACCTCGCTACTTCGAGTACCCCCTGTAGTGGAAAAGGAGCCTAAAGGAGTTTCCAGCCCATTCATGTGGTCTATGCACTAACGAATTGTTTTTCGTTCCCTTGTGCTGGTGCCTACACTCCTTGAGTGTGAGAACTGCTGACATCATCTGGCGCTGTGAACAAAACTCACTTCCAAACTACTACTCCGTGTTGGTGCTTTCACATCCGCACTTCCACACTCGCGACACCCCAGGCATAGCGGCATTGTCCAAAACAGATACACGCCTACAATGCACACTCGAACATCACTCTCCCTGTGGTAAGATGATTCTCCTAACGCAAACTCTCAAATGTGATCTAGGTAAATTCAACATCTATATGTGACGGTGTGCAAGTCCGAAACACTGAACTACCACATGCCATATCACTCATATGCCAACAAACTCCAACCAACACAGCCCAACTCACTGCGGCGACCTCCCAACACCGTCTCACAGCTCTCAAGCCACGTTCCCCTCAAATAGTTACATGCGTTAAACACACCAAGCACGTCGCTCAACTCGCTCACGCCACTGCCAACGCCCTTCCCAAATCCGGGAGAGAAAGGGCCAAACACACAGCAACCGCGACGCCTGGACAACCCTCACACACTGACACAAGATCACTCCTCACTTAGGGAGGGGGGGGTCAACAAACATAAAACTACCAACACACCCCTGCCATATCTCT
>NW_023339751.1:23492117-23493900 GCF_004916995.1 Morone saxatilis | reverse complement strand
TCTGTGAAACAATCAGGTTCCTCTGGCTCCTCCTAGTGCTCTCAATGACATTTGTAAGAATCCACCGGGCCTGACCGAAAACAACCAATCAGAGCCGAGAAAGGCAGAAAGACACTTTGGGTTGAAAGCTTGAAGCTAGTTGATTTTTTAGTCTAATTCAGACTTCCACTCTCAGTATCGGACGACCTGGGAATGAACTTCCACAATAAACTATCTTTCTTGGCTCTGATTGGTTGTTAGTTCAGGCCTGGTGGAGAACTAGGAGGAGACATCCAGCAAATATGGCCATCAAGAGTGATGCCGACTTTGCTTTTTTACACTGAACCAAACTACACCGACATAATGCTGCCCCAGTGTGTGGTTTTAGATAGCATGCTTTAGATGGTGCTCTGGAAGCAAAAGAGTCATTTTGGTGGTACCTCTACTTCAGTACCCCCTGTAGTGGAAAAGGCCCTAAAGGAGTTTCAGCACCCTCATGTGGTTCTATGCCAAAGACACTTGTTTTTGTCCCTTTGTGGTGCCCTTACTTCCTGAGTGTTGATGCTGCCCTCTGGCCTTGCTTGTAGAAACTCTTAATATCTGTGTTGTGTTTTAACTTGCATTCCCCTGGAGGCAGGGCATTGTCAAGTAAGTATGACCTGATACTTACTGTGTAGATGATTTTTAACAGGCAAACTGTCAATGTGATTAGGCTAATTCAATTATATGTGCTGTACAGTATATAGTATACATTATCACAAAAACAGCTGCTGGTAATAGATCTTGAAGTTTCTTTATCTAAATCCATATTTGATTATTTTAGTTGTGAACATGACACTCTGTTGCATTCATTCATTAACAGAATCAAATTCAGAATAATAGCATTTTTTTATCAAAACACTGTTTAACAACTATTTGAAGTCTGTAGAGGAGGTTTGGAGGATTTGTCAGGCTGAAACCACCATCTCACACCTTTAACCACCAATAACCGTCCATAGTCTGACAAAACTAGAGGCCTTACAGGTTCAGTCGCTGCATAGAGAGCCAAAGTTAAACCAGTACTTCCAGGATTTGTTCCAGAAGAAACAAAACTTCATTTGAAATCACACTGACATTTAATAACATAAATTATCCAGAAATATGTTTATAACCAGTTAAGCTAACCTAACCAACATTATTTGGAAGCTAATGATAATGTTTTGTTGTTTGAGCTACATTGGGTTCATTTTACATCATTATTAGCATTTGGATAAAGTATTGGGTCAGATATGTTGGCCGTATATTACCTGTTATACCCCTTACTCTACTGTATATATCAGCAAGCTAATGCTAGCTACCCAACAGTTACATCTGGCAGCGAACTGGTTGTAAACCTGGTGATTATCTCCATAGACATATGGACCGGGCAATACTGGCCTGTAAACCAGGGAGCTGCGTTTTTCTGGATAAAAAGCACATACGTTAACATTTACATTTCTCAACTGATTTCATTGTGTCATTTTTATACTAAAAGGTTTATTTTTTGTCTCCAGTTAGCTAGAATCTCAATAGTTAGGCTATAATAGCAGTGAGACGCCTTATGATTATAACATTATGATTATTATGACAATAAATTATTTTACATACACTCCTCTCTTCAGTGTCTTGCTGCTATTATAGCCTATTAACTACTGAGATTCTAATTAACTGCGGACAAAAAAAAAGAAATGTAAACGTAGTAGTGCTTTTTATCCAGAAAAAACACAGTTCCCTGGTTTCCCTGTATTTGTTTACAGGCCAGTATTGCCCGATCCAATATGGCAGC
>NW_023339751.1:23490521-23492098 GCF_004916995.1 Morone saxatilis | reverse complement strand
GCCAATGCACTGTCTGTGTGTTGTGTTTATGGTCATCTCCAATTAGTTAACTCTAGGCTTAACTAATCTTAGTTGAACTTACAAATAGGTGCAACTGGCTCCTGTAACATAATACAACTATGTTGTGTCAGTCACTACTTGTTTAAACAAGTTTGGCAATTTAAAAAAAGAAAGAAAAAATATGTAACATAATTGTTTATTTTAGTGGCCGCCTGTATAGATGTTTTTATAGAGATTACAGCTAAAAGTTGGAGAATAACACAGAAAGACAGTGTGGGTGAATATACTGGATAAGAGAGAAACTTTTACCATGACACATTATAATATAATAACACCAATTGCTGCAATAGGTACTCATTCAAACCCTCATTGAGAGATTGTGTTGAGTTCAGGCAGAGAGGCACATCAGGATTATGTTTACATGATTTTATGTTTGATCTGTTATGTCTACATGCCTGTTAGTAACATCAGAGAATATTCATTTTACTATTCTCTTCATTGTTTGTTGTCTGAACAAAGTGCTTCTAATAATGTCCCTGTTAAATCAACTACAATTCTTCCTTTTTTCTTTCTTTGTTTCTCGTCTTCACTGCTTCTCATCCTCTACTTCCTCTCTTTTAAAACCCAGTCTGTTCCTCCTCTCCCTCTCCTCATGTGTCTCTTTCTCCTTTCAAACGCTTCTTCCCATCATCTTTGTGTTTTGTGTAATCAGGAGTGTCTGGGTATGATCCCTCCTCCCTCCACAGCCTGGTTTCTGTCCTGTTCTGTTATCACTCTTTTATCCCACTCAAACAGGTCTCTACATAGAAGCATCTAAAGCCTTATTCAGATGGGATTAACATACAGGGGAAGGTGGGGAAGAAAATATTCACTGAGCTCCTCTGTATTTTAACTTAATTTTAAATTAGACGACATCAGAGGACATTGTAACCATCTGGAAATGACAGGATGTGGTCTGTAATAGCCATTAAGCAGAACAAAGACCAAAGAGAAAGACTAAAGCTGCCCCAGGGGGCGCCAGAGAGGTGTCAGAAAAACAGTGACTTGCACTTCTTGAAGATATTATCTCTACAGTCCATCCAGAATAAAGGTCCATACCCCCACTTAGAAATCATAGAAAAAGATGCTTCAGAACATGCCTAAGAATCATCATGTGTCTCTTTATCAAGTTCTCTTCAGTATCAAAGTAATTCAGTGGTAGTAGTCTGTACATCCATGTTGCCCTACAGTGGCAAAAGAGCTCAACTCACCAGTGTAGAACTGAGAAAAATGACTTTAAAGTTGATTTAATGTTCAGCTAAATTAATTGAAATCAAAGCAGAATGTTTAAAATGTATCAATTGTTTGTGTTTTTAATGAGGAGGTCAAACCTCTGACCCTTTTTTGGAAGTTAAGGTACTCTGCCTTTGCATTGTCTGCATAATAATATGGGGTCCTGCCAAAGCAAAAAGGCATTAACATCCATTTGATCACTCACTCTGTTAACTGATCATAAAATACATAAAAAATACATAAAGCATAGCGCAGTTATGCTAGCAGTTTTTTGTCAAGTAGTTAGCCTAAGCTAGCTAATAGGC
>NW_023339751.1:23482241-23490502 GCF_004916995.1 Morone saxatilis | reverse complement strand
TTGTTGTAGCCATGAGATAAGAAAAAAATAAAATTTCACACAAAAGTCAAATTTCACCCTGAGCTGAAGATAAAATAAAGTAGAAGCACCAGCAGCTCTTCAAACGTAGGGGTTTCATTTAAATTACAAGAGGACCAGTGAGTGAGTTCACAGAAACACAGGAGGTCCCTGTGGCTGCACAGTGTTAGACTTTAAAACCCCCTGGACTAAATCCACTGTTGAAGGACCCCGATAAAAGCTCCCTGTAGCGGGTTCACAGGTACAAAGAAATGCAGGTAAACATGAACTCACCTCATTTGTTCTTCACTGGGTTAGGGTTAGGGTTAGGGACTCTCAGACTGCCTGTGCATGTTAGCCTGTTAACACAAGTATCTACGCTAGCATGTTAGCTTGAGAGCCTGGAAATAAAAACAACCACCGGTTGCATGCTAGCATTTTGTTAGCATGTAGCTACAGCCACTGCTAGTCACATTATAGTTTCTCTGAGGTAGAGGTCTTCATGGGTCCAAACATTTGTGCCCAAACCCAGAAATGTACTGTCCTGAATGTTGACCTGGGTCGGTTCTCGGGTCCTAGGGTTCGGGTGGGCCTGTGGAGACCTCTACTCTGAGGCATGAGATCTTTGTGTGGGTGTGAGTGTGTGTGTGTGTGTGTGTGTGTTTTCTAAAGCTCTGTACCTTGGTTCTGTCCCTCTGCTGTCCAGGGGATCCAGGTAACACCTGTCCACCTGTCTGTCCAACTTTACTGTCTGTCTGTGCATTCACTTTGTGTGTTTGTGTGTGTGTGTGCGTGTGTGTGCATGAGTGTACCACGCTGTTGGCATTACCACACACTGTCCTTTCTGGATTTATCATCCAGTAGTAGTACTACAACTACTACTACTACTGTTACTACTATTACTTGGTGTTTGACTTTTTTCTCTTGCAGTACCTTTACCATTACTGATACCACTACTACCACACTAGTACTGCTACAAATACAACAAACACGAGTACCTATTGTGATTGTGTCACTATTGCTACCGTAGTACCATTACTACCTTTTATATTGTTACTTCTACTGCTAGCACTCACTTTACTTCAGCTACTATAACTGTCATCACTATTGGCTAGTGTTAATGTTGCTATAGCTGCTAATACTGCTAACACTAATACAGTTACTACTACTGTTACTACTACTGTTACGACTAAAACTACTAATACAGTATCTCCTTCTACTGAATATTATTTATAATATAGTGATATATTACTCCTGTTACTTCTTTTACTATTACTGTGACCTCTGTAAATATTACTATTTGTAATACTACTACTACTATAATTTAAACTATTACCATCGCTTGTACCATTACTATACCTTTACTGTTAGTTGCTTACTAGTACCACTACCAGTACTACTACTTCTTCTTTTGCTAGTACCCCCATTGGTATTACTAACGCTACTACTCCTGTTGTTACTAGTTACTACTAACTAGTCATTATTACTACCACTGACAACATTACGGCTGTGACTAAAACTGCTACTATTACAGTGTCTACCTCTACAGTGTAACTACAGTTACTACGATTACTCATTTTACTACTACTACGATTGCTACTATGACTACCACTGTAACTATTACTACCATAAAACTTCAATTAGTAGCCTGGGCTTTAATTGGCTTCAACCACTGAACTCAATCTGCCTTTATTTGGAACAGGCCTTTAATTCCTTTTGTACAAAACACTTGCTCAGCAAAGATGGAAAACACTTTCAAATAGTTTCTTTAAACCAGTATGAATATTATTTGTATAAAAATTAGAATAACATATCAATTACATTCATTTGATCATTTGATACTTTGGTGCTTGTGGTTTCTGTAAAATGAACTAATGATTGAATTGTGGAGAATCGAACTGATCTAACAATGTGCAGCATGTCCATATTCACAAAAGTTTAAACATTTATATTTATGTAAGTGATCTTAGCAGCTTAGAACTTGCTCAAGTGGATTTTTAAGAGGTTTTATACATCCAAAGACCTATGAAATCCAGACCAGACTACTAATTGAGACCTGCCTTTATTTATCAAAATGTGTAGCCACACCAGTCCGGTAAGGGAGAGCTGTTTCTAATTGAAGTTTTACGGTACTTGTATTTAGCTTCTAATATTACTAACTCTACTGTGCCAGCTCTTACCAGTACAAATACTACTATTAATATCACTGATTTGCATCTGATACTACTGCACTGCTAATGCTGTTAAGTCTAACTACTAATTTGACTACTAATGCCACTATTATTGCTGCAATACTACTACTACTACCACCACACTAGTGCTGCTATTACTATTTGTAGACCAGTGGGTTAGGGATTACGACAGAGGTCATAGGTCAGGTTATAAAGTACTAACTCTACTGTGATACTACCATTAATATTACTGCTTTATCCATGAAGTACCAGAAGCATCACAGCCCGCTGCAAGAAGACCCCATCTGTCTATGGCACACCTGTCTGTCCTACCTGCCTGTCTGCAGACTGACCATGCTGTCCCACTGATTGTCCTTCCACCTGTCTGTCTCTGCTGTGGGATGTGACTGTTTACCTTTGTCTGGTTGACTGATTAATTGACTGATTGATCCTCCAGGCCTCCAGTGAGTCGAGCGGCACCGCAGCCAGAGAAACTCCAGAAGAACAACGTCTCCAAGAAAAAGAGACTGGTCGAGGTATGCCTGTCTCTTTGCCTGACTCTCTCTCAGTCTGTCTGTCTGTCCACCTGATTTCTGTCTCCTCTGTCTTCACCCCCCGTAGGACCTGGTTTTGGATCATGTGTTTGGTTTTCGGGGCTTCGATTGTCGTAACAACCTGCACTACCTCAACGATGGCACCGACATCGTCTACCACACTGCCGCCACTGCCATCGTCCACAGTCTCAGCAACGGTAACCACGGCAACACCACGTCCTAATACACACTTTTGACCTTATGTGACTTGCAGAGAATTATCAGCTGAAAGTGCAGCTCCCCTCGGCTTTACAGAGCTTTATAGTAAGTTTCACTCATTGTTAATCTATCCAGCCACAACTCGACCATTTGTTTTACACTTAACACTATCATAGTGGGGTTTTTTCTGAAAGCAGACAGAAAGCTGTAAAAAGTGTTGCACTCTGTGTTATAAAAAAAGGCAAATAAATGCTGATATAACCTTTAATTCACTGATGAAGTGTTGTCTAGACAAACACAGCTGCTGCAGTGGCAATCGAACTTGTGATGCATTTATGTGTCTTCATCTGCTGCAGGAACTCAGAGTTTCTACCTGGAACACACTGATGACATCCTCTCTTTGACTGTCAACCAGCACCCGAAGTATAAAAATATCATCGCCACTGGACAGATCGGTACACTGAGTCTCTGTGTGTGTGTTTTTGCATGGCCCTGTGTTTCTCTACTAACTCGTCTGTAGCTACTAAATGAGTGCTGCTTTTCTCTCCTCTGCTTTATGTTTAACCTGCTTGCTTTACTTTTTCCCCACCGACAGAATAGAAATAGACTGATAGCACGAACATGGAGGAAGCTTTTCCTCTTGAATAGGAAATACCACAATTTGGGCAAGGCAAAGGGACTGTATTTAAATTATTAATCAGGAGGAGGTGTCAGCAAAGGTGCAGGAAAAACAGTATTTCTTTTGTGATACTGGAGGGGAGGGTAGGCATTTTTTTTGCAGATGTGCGACTGCTCCCTCGTGGAGCAGAAAATCTAAACTGTCCTCAGGGTAGAGCCAGAGGAAACGTCAGAGACTAGCTGGGGAACAAAGTGGAGCCTTAGCAGCAGAACATACAGATATTCCAGTCTGGAGTTGATGGAAACCAAAAACATAACTAAAAGAGAGCCATAATATTGGACTATCGTTCATCATGACAGAAACACAACTCCAAATGAATGCTAGTTAATGGTCCATAACTGCCAGATGTGTAAATAAGCAACTGTTTGTTAACAAGTTGAACATATTAACTTAAAAAGTGACATCTAATGTTGTGTTTACAGCTTGTTTCTCTTAAAAACAAGTGAATACATAAATCCGTTACTGGAGGTATACGCCTCACCACTATCACGGTTAACCCATATTATGTACATTAGCCTGATTTAGATAGCAGGAATCACCCATGAATATCTCTATTTACTGTCATGGCTGACGTAAGCCTGTTTAAAACAACTCATTACAGGTTTTTATCTGTTTTTTTTTTATGTTTTGTTTTTGTATGTGTGTGTTTTGGCTGGCCTCATTTGTCACCATCGCTCTCACAACACGTCAGGTGACGTCAGTGAACTCCCAGGTAAAAACCAAACCGCACCTTTCCCTCTACAACAGACACCCTGACACCCAGAGACAACCTGCAGGCTGTCCATCAGGACTTTTAGGAGTGCTGTCTTTGGATCAAAATAGCAGCACACAAAATAAAACATCCGGCCGAGTTATAACATCAACCTGTTTTATCAGCATGAGTCAAAAAATGTGGCTGCTGCAAAGAGCTGATTCAGACAGCACACATTTTCAGTGATTTAACCAAACTGATGTTTTTGTATGGTTTGTTTTCCAAATAGTCCATCAAGCTTTTAGATTGATTTCCTTCCCTCCAGGCAGCTGTGGTTCCAGTTCAGGTCGAGGAAAATCAACAGATATCATCACCATGCTCATTTACAATTCAAAACTGTATTTTTTGTTCGTCCAGACTGTAGGACATTTTTCCTTGTTGGTGCTCGTGTAAAAATCTTTCACGCAGCAGAGTTTTTCCTCACCAAGTAGAGGAGAAACATTCAGGATGTAGGATTTTTAAATTCACAGCATCAGTATACTCCTTGTGCTTTTAAAATGAAATATCTTTTGGCTGAGTTTACTATGCAGTTCATTTATATCTACAGGAAGGAAGGTACATTCATTCACTAATTCATCTGAAATCCTTCAGTTTTTATAAATAATGCCCGAAGCAAACAAATTAACACGATCCTCATCACAGCCCCAGCCCAGCCCCTATTGTTTGTGTTGATATCAGCAGAAAGAAATCAACTGAAGCATGCCTGGGGAAAAAAGGAAATTAATCTTAAAACTGCTTTGATGACGATGCCATCAGTGCTTCCAACAGTGAAGCACCTCAGTACTTTATGCTGACGTCGTTCTGGTTCTCAGGGTGTCTGTAGGCTGCATTGATCCCTCTAACTGCTCTGTTGTGGTCTATAAACTTTTTGGGACATAACCTCAATTTATATCCTCTCTCTCTCTGAATGTCTCCTAATCTTCATGTAGGCACCACTCCTTCGATCCACGTATGGGACGCGATGAGTAAACAGACTCTGTCCATCCTTCGCTGTCCTCACACTAAAGGCGTCGGCTACGTTAACTTCAGCGCCACGGGGAAGCTGCTGCTGTCTGTCGGAGTGGAACCTGAACACACCATCACTGTGTGGCGCTGGCAGGAAGGTCAGACTGACATCTTATCAATAACCATGAACATGCACACAGTAATACCCAAAAACAGCTGTTTAGCTGTTATTAATAGCTACAATTTAAGTATAACTAAAACCATAAGTTGTGCTAGCTCCACCCCTCCAGCAAATGAAAACAGGCAGCAGAGAGAATCATGTGGTCATAGCTACGGAGTGTGTGAGGCGGGAGGTAACACCCAGTTACAATAGCAGGAGCACAGCGGCTGGTAGCTAATGGAGCTAACCAGCCATAAGCAGCTGCTGTCAGGCTCTCTGTGTCCGTGCTGCAAACACAGACAGTCTGCCAGAGCTTTAACGTTATCTAAGAAGGCGGCTAATGCTGTGTCTCAACTTAACCATAACAACAACAACTCAACCATACTCGCACTACCTATTTTGAGTACACGAGTGTGTTCACGCTTTCAAATTCATATTTAAAGGGTTTTTTGCTCCACCGACTGAGCTGACCAATTCTCAGATAATGTTGGTCACATACAGATTACCACCACAAAATATTGATGCGTGTGTGACACTAATTTAGGCTTTCTTTTGGCAATAAACACAGCATGAGGTAAAACAGAGCACAGCTGATAGAGTGTGTACATGGTGTAAGAATAGTCATTTAGAACAGGACCGAATATTGAGGGTGTCTCCACTGCAGGGTCCAAGGTGTGCAGTAAAGCAGGACACCCAGACCGGATCTTCGTGGTGGAGTTTCGTCCAGACTCTGACTCCCAGTTCGTGTCGGTGGGAATCAAACACGTAAAGTTCTGGACACTAGCCGGTGGCTCTCTGATGTACAAGAAGGGAGTGGTGGGAACGGTGGAGGACGGCAGGATGCAGACGATGCTGTCTGTCGCCTTCGGTGCTGTAAGTTCACTGCAGACTTGTTGTTTGTAAAATCTGATATCCAGAGGTTTTATCACCTGATACAGGACACTACTCGAACTAAACGAGACCACAGACAAGAAGTGAAACACTGAAGAAATTGGCCATCAAAAAAGAAATCAAATAACAGGTCCAGTGTATTTCATTTCTGTTGTGCAATTAAATTCCAGTGCAACACACGAATACTTTTACATTATGTACGATTAAAGCATTTATGTAGTTAATGCAGCCATTCTCGCTACCTTTAAAAATCTAAAAGATTTAAAAAAAGTTTAAAATCACTGAAGAACACCACACCTACCTAACAATAATTATCATTTCACGGTAAAACTGTCACAAAGGGAGAATTTTTTTACCTTTTAAAATATTTAAAAATACAAATATAAGATGCAAATGTGCAAGAATGACCAAATGTTACAACAGAAAAGAAAATGGAAACCAAACATTTTCCTCTGTGTATTTTTTAAAGAAAAACTTTACTTTCATTCAGTAAATGAAGGTGTCCTATAGACCATTTTCACAGAAGGAAGACACAACTTGCTCTGTACTGTGATGTTCCCCTTTCTGCTTTAAATACAAAGTAATGGTGACTTTTTCTCCCAATGAAAGCATTTTTTTCTCAAATCAGATTAGCTATGGTTACACTCTAGTATGTATTTTACTCTTCAGTGCACATGGTCCAATCTCAATTAAACTTCACATGTTTGATAAGAGTCCCACCCTGAACACGTCACAATATTGAAAAATATTCAGATAGTGATAGCGCCACCTACTGCCAACAGAAAGTAAACGCTGTGTGGTGATTTTGATCTTTCATGACATTTAAATGTTGCGGTCCACATAAGCTGATGCATCACACGGCTGCAGCACACGCTGACACGCACAGACTGCATTTTAATATTATCCAGATAGTAATTTGTAGATATACATGACAAATGGTGTAGAATATTTTATACCCATCATCGTGGCAAGCCAATTAATGCATTTCTGCAAATGTTACATGTGAGGAATTTAGACCTCATAACACATTTTATTAAGTCATCAATTTATTCATGTAAAAGCTATACTATAATATTACAGATTGTTTTTTTTTTTTTAAGAAGTGCTACATAATAGATTCAATTTGCTTTAGTTAACTGCTGCTGTAATACAGGAACGGAAGGGGGGGGGCGGGGGAACTATTTTGATTTGCAACAACTTAATTATGACAATTCTTAGAAACAAATTAACTTTAGTTAAATTCATATTTGCTTTTTCCATGAAGATTGTCAAAAACAAATTAGCAAGGCACCGGCAGGAAAACGAACCCCAATTCCCAGTAAAACCAGGAAGAACCAATTTTACCGGACCTTTTGCTTTTTTGGACACTACAATGGGAAGGTTTTGAAGCAAAACCTGCCATTAATCAATTAGCATTTTGAAATAATGTCATTAATTGACATTTTACTTTTATTTCTTAAAATTGTGGATAATTTCTATTTAGTTCTGTTTGCAATATTTTTTGTAAAACTGCTATGAGCAAAATGTTTAGAATATGTTTTCCCTTATAAATTGCCTATTTTGTAATGCAGGAAAAAGAAACCATTTTTTTTTGGCATACAAAGACAAAAGTACACAAAAGAAGACAGAATAATAAAGTACATACAATATAATTCAGAGGAAAAGTTAATTATTGTTGTTTATTATAACATAGCATTTTTTCTTTATTGGCTTGTTCAAAGCCTAAAGTGTCAATACGTCTAGAAATGTTAAAAAGAACAAAAAACATTCCCCTCGTTGTTCAACTGAAACTTATTGTTGGCCAACAACCGCAGGAATTCTACAGATCCATCATTTGTTTGATTGTTTTCAACATACACAATTTCAGCCTTTTCTCAGGTTGTTTTGGTTGAAGTGAAGTTAGTAACATTGCAAT
>NW_023339751.1:23481474-23482141 GCF_004916995.1 Morone saxatilis | reverse complement strand
CCTCAGCGGGTGTGTCACTGAGTGGGGAAAATTTATTAGAAACGTGAATGGTTTGTGGTGAACTGTGGGCTTCGGCGGTTTATTCTTCCTCCGTTCAGTCACCCAGCCTCCCTGTCTTCCCGGCTGCTCGGGAACTACCGGGGGAACTACCGGAGGACGGCTACCTGAAGCTACCTTCGGTCGGCCCGCACCGACTACCTGTGGCTGGCTAACTACAGAGAGCACAGAGCAGCAGATGAAGAGAGAAGCCATTGCTAACTGCTAATGTTAATGAAGCTAGCGTCAGTGAAAACTTTGAAAATAGCTTTGAGGGGTTTAGGTAGATCTAGTCTATGTTTAAATGTAGAGCGGATAAATAACCGCTTTAACTAGTAAAACTAATTTGTTTTTAGCGTTCACTGGACAGAGTTACAGCACCAAACAGTGTACACAGGAAGTAAACCGAGGTAATCGAGGTCAGTACCTTACCGTTCAAACCAACCTGAACAATAATCACGGTGTACAGTTAGCTTCCCATGTTGAAGTATCCTCCCATTTGAATACTTCAGTCCTCAAAATACCCACCATCTCGGCTTCACATGCTTACTACAGCAAGCTAATTTTGCCTGTGATAACTTTTATGTACCCACCACAGCTGACTAACTGCTCTAAAGAAACAGTTACCCAT
>NW_023339751.1:23473325-23481449 GCF_004916995.1 Morone saxatilis | reverse complement strand
GCAAACGCTGCAGGCTTCTCTCGGCATGACCTGCCGCTTCAAGCAGTTGGGTTGATATGCTCTTAACCACATCATATTCCGATTGGAGGAATGCGCCTGTAGCGCTGCCGGTACGGGAGTGTCGTCAAGAAGCGGGATTTCAATGCCTATCAGGTTGGTGCAACCCAGATGCCATGCCGTCGGTGAGAAGAAAAGACAGAAGGCGTATTTCCAAAGAAGCAGACGGGCTTCCTTCTGGACCTCTTCATTGCGACAAAAGCGGCAAAGATCAGGCCTGGCCATTCTATTGATCCTGCAGCGTGAAAACCACAGTCTGGGTGGCACAGTGCCAGGTAAGATGGAACCTTCTTTAACCCCAGAAGGTAAGCTCACCACACAAACTCACGCAAAACACCCAACCTCTGTACGGGGGTACAGCAACACATCAGAAGTACCCACGTTGACAACAGGTATGTACACCGTACCTCCCTCAACTTGAACCAGCGCTGGGAGTCAGGAGACCAGCAGGAAGGCCCCGATCTGAGGGTTCAAAAGAGCACAGTGGTCCCAGAATGCTTGGTAGAACAGGTGGCTGGAAACGAGCTGCATGGCTGCCACGAAGATACGGCAAGCTTTCTTTGCCTCGAGTCTTGACCTTGCCAATGAAATCAGAAGGGGGAGCCAGGAGATGGCATCTCTGCAGTGCCTGCACCACAGACTTTGGTGCTCTGTGACTGTGGGCAGATTGAACAGGGCAGAGCCATGTTTGCCCAAACAAGGTGCTATAACATCTTCCGTAAATGTTCATCCCTAAGACACCCGGGGAAGGAGGAGATGAATCAGCTGAGGATCCCTGACGACCAGTAGCCCACACCCTTAGCAAGTCTTACAAGAGCTCTGATTCAAGCCCAAGTAGCCAAGGTACGGATGGCAGTCCATTGGCGCTGAAGCTGAAGCAAATTGGCAAAGACTGAAGTTTCTCCTGTCCCAAGTCTCAAAGTGTTGCCGGAAAAAGCTTTTCTCTGATAGTGGACACCATTGGGACCCAGTGTCCACTAAACAAGGAACCTGACACCCATAACCACATCCAAATGTGGACAAGCACTGAATTAGCATTAAGTCGGCTTCCCCATCCCTTAACAACTTGGTGAGCAGTGGCAGCTCCCCTGAACTTTGGCTCTGCAGTTCGACGGGCGCATTAGTTTCCCGGATGCTGAGCCGGGCCCTTGCGAGAGGCTGCCAGCGAAGAAGCAGACACTGAAGGTGGAGGGGGACGTTTTCCCCTCTGCATTCCTGCAAAGTGGCCAGGCTGCTTGGCACCACCGGCAGAATATACCGGACCACGGTAAAGAGAATGGTTACGCTGCTGATTGACCTGCAGCTGGGCAAGATTATCTGTGAACGTTAAGCTGGTTCTGTTGGAGCTTCAACATCTGTTTCACATCTTGCAGCTCTGAAGTCTGGGGTGGAATAGGCCACCGGCGAAGCAGTTGAACACCGCACTGCAGGCCCATCATCAAAGGAAACTGAGTGGCTCGGGCCCGCACAACCCCCTGGCAATCCCTCTCGTTCCCACCTAATCGCCTCCGCCCTACATCCAACAGAGGACTGTAGGTGCCTCGTGTAAGTTGTTTTAGTCTCGGCGAAGAGAACCATCAATGACATTTCTCAATAAATTTATCGCGACAAAACGTCTGCATTTGGCATGTCACTTGGAGCCTTTGTTTTACCGCAGACATTAAACTCATTAACGCAAGAAGAGAACTCTTGAAGGGTCTCCCCCTCTTGCTGTCGCCGTGAGAAAAATGCCTCCTGTAAAGCAATGTACGAGTCGGAACAACCATACAGCTCTCGCAAAACCGCAATAATTTTGGCTGGAGCACTTCTATCTGTGGCCGGACGATATTTTATTTCTTCACGGCCTCTCCCTCTAGTGGTCAAAACAGAAAGAACGCTGATCGAATGAGGACAGGTGGCGAGCCTCAGAGCTTGAGCCTCCTCATCCACTCCCTTATCTATACACGACTTTACACCTAAACACTGGATCACTTCCTATCTCGGGGTAGAAAAGACCAAGTCGCTTCTGTTACAGGAGCGGTAGAGTGGATGGTGCTGGGAGGGGTTCAGCAGAATGCAAGGGCAGCACTAGGAACAGGCCGGCCGCAGCCTGCTCCTGTGCAACTTCATTCTCTGCCCTTAACCTGCGCCACCAAATCCCTTCAACTCTAGCTCTCCCTCATTTTCTTAAAGCTACAACTAAGTTGTTAAATGCTAATGCTACGGCTACCAAAAAGACAATGACTACCGTGGTTCGCCTTTAGCTGCCATTCATTCAACACTCACACACTGGTAATCTGGTAAACCCAAAAAGACACAAAAAGAAAAGAAAAACACAGAACACACGTTCTTCACCTCCACTGGATAGATCCTCCGACAACGCCAGATTTGTGCGACACGAGGGTGATTATATTAATTAAACAGATCTTTTATTTCTCTTATACCGACAACGCCCACCTGGGGATAGGGCCCAAGGACCCGTACTAAGGTCAGTTATCACCTTTTGGAAAAAAAAGACACTTAGGTTCGTCTTACTCAGGGAGGCAAGAGACGGAGTTCATTTATACATGTACTTTATTCTTTAAAAAAGCAGGGTTATGGCACATTTAAGGAGCCCACTGAAAAAAGGGGGGTTGCAGGCTGAGGCTACGGCCGGAGGGAGGATTAACCAGGGAAGTGACGTCCGAAATGAAAAACACCCAGTCACAAACCAAGAAAACGTGATGTGCACACAAGGAAATCTTAGAACGGGGAACACACACACTTCAAGGGACCACCACCACCCGGGAGAGCCACCACCACCGTCAGCCTTCAGCTCTATAGGGGGAACAAGAGACACAATTAAAGAGGGCTCACAATCAAAGAAAAGCAAACAATATTTCAGGACAGAACCAAACAGAAAAATAATCAATTAATAAACTGAAAAATTGAATTTGAATGAACTTCACCAAACAACAAAAGGAAAACTAAAGAGTCTCTGGCCAGAGTCTTAAACTCCAACAGAACCACAATATCAGTTGAAACACAAATAGAGGACTCAAATTAGGAAATTTACCCTCCCAAAAGGGAAAACTAAATAATGCAATAAAACTCCCAACAGAACCAAATAGCCCAAAACAAATAAGCAACAAACTAGAAAATAACCCTCAAAAATGCTACGTTAATCAAATAAATAAAAAATAAAATAAATAACAAACTAACAAACAAACCTACCCACACCATGACAGGATTACCTAACAGACGCACACGCACAGTCCGTGACTGATAGGCTTGAGCAGCTCGTAGCACGCCCAGGAGCAACAGCCACAGAACACACGCACAACGCACAGCAGCGCGGGAAAACGGTCAAACATGGAAGCAAGTTGGCCGGAGGCAGCCGACAGGACCCAACAGGCCAGCAAGGTAGCTGAAAGCCGCAGAGTAACAAGGTAGCAGGCCGGCGCGAAGCAGCGGTGACAAAGTAGCCGTGGCTAATTAGCCGTATTACTCAAGGCCTCTTATTTAGCTTTAAGTCCGTAGACTTTCCGGTTCTCAGTCCGGTTAATTAGCGTCCCTTCCCAAAGAGGTTGAGAGGTGAGAGGATCTGCAGCAGGAGAAACAGCACCATGCATCATGCGACCGCAGACTGGTTAGGGGGAAGAGGGGAACGGACAAGGGCTTAGCACCTGGCCTAACTGTTATTAACAAAACGGAGTTCACCATGACTTCACCTATGCTCCGGTGGCGGCGCAGGGTAACCAGCCCCAGGGATCGCCTCGGCCAAAACGGACGGACGCCGGCTCTATTAAGATACGTTTTACCGGTGAGTAAAAATGAGCCGCAGACAAAAACAACTACATGCACGCTAAGGTGCGGCCTACCTGTGCGGATGAGTGTGAGCGGCAAACGCAACGACCCGGAAGCGGAAGGGCCGAAGAGGCAGGAAGCGAGGGAAAAAGGGGGGCAGGAGAGGGAACAGCCTTACTTTTATCCCTTCGCATGAACCATGATTTGGCTGATAAGCCAGGGATGAACAGTGAAGCGACCTCCGCGTTGGATACAGGTACAAGTGCCTCGTACCACTACATTATTATTAAGTATTATTATTGCTACAGTTACTGTTGTTACTGTTTGGGTCGCTCTCGCTGGTCCCCCAATCGTTGCTGCTGTCATCGTCTTTTTCATGATCGTCATCGGTCACTACTATTAATGTAGTGTTGCTACGTTGTTGCTGTACATCTGTCTGTCTCTCTCTGTTCTTCCTCTCTCTTTCCCCCAAGCGGTTCAAGGCAGCATGACCACCCACCTAGAGCCGAAGGGTCTGTCCTAGTTTCTGCCTGGTTAAAAGGGCAGTTTTTCCTTGCCCTCGTCGCCCAAATTGTTTGCTCATGGTGTATCGTTGGCTCTGTAAAATGTTAAAGGAGTTTCCGTTAACCTGCCTCTATTTGAAAAGTGTCCTGAGATAACTGTTGTTTATGAAATTGCGCTATAACAATAAAATCCTGAAATATTAAACAAATTCCTGAATATCGACAACGGTCTGTACTCTACACACTATTATTCAGCAGCGGATGTCACAGTAAGCTGAATAATACTTACTCCCAAAAAATTTGCTGCCGCTTTGAATCTCTCACCTTCAGTGGCCCAACTACCACAATGCCATTTTGTACACACTGAGGATATTCCTCCATTGAAGAATACTCAGTTCTCAAAATACCACCATTGGCTTTCAAATGCTTAACTACAGCAAGTCTAATTTTCCTGTGATACTTCTGTGTACCACACACACAGCCTGACTAACTGCTCTAAAGAAACAGTTACCATCACCAACTATTTTCTCCTTCAGACAAGGAGCACCCAACAGACCAACTTGTGTAGAAACTAAATCTACTTTCTGAGTCAACATTTAACTGTTTGCACAAAGTTTCTACAACTTAAACTGGAGTCCTTTACTCGTAACGTCACCTACAAAAACATCTGAATTAACTGCAGCAAAATCGCTGTTTAACTTCTTTGATGAAGATACACTCCTTGAAATTTTACGCTTAATACTTGTCTAACTGTTGGTGCAGCCAACTGTTGGCTGAACAGGTAAACTACAACCCAACTGACTTCCCCTGCTTTCTACTACTACCTTTGGACTGGATAAATTACTGGCTCTAACTGGACTTCTGGATTACACAAACACGAGAAATCTTAAAGTTTTAATGCTGTTGCAAATTTGCAGATGTGATCAAATGCATCATCTAGGCAAGTGAAATACACAACACTCTTCCTTTTCCCATTCACCATCCCATCCACACTGCACGCATGCGAGTCAACCACAGCAAAACGGCTACCTTGACTAATGATTGTGCATGCATTTTCACACAATGTCAGAAAATTTCATATTTAATAAACACATTTTCTAATCCAGTTGTAAGACTGGTGTATACGCCAGCATCAATCAGATCACCTGCCACTACATCAGTATTTCCAGAAACAAAATCCCCATACTCAACGTCAAATGTCTGTCCATCAATAACAGACTATTGGGGCAAGTCTGGAACACAAAGTAGTTCAGAATCCTCACTGGTCACATTTTGTCCTGCAACACATTGTAAAGTGTATCACCTAAAACAACCTTTTAATGTAGTGTTTTGTTTGTGATGCATTATTCATAGAACTTATATAATACAACTATACTCAACTCGTGTTCTCACTACATTTAAAACGGTGTCCTTAAAGAGCAGCGATTGATTCAGATGCCACAAAATGAATTAAAAAAAAGAAAAGAGTTGTGTGTTTTAATTAAAAAGAACTTGTTAAGTTTTTTTAAATAATGTCTGGGTCATAATCACCGGGTCAATACATTGTTTCTGGTCTGTCTTGTATAAATTATAGTCACTGTATCTGGATTGTAAAGCATTGATACTCACAGGTAGAAACTGACCTGAACTGTTTAGTTATTTTGGAAAGGGAAATGTTTATTTTTTTATTGTGTACTTAAATGTTAATTTTAGTAATTAATAATTAACCTGACATTGCCTGATTTTATTAAATTTTTATTTTATTATTGTCAATATTGGTGGGCAGATCTGACTCCTTTAACNNAAGAAAACACAAGAACCAACAGAAAGCATTGCATAAGTCAACTAGTGCACAAACGAGACACTAATGGTGTCCCCAAAACTAATGTGGAAGTCCCCCTCTACCTAAACTGCCTATCCAAAAACTAAGCTATCTCACTGAACCCTAGTCTTCATGAAGATTAGCGGTGGGCTATTTAAACACTTAAACCAATAGCCTGGTGAGGCAACCAGCAAGCTGGTTATTCACCTGAAAGCTATGGATGTGTCCCCGAGACAACTGCTCTGACCGCACACCACACAGAAAATAACAAACTAAAAAAATAAATCAACAAGCCCAAATGGACCATGTTGCTAATACCTGAACAGGGAAACTCCACAGAAGCCAAAACATACCACACTAGAGGACCAAACAATCACTTCTGCTAGCTCCTAACTGCCTACTAATGGCAACACCTGCTAACTGCAGGACCAAACTCCCCCTGACTGAAACATAAAATCAACCAAATCTTAACCAAATATGCATCTCCCCAAACAAAGACTGTGCCAAATTTAACATACGGCTCAGCCAAAACCAATGCACTTGCAAACAAATATCAATCAGCGTACCAAATAATGGCCACAAACAAATCAAATTTGAACCGACGAGCCCCCACTTGTCACAAACCGGGCCATACAGCCATGATAAAAGCCAATTAACAAATTATTTATTGAGGAAACATTACTTAAACTAAACTAACAGTAGTATGTGAAATCAGTAGGCTCAGTGGAGTAAGTGAGTGAGTGCATGAGTGGAGAAGTGTGTGAGTACTGTGTTGTAATAAGATGCAGCAACACAATCAACAGTTATGTTGTCTCAGGGAAAAGAGAGAGAGTGACTGAGCTCCCAGAGGGTTTTTTAAACATGGCACACAGGCCTCAGGTGTGTCTAATTTGCTGACGACCCTCTGCCACGCCCACTTAAAGTACCTGCACAAAAAGACAAGACGAGCCACACAACCAGGAACAGGAAGACAGGGTGGAGTGGGTCGTCACGCCTTTCTTGATTGTCTCTGTATTACACTGAAGACCATGAATGCTGCCTTAATTAACAGCACAGTGCACCGCTCTCTCTCTTTCATTAAAAGCCTTTGTAGCTCACCCAGCAGTCTCCCTCACTCTCTTGTTGATAGACAATCTAGCTCGCTCTACATTATCTCTCTCTTCAACCAACTTAAAGACATAATAAGCAGCATCCAAACAAGAGAGTATTTCCTTCAGTTCTGTTATTTTATCTGGAAAGTACAACAAATATTTCTTGATATGGAAATGTGATTATTAGGTTTTCACTCACCTAAAAACAGAGATGAGTATAATTCTGTAAGCGGTAACTTCTTCTTCCTAAATGTGTGTTTGCAGAACAACTTAACGTTCACTGGAGCCATTAACGGGGACGTTTACGTGTGGCGGGATCACTACCTGCTGAGGGTGGTAGCGAAGGCTCACACCGGACCAGTCTTCACCATGTACACCACGCTGAGAGACGGACTCATCGTCACCGGCGGGAAGGAGAGGCCGTGAGTGACAGCGGATTGTAGCTCAAGTGAAAATCTGTCAAACAACGGATTCCAAACATCATAACATTAATTACTTTTATCATTGAGCTTAATACACTTCAAATTAATTAGTTTGTCACATTTTGAAAGTCCCTCTGTTTCCCTGTCCTTCTAACTCTAACAATAAAACAATCTAATTTAATCAAATAAAAACCACTGTGTGTACACTGTGTAGGATGTGTACATATGTTGTCATGGGTAAGCTGCGACTGTGCCCCACTCTCCAGTGGCCAAACTGCCACCTCCCTACATAGGTTAACAGTCACCTTTCATCCTTTAAAAAAATATGTAATTTTTATGCTTCCAGTAATGTTTCCTACAAATGAAACTGTCCCAAACTATCACATTTCAACCGTTATAATACCCACAGGAACGTCCTTTGTGACATTAATGCCATAGGCTGGACCGTCTCCGTGCACCCAAGGCTTTGCTGAACGTGTACATAT
>NW_023339751.1:23462601-23473306 GCF_004916995.1 Morone saxatilis | reverse complement strand
ATAAAGTTAAAGATTTGACCATTACAACGATTTAAAAAACAGACACGTCTTCTTTTTCCAGAGTCCTATGTCCTATGGACTGCATTGAAAATGTCTCCATTCTTATTATTTAGTGAATGCAATGTGCTATTGAACATTTGTATCCTGATGATCTGCAGGACCAAGGAGGGCGGCGCGGTGAAGCTCTGGGATCAGGAGATGAAGCGCTGTCGAGCCTTCCAGCTGGAGACGGGACAGCAGGTGGAGTGCGTCCGATCCGTCTGCAGAGGCAAGGTGAGAACTTCAGATTTTTATCTTCAGCTCTCAGTCGTCATCCTCCCTCCGTCCTCCTCATCACCCCAGTCTTCTTCTTCCTCAGGGTAAGATCCTGGTGGGGACAAAGGACGGGGAGATCATCGAGGTCGGGGAGAAGAACGCGGCGTCCAACCTGCTGCTGGACAGTCACGCTCGGGGAGGAATCTGGGGTCTTACCGCTCATCCAACTAAAGATCTCTGCATCACCGCCAGCGACGACTCCACCATCCGACTGTGGGACCTCACTGATAAGGTACACACACACGCAGTTTAACATGTAGTTGCTGGAAGCATTAAAGGTGCCAGCTATAAAGTGTCCTGAATGATCTTTTTTTCACTTGAACAGTATATTGTATTTTTCTTTGTGTTTTCTCTTTCTGTAGAAACTGTTAAACAAGGTGTGTGTCGGCCACGCAGCCCGGTGTGTGAACTACAGCGCAGATGGAGACATGCTGGCAGTGGGGATGAAGAACGGCGAGTTCCTCCTCCTCCTCGCCAACACGCTGAAGATGTGGGCGAAGAAACGAGACCGCAGCGTCGCCATCCAGGACATCCGGTGGGAGAGATGCTATTGAAAACAACTGAATTTGTGTATTTCACAAATATAATACAAATAAAAATTAACCAAAAAAAACAACAAATGTTTAAAAACACAGTTGAAGTATTATCTAATTTTATAAAATATACAGTGTTGCATACATTTTCAGAACAGAACTTTGAACGTTGGATAAAGCCAGGTTAAAAATTCTTACTTACTTCTATGTGAGTGAACTGTGTGTTTGTGTGTGTGTGTATGTGCAGGTTCAGCCCGAACCGGCGGCTGTTGGCAGTCGGATCGGTGGAGAACACGGTGGATGTTTACGATATGAGTGGAGGACCAAATCTGAACCGGCTGGTTTACTGCAGCGACATCCCTGCTTTCATCCTGCAGCTTGACTTCTCTGCTGACAGCTGTTATATACAGGTATACACACACACACACACACACACACACACATTTACTGTCCTCTTACAATAACTCAACACACAGCCATTAATGTCTAAACCGCTGGCAACAAAAGTGAGTACACCCCTAAGTGATAGGGTAAGCCCTGCTTACTCCGAAGGACCTCAGTCTCCTCAGCAGGTGGAGGCGAATCTGGGCCCCTTCTTGTAGAGAGCATGGTTGTTGTCAGTCCAGTCCAGTTTTGTTATTGAGGTGAACACCCAGGAATTTATAATTAATCTACCACCTCAATGTCCAACTCCCTGGATGTTCACTGGGGATGAAGTGGGAAATGTTTTCCTCCTGAAGTTGAACAATCATCTCCTTCGTCTTGCTAGTGTTTAGCTGAGGCTGGTTGAGCTCACACCAGCCTGAAACAGTCCCTGATCAACAGTCCCAACTCAATGGCTGTGTCCCATCTGAGAACTCTGGATATGGCCGGGAGTGTGGAATTGTGGGTAAGAAAAGTTAAAGCTGGTGAGGGGCTGGGTGGACTGGATGAGGAGTTCAGTGTTGAAGATGCAGGCCTCGAGTATCTGGAGAGCAGGGGAGCTTGCCAGGGGGTTGTGAAGTGGGAGCAGGTTGGGTGAGGGAGGGAAGAGGAGGCAAAGAATCACAATCTTGTTAAAAAAACACATTTAAGTTCATCTGCCCAATCCTTGTCCCAGCTGGTCTGGTTTCTTCCCACTCCTTTGCTGCCGTCGGGGGAGGAGACTCAGCGGAGTCTCCGGGCCCAAAACCAGCAGGGCTCAAGGCGACAGTTTCTTTCACCAGGCGGTCAGGAGACTCAACTCCCTCCCTGCTTTACCCCCACTCCCCCCTCTCCAGCTGATCCCGGGTGTAAACAAAGGAGCTGTGGTTGAGTGGGTCTCCCAACACCGCACCAAAAAATTCAAAAAATAACAAGTGTGCATCCATAGCTTCACACTTCCTTAAAGTTTGTCGATGTGAGCAACAAAAAGTACACTAAAGCACTATATAAAAAAAAAGTACACTAAAAACACTAAAGCACTATATTAAAAAAAAGTACACTAAAAACAGTAAACACTATAAAAAACACTACAAAGATCCACAAATTTAAGAGCTGTTGTGACTAGCTGCCACTCATGCAGCGCTAACATACTGACATATACACATACTGCTGACAGCTGTTATATACAAGAATGTACGTGTGCGTGTGTGTGTGCATGTGTGTGAGCGCAGGTGTCTACAGGAGCTTATAAGCGGCAAGTGTTTGAGGTTCCTTCAGGGAAGTTGGTGAGCGACCAAACCATCATCGACAGAATCACCTGGGCAACCTGGACCAGGTAACACAAACACACACACACACAGTATTCAAATTATCTTAAAAAACTTTAAAATAAGAACAGTTTGCACAACTTGCCCTCTGTGTTTTTTCTGGGTCCTGATTTATTGATCCATCAGATCGTGCTATCTGTCAGTCAGTCCTGTAAAAGCAAAACACTGTGAAGTAACTGAACTGTGTTCTGTTAGTTAGAAATTCAAAACTTCTAATTGGACCCAGACCCAGTGACTTCACTTTGTGTCTCTTCTCTCCCTCAGCGTCCTGGGAGATGAAGTTTTGGGGATTTGGCCGCGAAACGCAGACAAAGCTGAAGTCAACTGTGCGTGTGTGTCTCACGCCGGCCTGAACATCGTCACCGGTGACGACTTTGGATTGGTCAAACTGTTCGACTTCCCCTGCACAGAGAAGTTTGTGAGTCACTGACACCACACCACCACCACAAGCTCGTTGGTTTAGCTGATATTGAGCTGATAAAGCAAACTATCAGTCCTCTAAGTGAGGACAGTGTGTTTCTCACTGGATATTATTCACTGGAATTATAGTGATAACTTTCATTTGGCCAAAAAATACGCTCCAGACCTTTTATTAAATTCCTTCTAAGTCTTCACTATATATAACACAAGTCTGGACAGACATGGATGTAAACTGCATCTGGGTAAAATGATCATTTATTGATTGTTTATTGAAGAGAAATCTAAGTATTTTTTCTGTCCACAGGCCAAACACAAGCGCTACCTCGGCCACTCGGCTCACGTGACCAACATCCGCTTCTCCCACGAAGACAAATACGTGATCAGCACAGGAGGAGACGACAGCAGGTGAACTGATCACTGATCAATGATAGATGATCACATGAAACACAGCTACAGTGTTATTTAGAGAGAGATTGCTTCGCTGTGTTCAGAACTGATTCCTCTCTCAAAAATAACACGACGGGCAACTGTTCTTCTTATGAAGCTTTTACTGACAAAACATTTAATCAGGAACAAAATCATTGGTTTTTATAAAGTGTTATTGATGACTTTCAGGCAGAAACACTCGACTATGATTTTTTATGATTCATCTTTTAAAAGCTCTTTACTCCACATGCACGGTGTCCTCATGTCAGCTGTAAGTCAATTTCACTTTTAAGTATAAAGCTGCCTGAAAGCCAAAAAATCTGAAAGTGATAATCACTCAAATATCCTCAACATCATCCTATTATGGAACAGTTAAAGGTTTCAAATAATATTAAATCAGTTTATTAAAAAATAGCAGAAAACGATAAGAAATTAAACTATGATATAGTCTATTTATATGTAAACCTAGTAATATTGTACCAACTTGTTTATGTGCTTTTTTCATTCAAAGTCTATGTATGCCTGAAAACCACTTCAAGTATTAATTCAATATTTAAAAAGTATTAGAATATTAGGAAAATATATGTCTACAGACATAAATAAATGTGAAAGCCCATCATTCTTCTTGTATGATATATAAATAAAGTTTAGTTCCTATAAATAAGATTAATGGTGCTGTGATGGCGACAGAAGCTGCAGCAGATACACAGTTAGGTAGGTAACCTCTGTTAATGTCTGTTTGTGTGTTGCAGTGTGTTTGTGTGGAAATGCCTCTAAACGCAGAGATTTCTGCCGCCTGGTGACGCTTTTATCCAAAGCGCCTTAACAGCACCACAAGTGGATCCAGAGGGAATCCGACCCACAACCCGAACGTCTTTGTTAGACAGCGAGTCTCCTGAAGAGTTCACAAGCTGAAGATGAAAGCAGACTCGCTGCCGCGACACAAAGCCGACTTCAGTGACGAGACGTTTACATTTTATTCTGGCTTTTTTTTTTTTTTTTTTAAACACATAAGGGACTTGATAATGAACCACGTGACCGTGAACAGGAACAAACCATCAAAAGATCTAAAGAAGCATAAGAAGCATCAGCTTTTTCAAGGAAACATCCGTTGGCTTTTCTTAGTCTGAACTGGAGCACAGAATTTTTTTGTTTTTGGTCCATTTGGATTCACAACTGCCCAGTGAGCCAACCAGCTCAGAAACAAAGACCATGTGACTCACTGCGACAGTGAAGGAGAGGATTAACTCGCTGTCATGTTGTTCTGCTCAGCTCTCTGAGTAAATCACTATCCATCAGAAGGCCTTGCTGTAGTTGGTGTGCCTCAGATGACAAACTGCAACTCCAGGTCATTCAGTGATCATGTGATCATCTGGAGTCACATCAAAACAAACAACAACAAAAAGAAAGAAGGTTCAACGTAACAACATTTAAATATTCATAAAGAAAAAGCAGGAACTGTCTGAAAGAGCTCAGTGGTTCCTCCCATCCAGGGGTCAGATGTATAAAACATCTGGTGTATGAAGCCGTGCATACACATTGTTGTGTTTTATGAATCTCACTTACTGCGGAACTGCTTGTTTCCACTCCATACGTGTACCTTAAATACATTTATACCATGGTCTGGGTGAATACTCTATTCTGATTGGCTAGTCGTATCTATGATTCGTCCTATTTACTGGAGTAGTGAACAATGTTTCCATTGCATTACAACCTAATAGGATGGTAATTGCATTTGTTATGATGACATTACTTACGCCATGTTGAACCGCCATGTTTGTACAGTAGCCTAAAATTTTACAAACCAAACACTGGCTTGTTTGTGATCTGCATGCAATCTAGATTTCACTAAATCCCACACACTGCATTTATTTATTTATGCGTTATAAATAATTACTTTCTAAACTTTAAATGAACTTTGATTCTTGTTTCTGTAGTCATAAAGTTTGAAGGGTTGTCAAGACAGTGAAATCAAGTTTTCAGGAGCTTTAAACTTCAGAAATGTAACAGTTTAGTTTATAGCTCTCATATCTAATCACACTTTAAATAGAAAATCAATTAATCAATAAATCATCCCTCCAATGTTAATATAACCAATAATGGAATTGAGATTTATTAATATTTAAATGCAAAATAATGGTACACAAATAATGTTTTATTGTTCAGATTCTTTTTGGTTGCGTTTGCTATTACGCATCATTCATACATCTGACTCCTGGATTCAGAACCTTTCTGACACGTCTCCTAAAGATACTGATGCTGCATTCAGGTTACCATGGGAAAAAACAACATTCAAGTGAAAAGTTGACATTGACAGAATGTTTCATAGCAAACAAAAGCGATGGAACCACATAAAGGACAAACTGTAACAGCGGTTTATAACTGACCTAGTTAAACTGTTGTTCATACAAATCATTAAGGACGTTCTGTACTGGAATAACTGGGAGGAGACTCTGGTCTGGGAGAAAAGTTGATTTATGAAAGATCTGATGCAGTTTCATTATAGAAACCTCCTGAAGTTTGTCTGAAAGAAACTTGACATTTGATTTAAAAATCACTTTTCATTTCCAAGAGCCTTTACTGTGTCTGTCGTTGGATATCATCACACTTAAGTGCCTTTCTGGATCTTTCTACCTGTGTTTGTTTGTTTTCTTTTTGGGGGTAAGGGATATTTCATATGCTGTTTTTTTTTATTTAATCCATAATTAAGGTTATTTTGTACTCTGTCTGGTGCTACACTGAGAATGTTCAAACTTATTCATCCAAAATGAACGGGGAAAAAAAACATTTTCTTTGCTGCTGCTTTTTGTTTTAAAGACATGACACATCCAAAGCATCGTGATCGTAAAACAACATGGGACATCTGAGGATGTTAGGAGGAATATTTATGGAAATATTTAAATGTTATTTATGCCTAATCTACAGTGTGGATGACTTTTCTGTGTCTGAACTGTTGAATATTAACTGTTGTGAAAAGTGTCAAAAGAGTCTGTTTATATGAAGTTGAATAGAAGAAACCATGGACAGACACTGAAGTATTCACTGTAATCATTGTTTTCGTGTCTGAAAAGAAAAAATAGTTTAACTGACACAACAAAAAATGCACAACAAATTAAAGTTTTATACTCACAGCAGTGAGTCTAAATGTATTACAAATTCTAACTGAATTTTGGAACGGAAATGTGAAGCAATGCCTGTTTCCATCCACTACCGTTCAAGATAAGCAGTAGGAGGCGCCAATTCTACAGTCAGATAAAAGGGCGCAACAAGATGACACAATTAAAAGCGGCAGTCAAACCTTACAGTGCAAAACGATGCAGAAAACAGGACGGAAATATTACAATGAATTAAATATTAGCGATAATTTATGGATAGAAGAGCTATGAGGAGACTGTTGGAGCGGATACACAGCTGATCAGTCATGGCAGTTGTATGTTTGCTACTTCAGAACTTATTCCGAAAAAAATCTCCCATCTCATTAAGCGCATTAAAGAGCTACACCCCTATATTCTGCTAGTTCCTTCCCTCCCAACTAATTACAAAAATGCAGCAGAGAGAATCATGGGCATGGCCATGTGACTACATAGTGCGTGATGCAGGAGGTAACACCGGCCAGAGTGACAGCTAAGCTACGTTTAGTAAGCCAGCGGCTCAGCGCTAACAGAGCTAACCAGCCATGAGCAGCTGCCGTCAGCCTCTCCGCACTGGAAACACAGAGTCCGCTGGAGCAGAGTTTCAGGCTACCGCTACACAGCAGGCCACAGTCTGTAGAGTCAAGACGTCGGTCTTTTATAAGCAGGGTTGGTTGGTGATGAAAGCTGCCACCACATGCACACCTGCCTGCAGATCAGCCAATAGCAAAATTCAATTGCAATAGCCGGGTTTCCACCAGTAGGGGCGGTCACTATGCAATCTTATAGCAAAATATGTAGAATTTAAATGCTTTGCCCTAAAATGTCCAGGTTTGGACCTAAACACCCATATACAGAGGTTTTCAGCAGAATATAGTTCTACTGGGGTTTAGTTACTTTTAAAGTCTTTTTCAAAAAAGGCAAAAACCACCTCAAGCAACAGAATTTTGCCATTTCCATCAACCTTTTCCAATGCAATACTTTAAAAGTAGCATAACAATTTGATGATAGGAACACGACTACTAATAAGATATAAGGTCAGGGGTCAAAATCAGAGCAGCAGAGTAGGTGTGAGAATATTAAAGAAGCCTACCGTGTATTTTTGCAAATTTTAGCCCGATAACTTTAAACAGTTAACTTCACAGCAAAACAGAAAGTCACACTTGTCCCCTCTGGCCTGCCGTGGTTTAAAAAATGATGTCTAAAATTGTTGATCTTGACGTTATAATCAGCGTTCAACACTTCTGTTAACTAGAAAAAAAAAAAGTTTGACTATATTTTAACTGTGCTGTTGATTCAGATCTGATGTACAGGGTGTTTGTGCGGAGTGCATGTGTGGTGTGCTTCTCCACGACATCTGCAGATACTCAAAGATAAAAAAATAAATATAAAACAGAAGAAGCCAAGCAACGTCCACAGAAAAAGAGAAAACAGTGCAGTTGTTGAAAATGTAAAATAGTGCACTGAGATCAGTTTTAGTTTGTAAATGTTTTTCTGTGTACAGGTTGTCAGATTGTGTAGCTTTTGTTTTCACATCATTTGTATCATACTGTACATGGAAATATAAATGATGCTCAGATGCATGAATTTATTTTTAAACCAAAACATGTTTATTGATGATTGATGAGATTTTATGCTGTGAATTAGGTTCACTGGTTGATTTTTATACCAAGCTGATTGTGAACAAAGTGTGTGAGTGTGTGTGTGTGTAAATGTACAAACAGATTAAATGAGACTCGTGCAAGAAAACTGGCTGTTTCCACTTCTGTTTTTTTTAGTAAAAGGTTCTCTTTTGACACATTTCTTTATTTAGTTAATTACTTAAGAAGATCCGTTGTGAGGCTCAGATCGTGTTCGAAAGCAAACGTCCTGCCTGCTACATACCCAATCAGTATCTACCTACTAAATGTACAAGTATGCCATTACCAGCTGACAGTTCACACTTAAGTATACTCAAGCAATAATTCCTCTCTGCATCACGACTGTCAATCATGACCTATCAGTCAATTGATGTCAACATAACTTCCCCCAATCAATGTTATATTTTCCGGTATTATTTTATGATCAAAATGTCTTTATACAGTACGTTATATATGTGAGGGTCTGCGTTTTTTCCTTCCCTTTCTTAACTGTACCTCACCATCCTTAGTCCCGAGTATCTCCTGCTTTACCTCTCATTTGTCTTATGTATTTTATCCATCCAACATGCCTCTTACCAGCCGTGTATAAAGCACAGTTAGCTCAATGGCTCCTAGTATATTAATGTGATCTTAACAGTTGAGACGAGAAAGTGATTTTACACTCATAAGTTACACTCTCTTATAGCCAGGGACATTGTAGGGGGTAAAAGAAAAAGTTTATCTTTTTTAGTTTTTAGTTTACTCATTTATTTTCAAATCAACTGAATCAATCAACCAAAGAGGGGGAACAAGGTGGGTAAAGAAATCTACTACTGAAGCCCTGTGTCCTCCCTTGACAAATGCTGATCTACAATGTTATATTGGCAACGAGGATGGGATTCGAATCCACGTGTGGAGGATACTTTGGAGATATGTTAGGAGCACATAGAGTGGACTTGGCTGATTGTTTGAAGTCTTGGTGAAGGGGGGCGGACATGTGGGTGGGATGGCAACAATAGGGACACTGCCACCATTTGATCGCAATGTGCAAGCTTGGGAAGAATACTGTGAAATTATGGAACACTTTATTGCAAACAATGTTGATGATGAAGATAAAAATAAATCCATATTGCTCAGTGTGGTGGGTGCACAAACCTACAGTTTTGATAAGAAAACCTCCTAAGTCCCGCAAAACCTGGAGAAAAGACTTTCACAATATTAAATCAAAGAACATTCAGAGAAAAAGTAAAACATGCTCCTCCATTAAAAAGAACCCGCCTGGATTTGAGAACCTATAATAAACCAAGGATAAAGGTTCTCGGAAAGACTTATGTGAGAGTATGATGCAGGAAAAGATACTGCCTATTATAGTAGTTAAAGGCAGAGGAGACTGTAGACTTTGTGGAGATTATAAATTAACTGTTAATAGAGTCTCCACCCTAGAACAGTACCCCATACCCAAAGTGGAGGATTTGCTGTCTATGTTAGCAGGAGGACAGCAGTTCACTAAACTTGATATGAGTCATGCATATCATCAAATCCAAATGGATGACCAGTCTAAGAATCTAACTGTGAACACAGTATCCTGTTTACATATAACAGGATACCATTTGGTGTATCCTCTGCTCCCGCAATCTTCCAAAGATCCATGGAGGGGTTGCTGTCTATTTGGATGATATTTTGGTTACCGGGGCAACCAGAGAGTTGCACCTCAGGAACCTGGATGAGGTGTTAACCAGATTGGAGGATGCTGGTCTCAGGCTAAAAAGAAGCAAATACACCTTGCTGGCTGATGAAGTTCAGTACCTTGGACACAAAGTGGATGCTAAAGGAGTTCACACTGTGGAAAACAAGGTAAAAGCTGTTGTTAATGCCCCCACAGCAACTAGTGTGACAGAGCTTAAAGCTTACTTAGGCCTACTGAACTATTATAATCGCTTCCTTCCCAATCTTTCCACATTGCTTGCCCCTTTACACTATCTGTTGAAGAAGAATGGAGTGAGAGTCAAAATGAAGCTTTCCTAAAGTCTAAAGACTTATTAAAATCAGCAAACGTATTGGTGCACTATGCAGGAGACAAAGAGTTAATATTAGCATGTGATGCCTCACCATACGGCGTGGGAGCTGTGCTGTCTCACAGGATGGACAATGGAACAGAAAAAACAATCGGATTTGCCTATCGAACTTTGACACCAGCGGCACAAGCCCCTGATTTCACTGTTCAATGAAACCAAACCTGTACCTCAGATGGTTTCACCACGGGTTCAGCGGTGGCTGCTGGCTCAGAGCTTATGAGTATCGTATAGTGTACAGGCCAGGAAAACAAAATGCAAATGCAGATGCCCTCAGTAGGCTTCCCTTGCCAGAGGCACGCCCTGTGGAAGGTGTGGGGCCGTGGCTGTGGCTCCTCCTCCTCCTCTTCTTCCTCCTAACCATGCACCTGGCCCTGGGCGTGTAGGACCAGGATGGCTGTAGACAGTCCTCTGGGCAAATGGCAGGGACTCTTGATCTCCATGGAGAGGTGTCATCCT
>NW_023339751.1:23461712-23462501 GCF_004916995.1 Morone saxatilis | reverse complement strand
ACTGTAGAATAACAGTTTCAAGCTGGCAACTGTAGCTGCCAGTAGTTTACTGTAATTTAACAGGAAATTTTGTTACAGTGTAGAGTGTGGCGTGATTCTGTAACTAAACAGGAATCTTGACACTTTAGTTTCCAAGCTCTCCTTTCCTCCTTGCATCCTCTTCATCCCTTCCTTAAAGGTCTGAACTGCTCTTTCGGCCAACCCATTTGATAAAGTCGAGTCCATGGCTGCTCCGGCCATTCCCATGGATGTAATGGTGCTGTAGCAGGGGACTTGCTGTGCCATTGACAGGCTTCACACTGATGTACTTCATTTTCTACATCCTGATCCATCTGAGGTCACCAAATATATGACCTTGCCAAACCTTTCATCCTAGACATTCCTGGATGGGACTGATGCAGCAACTTCAGCAACATTTTTCTTCCTTGCTGAGGAATAATGACTCGAGCACCCCACAGCACACATCCATCTGGAACACTTAATTCTAAGCGTCGGGTAAAATAAGGCATGAATTGAGGCTCTACTGCAGCGGGCCATCCTTTTAACACAACCTCATGTACATGCGACAGTGTTACATCTTTGGCTGTCCATTGTCTTACTTGTTCTGTGGTTACAGGTGCATCATCCATCACATCCAGCATCAGCACTAGCTCCTCCTCCCCTCCTTCCGAAGGGCGTGCCTCTGGCAAGGGAAGCCTACTTAGGGCATCTGCATTCACATTTTGTTTTCCTGGCCTGTACACTATATGATACTCATAAGCTCTGAGCCAGACAGCCCACCGCTGAACC
>NW_023339751.1:23458702-23461688 GCF_004916995.1 Morone saxatilis | reverse complement strand
TCATTGAACAGTGAAATCAGGGGCCATAATTACAGTCCTGGGATCATTTTCGTAATTCAGCCACATATTCAGCAACAGATTCTGTAGGTTTTTCTCATGCAGGAATCAAATTTAAATCTCTGGACGATTTCCACTTGGGATTAAAGTGGTTTTTCAGTAATGTTTCCAACTGTGCAAAAGTCTTTTCTCCAGGTTTTGCGGGACTTAGGAGATTTCTCATCAAACTGTAGGTTTGCCCACCCCACCACACTGAGCATTATGGATATCTTTTTATCTTCATCATCAACATCGTTTGCAATAAAAAAGTGTTACATAATTTTACAGTATTCCTCCAAGTTTGCACATTGCGATCAAATGGTGGCAGTGTCGCCGTCTCACCCACATGTGTCCTCCCCCTTCACCAAGTCCTTTGTTCTCAGGGAGTCTTCAAACAATCAGCCAAGTCCACGTTATGTGCTCAGGCCTAGGTGCAGCATATCTCCTAAGTATCCTTGTCGCCAATATAACATTGTGGATCAGCATTTGTCAAAGGAGGACACAGGGCTTCAGTAGTACATTTCTTGTGGCTTTACTCAAACAATCAGGCAGTATATACATAGCACACCACCAAGGGGCCTCTACATATACCTTTCCTGACAGGTAACTTCCTGCCAGGTAACACACACTTTGATTCCCAAGAGCTCCCTCTAGGGTAATACCAAATATTAGCAATCTCAGGATGTTACTACTACATATTTTAAATGTTCCTCCTTACAGTAATGTCCCATATTTTGATATTACTCCACTTACAACACTAGATGGCAGCTTTCTCCTTCTCCTGTGTTTAGAGTGAATCTAAATTTGAGGTTTAACTTTATTAGGAGCATCAAGATTAATGTTAATTGTTAGACTTTTTATTGGGTGAAAAATATTGTTTTATGTTATATTCAAGTCTTATTTAGTTAGTTTAAAACATGTGTTTAAATCTCCAGTGTGTGACTTGGAACGTATAGGAAACTTATAGTAACATTCATCAGCAAAGTACTTGGAACAGTGTTGCTACAGAGCCTGGTGGGAAACGACCAAAATAGCCAATTATGAACAATAATTTTTTTAACAACAGACAGGAGGTATTTTGTATGGGGGGCCTGCATAAATATAGTATTTAGTGTGTGATGAGGTAATGGTGATTGTTACTGCTTTTACTTACATTAGGACATGAATGATATCTCTGTGATGATGAGGTTTGGCAGTAAGGAGTTATCAGTATATGTGGGGGATAGTCATACTTTTTTCACAATGGTTGCAATGTAAGTCCTATGTGTTTTTTACTATTGCAGATGTGAATAGCAATACTGCAATACTTGCCCTGGTTATCCCTATTATTTTGATATAGCAGTGATAATTATATTTACCTTGTATACTGTTGTTACAATGGTGTCCAACGTGATAATACAAATTCTTACCCTATGTATAACGTATTCATTTATTTATCTTTATAACTGAATTTGATTTATTTATTTTTCTTTTTTGTTGTGTTATTTGTTTTATTGTTACTCTGTCCGTCTCTGATATCTTTGTTCTACAGGTTGTTTGTTGCTTTTGAAAAGCAATAAAAAGTTAATTATAAAAAAAAGGTCCAGTGTGTAACATTTAGGAGGATCTATTGACAGACATTTAATATTATATTATAGGTATGTTTTCATTAGTGTATTATCACAAGAAAATAAGAATTGTTGACCTTTTGTTACCTTAGATCGAGCCTCCTATTTACAGTAATCTCCAGTATTTTGATATTACTCCACTTACAACACTAGATGGCATCTTTCTCCGTCTCTTGTGTTTAGGCTGAATCTTAGTTTGAGTTTTTTTTTAACTATTATTTAACCTTACAGGGATTGGTTTGTGGCCACTGACTAGTTTTAAATATATTAGTTTATTACTTAAACTTTAGTTCATAAATGACAGTGCAACTGTGTGGCAGCTTGAAGCCAGACCTTTAAAGTGATGACAAAAGGGTTACCAGGATAAAGAAGAAGCTTCTCCTCAGCCTCACTTTCTCACACATGATGAACATCCTTTGGCTATGTGTTATATTTCTATAGAGCTCCAGCTCCCTGGCTGCATTGTTCTTCATTTTCCACAGCTCTTCTCCCATGGGAGCTAACTGACCCCTGTCACTGCGTTCATAGGCACAAGCAGCAAGCATGGCTATTCACGTTGATTGTCAATAGAGTCACAACTCAAGCCCCGTCCTCCTGTTTCCACCCTATTATCCCCTCTCCCCTTAACTGTGTGTCACACTCACTCTTGACTGTAGTGGAACATAAAAGCTCGATCTCAAATTTCCGGTTTCTGAGATGTAAAAATTAGCAAATGCTCTCTCGGATCAAATAACTTCTTTCAAACCCCCCCGGGTCTTTTTTTTCTCAGCCTCATCCATACCTCCATCTCGATGATGTGATGTGACAAACACAGCTTTTTGGGGTAATTGGAGATCATTTTGAGAGCAAAAGGAGAAAAAAACACTCCCTACCTCTGTGTATAATGGCATGAGCTGGACAGTTTTTGAGTGGATTTATTTTCAGTGGTATCAAAGGGGAGACAAGGAGAACTGGAGTAAAGTCATTGTCAGAGAGCCCTGGGAAAGGCTTGTAAGAGGACACCTTGGGTCTTAACGGCAAGGTTTCGGCAGGATGAAGGAGAGGAGGCTTTGTCTGGCTACTGTACGATTTGGATAATGGACATACACATACATCATGATGGTGAGCTCATCCACACAGCTTTGGCTGGACGGTTCAGTGAAGAACTTCATTTCCAACGCAAAACCTTTATCCAGATCATGACTCTGAACTCTGAACCAAGTCTGAACGTATTGTGATGTCCCCCATTGATTTGTTGTGTGGCATTATGGTCGTCGCTATGTTGTTTTTTGGTACCAGCAGCGGTGACTATTGAAAGTATATAATTAGTGGACAGAGCTTCCAGGTCTGTGACGTGAAGCCAA
>NW_023339751.1:23458063-23458602 GCF_004916995.1 Morone saxatilis | reverse complement strand
CCCCAGCATCCACCTGTAGGCTGCGACTGGGGGTTAAGGTATTTCCGCATCACTCCCCAATATCTCTATGTAAACATATCTGCGGGGAGTGATGAGGTCACAGCCTAGACGCTAAAATCTATACTGCTTTAATAAACATTCCAAACATGAGTTAGCTTACTGAACTGACCTTATGAACCCGGCCACATGATGGCAGCTGATTGGGTAAATGTGTCCCATATCTACCCAATCAGCGACTTCATTTTTTAAATGTTTCTAAGGGCCCAAATAGGAGACAATTTTTTTTTCCCGGCGTAGTAAATTCAAATAATTAAAAATAGTCTGGCCAATCTGGGGCCCCTGCACACGTGGGGCCCCTAGGCTGTAGCCTATGCATTAATCTGCCTGTGAGTACAGATCCATTTACCATTTACCATTCCAACTATTCTCACACACTTCTAACATGCACCTGCATAAACAGGCTATACCAAGCATCCAATAGGAGAGAGGAGGCTCTCTCTTGATTAAGAAAAAACATAAACAGCCCATTTGGCCTTTGA
>NW_023339751.1:23450699-23458038 GCF_004916995.1 Morone saxatilis | reverse complement strand
CCAATAGGAGAGCAGGTTGGGCTCTGTCTTGATTTAAGAAAAACATAAAAACAAGCCCATTTGGCCTCTCTGATTCGAATTCTCACACACACACACACACACACACACCCACACAATTAGCTTATCAACCAAGTCAACAAAATGAGACACATCTCTCTGAACCTGTCCCTGCACTACTGGGAAGTGTGCACAGTCTCCCTGCAGGTCTTCCCTGAACACCTCAAGTTTCCTCTGAAAAGAGCGGACAGCTGTCATCAGTTCACAAACTGAATTGTCCTTGCCCTATAACTTAAGATTCAGGTGTGAAGTGATGTCAACCAAAAAGGTGACATTATCCATCTTTTCCCTTCTGATGGACCAAAAGCGCTCCAACACCCTGCCTTTCCTGAGCCATCTCACATTGTTGTGCAGCAAAAGATCATCAGCATTTGCGTCAGCTTCTCTGAGGAATTCCCTGAGAGTGCGATGCTGATAGGAAGAGGATGCCCAGAGAAAATGTATCATTTTCATCATTGTGTCATCATTGTGTTCATCACCTCAGCATGCTCATCTGACAGGGGGGATCACAGGACAGATTGATGAATTATGCAGTGGTAAGAGATGAGTTAAGGATTGTCCTCTTTCATTCTTGCTACAGCTCCTTTCTCTCTTCCTATCATGGCAGGGGCTCCATCTGTGGTTATTGAAACCACTTGTTTCGGCTCTATTCCTCACTTTGTTAACATCTCCTTAATGGCCAGGTAGATGTCCTCTCCTCTTGTGCTAGTCTGAAGGGGAGTAACACCTAACAGGTCTTCACAGAACACATTCTTTTCTTTGTTGAAGAACCTTACATAAACTAATAGCTGAGCATTGTCAGACACATCAATGGACTCACCTGGTGCCTTGTGGATGGCTTCATCCAGCTGGGCCAGCACATCCTTGTCACAGACCTCTTCTTTTTGTTTCCCCTCAAGTAAGGTCTCTGTTACTGCACTCATGCACTCCTTGACAACCCCTCCATCAGTAAAATACTTTTTGTGTTCACCCAAAATCCAAGCAACTCTGAGGGAACATTCCTTATACGTTGTTGTCAGGATCCTTGTTGATTGATCATATTGGGATCTGAGACTGCTCATTTTCTGGCATTTCTTTTTAAGTTATTTTTTTGGCCTTTTCATGCCTTTATTAGATAGAGACAGCTGAAGATTAACAGGAAAGGGGGGTAGAGGGGGGATGACACACAGCAATGGGCTGCGGGTCGGATTCGAACTCCGTATATGGGTCACCAGCTCTACCGACTGAGCTAACCAGGCGCCCCATATTGGCATTTCTAACCCTCGAGGCACATTGGGGGACCAAACGTGTACATTCTGCTTACTTGATTTTTTTGATTCTCAATATATCGGTATCACTTTAAAGGCTAATTGTATAAAACTTGGCCAGGATTTGTTTATTATTATTTTTTAAATTCCATTCCATCCCCTCTATTGCAAGGTGTATGGAATAGGAGATTTGCATATATGCCTACACGTTTTAACCTCGGGACAGATTTGGTCCCATTGACTCCATTGGTCCCATGCTTTTCCCATGAACACCTAATAAATCTAAGCCTCTACCTTCAAAAAACGGTTCTTAAAAATTGCCATTACAGGAGGATGTTACTGAGGAGGATGTTACCAGCAGTGAGGATTCATCTGAGAGCCAGGAGGGATCAGGGGAGGAATTTCTGCCAGGCACAGAGGGACCCTGCAGCTCGGAGGAGGAGGAAGAAAAAGAGGAAGAGGCAATGGAGGATGACACCTCTCAATGGAGATCAAGAAATGGAGAAATCTTCTGGTCTCCCACATATGAAGAGTCCCTGCCGTTCTTTCCCCCCTTATCTTGACCCCGAGGGCCGACTTACTTCGCACTTGCCAGGATCAGCAGCCCTGAGACTGCATTTGACCTTTTTTTCCCTGAGGACATACTGCAGCTAATCCTGCACTTCACAAACCTGCAGGAGAGGAGATCAGTAAATAAATGGAAGGATCTGAGTGAGGAGGAGCTGCGGGCCTACCTAGGGCTGCTGATCTTGGCAGGCATGTTCAGGTCACAGCACAAGTCAACCAAGAGCCTGTGGGACAATGAGACAGGGTATGTAATTGTTGCTGCAACAATGTCCCAGAGGAGATTTTTGCAGATCCACCTGTCCGTGCAGTTCGATGACAGAATGTCCCGGCCAGACCGCAGCAGGAGAGACAAGCTGGTCCCGATCAAGGACCTGTAGAGCAAATGAAGCACTCGCTTCCCAGAGCTGTTTAACCCAGGGAGGGACATATGCGTTGATGAACAGCTGGTCCCTTTTAGGGGCCGCAATAATACATCAGTTTTATTATTATTTTTATCAGACCGGAAAGTGCGTCAAGACGGAAGTGTCCGACTAACTCTGTTAGTTTCCGGTGGCTACATTTGAGAACAGTATTTGGCTTAAGTGGTAGAGAGAGAATGTGTAACAGGGCATGCAAGATGCAGATGTTTTCACTTATATTCAAGCAGAACTGGAAAAGTACTCAAAACAGCCTGTTCTAAGCTAAAGAGGAGAAAGATGGCTTTTTAACAGAGGTGGGAGTAAGTCACACATGTGCAAGTCTCAAGCAAGTCCCGAGTCATTTTTGTGAGAGTCAAGTCAAGTCAAGTCATAGCTTAGGTCAAGCAAGTCACAAGTCAAGTCATAGAAATATAATAAGCTGGATACAACACTGTCTTAAAGTGACTTTTTATTACCTCAACAAATATTTCAAAATTTGCAAAACATTGCATCAAAAGCATCGACTTGAACAACTAACACTATATGACTAGTGTTTTGATTTATTAAGACTGTCTGCGATGTCAGTGTGTAGAGGCGAGAGTGCAGTGTGTGTGCATGTGTTCAGAGAGAGATATAGAAAACACATGTAGATTAAAGCCTAGTATTTTGTGAATGTGTGTGTGTGTGTGATTGCGTGTTTGTGGCTGTGTGTTGCATGTGAGCAGTGGTATCAGGAGTGGTTCGTGCTGCATGGTGTCCGGAGGAGAAATAGAAGACGGAGTTGCTGTTGTCAGTATTTGTTGTATCTCTGTGAATGAGTTTGTGTGTCGTGCGTGCATGTATGTACGTTGACCTGTCGGTCTGCTCAATGCAAACAATAAGCTCTTATTCACTTTTGCTTATGTAGATTGGCCACGTTAGTAACGTCAGGTTAAAAGAATGCGTATAGCTAACCAGGGCTGGGTATCGTTTAAAAATTAATACTTAATACTTAATAATTAATTAATTAATACCAGTACTAATTGAGTACTTCATTCGATACTTTTTTCAACTTTTAAAAAACAAAAGCAATCGGTTGCGTAAATGTCACCACTCCTCCCCATTTAAAAGATTTTTACACGAATACATTTTTTAAGTGCTCAAATATTTATTTAATAACTGTACAAACATGTACAACGAAGAATTATTTGGGCTGTGTAATTTAACATCACAACCGAACCAATATTCTGAATCTAACCAGTCACAGACCACAACCAGACCAGTCAGTCCTCCTCAACAGTTCTTTTTTAAAAATATTAGCATGTCAGCCTTCTCTGGGGCAAGGCATGCCCTTTCCTGGCTGATTGTGTCTCCAGCAGTTGAAAATATTCTCTCTGCTGGAGTGGAGGATGCCTGCACACATGTGTAATTAGAGGCCAGGTCAACAGAATGGGGATGTCCCTCTCCTCTCCCACCACCACTCAGCAGGATTAGTGGAGGTCAGCTCTGTAGGCACAACTCTGTAGAGCTCAAGCTCCTTCCTTGCCTTCTCTGACCGGTCAAGGAGTGGCGCTGCCTGGATGGTTTTGAGGCCCAGGTCCTCCTCAGCGAACAGCTCCCCCAGTGCAGAGTTTGACATGGAGTGGCTCATAGTCACAGCAGTCTATAAAGTATCAAGGTAAAAATTGAGAGAGAAAAAACAAGTGGAGGAAAGCACTGAAGTACTGATCATCTTAATGAAAGTGCTTAGGTTTGTCTATTTAAGAGATGAGCAAGTAATGAATGGTAAGTATTATGGAAAGCCTGCATGTGTTGTGTTCTCCATAGATGCAGCCTCTTCATCCTCTTCTTCCTCCTCCATCCCCTCGTCCAGTTGGTCCTCATCATCTTCATCGATTTCCAGTGCGTGCTATGTTAATACAGTTTTATATCACTATTCTGTGTGGCATTTCAATAATCAATACTTCATCTTCATCCCAGAAAGTACAGTAACAATAGTCAAAATGAAACAAACCTGTTTTCACCGCATGCCTTCTCTTCCAACCTAGAACAAACGGCAGCATTCAGGATTTTGGTCTTAAACCTGGGGTCGAGTGATGTGGTCTCTTCTCCTTCATAACTGGCTTGGCTAAGCTTGCTTTCCTCAGCCACACAACCACTGCCCGGATTCTTGCTGCCCAATTCGACACTGTTGGTTCAGTGTACACCTTTTGGGATGCAAGGTTAAGAGAATGAGCAAAGCAGCCGATCTTGACCACCTTCAACGTCCTAGCACCCACACCCATATTTGCAGCATTGTCGACTGTTAATGCTACCACCTTTCCCTGAAAAATAAATTCTGCCATTATGCGACGAATCTCTTCTGCCACAAATTCTCCTGTCTGGGCCTCATAGACAGCTTTAGTGTGGAGAACCCTTTCTTGCAGCTGACCTCCCTTAGCAAAGTGGACAGTGACTGTAATGTAGTGATCTTGGGCTACACTAGTCCAACCATCACAGGTAAGCGCCACATGCTCAGTCTCCTCCAACAATTACAATAATATCAGTGATATTAGCAATGGTAGTCAAGCAGGACCATGGCAGGAGGCTCCACCAGGATGCATTAATGAGACATGAATGTATGCAGCAAGAGAGAGAGAGGAAGAGAGAAGCTCAGTGCACCATGGGAATCCCCCAATAGTCTAGGCCTATAGCAGCTTATTGGGGCAGCCCGATAATGAGGAGTTGCAGTAATCCAGTTTAGAAGTAACAAATGCATGGATTAGTTTTTCTGCATCTGTCTGTGATAGGATGTAATAATGTTACGTACGTGATTGTAGTTGTTCAAAATGGCTACTAGATTTGTGCCCTTAGTGCATAAAATCCTGTGTTAATCTTAAAAAGGGTGTCTTTAAACATACAAATTGTTGTAAGGTATGCAAAATGGATATAATGAATGGAAGTTATGACTATAATAGGCTTTTGCACTGGCCAAAACATGAGAATTTAATTGTAAGTCTAAACCTACTGTTTATGTAGAGACACAATCCTCTTTCTCTGCTCTTCCTGGAGTCCCTCGCCTTGGCCGGCTAGCTCGATGACAACTGGCCCGTTGTGGTTTAGCCAATCTCTGTGCTCATCGTCACACAGTGAGACAATAGCCCTCAATCTGATTTCTTTTATCTTGCAGGTAAGAGACCTGGAGGTGGCGAGAAACAGGCTCGTAAGCACTGGTCTATTTGGTCCTATATACTGTCAGTGGTTAGCCCTAGCCTAGCATGTAGTCCAGCTCACTTACCTCACTTCTGTTTCCTCTCCCTCTGCTGTGTTTTTTCTATAAATGTTTGTACTCCACAGCATGACAGAGCCTGCTGGAGAGTGTCTGAGCTGATTCCTATAAGATACCCACTGCGTTGGGAGGGTCCATCACCAGGTCCAGTCTTCGCCTTAAGTAGTTACTCAGTTGATGATGCAGCCTGCAAGATAGAAGAGAATAGATTTATTAGTTTTTGTGAAATCAGGTGACTTCGGACAGTGATATTTCGCTCCACTGTGTTGAGGAAGTCTACTACTGTCGTTCCTGGTAACTTCAGGCCCGGTGGTGGTGAGGAACTGGCCAATAGTTTCAGGACAGGATTTTTAGACCTCATACAGCACAATATATTTTCAAGCCAGTCTTGTGTGAACCTCGACGTTAACACAAGCCTGTGTCAATATCTCCTCCTATATTGAGAGGCTTCTGACCTCCCTTTTAACCAGTCTTCATCCTCTGGAACAGATATCTTCTACATCAGGGCTTAGGCCTAACTGGATGGGGAGATGACAAGTTCAAACCAATGATCAAATTTTTCCAGGAGCTACACTTTAGTCCCGTGGATTTACCCCCAAATTACACTGAGCACTTCGCTCCTGTTCCTTGAGTTTCCACCAGAAGCGTTGCAGCATGTCCCAGTAGTGTCTCTCTGCTCTGTTCCATAGAATATTCGGCTGGTTTATTTTTGACAGTGACGTCATAAAGCTATGCCCAGTGGATCTTCGGGGTTAGAGCAGGACCAATCTTCTCTTATCAAAATGACTTGGCTTGATGGCTGCAGCTGATAGATGGGGAGCTATATTTACTGCCGTCCCCCCTTGAAAGGTCAATAAGCCCTTAATAGGGACCACAAAAACCTTGTAAGAGAGAAGATTCTCTTTGTTTACACTGTCCTCAAGAATTATGAACATGACGATGTGCCACTACTTGCTTCCACAGTGTTGTGTTTCCAGCCAACATAAATACATAAGCTTGTGTTGCTACTCCTGTGTGAATCACAGCACCGTACAGTTGCTGGAAGCATGTCATACTCTACCCTGTGTGATTGCCATTTAACACACAGTTCAACACACTGACATTCAAACTCTGTCAATCCATCTACTTTCAATTTAGTGAAAGACCTGGTCTGTCACTACACCAGGCTTGAATTTACTTTGCAGCGTTCTTATTTCTGGCATGGAAATCTGAACTTCCTGTTTTCCTGGACTGGCAGCAAAGCATAATTTTAACACCTACTTAAATGTCGCTCCATTTCATCCTTTTTGTGGTTAATTTTTTTTAGCATTTTCTCTCAAACTTTATGAGCCCGCCCTGGCAGCCTTGGCATACCGGATTACCTGATGGGCTTGTCTCTGACTCACTTTGAGAGACCAGCATCTGGGTTAGTTGAAATAAAATTCGCAAATGCACTAAGCTACACTGACTGCAGGTTCCTCAGAGTTGGCACACACAAAGTGAACGAACGCCATCCTCATTATTGGCAAGTGCAACTATGTTAACAAAAACAGAGAGGTGATTTGTTATTCTTTTATACATATCTGCCAAAATACCTCTCTATGCACCAGTAACTTTTTGTGATCAAATGTTTTATTTTATATATTCAGGCAGCTTACATCAACATGCACAGAGCTACCCTGGAGTTGCAATTTCATAACATTTGAAGTCTTTTAGAGTTCATGACTGTAGATAGTAGAATGAAGGTCTTCAGGTTGCAAGCTGTAAATTAGAGTGGTGCTCTCTTTAAGTCACACATCATTAAAATCAGATCATATATCGCAACAATTCAATTCAATTCAATT
>NW_023339751.1:23446559-23450646 GCF_004916995.1 Morone saxatilis | reverse complement strand
TAGACCGAACTCCTTTTAACATTTACAGAGACCCAACAGTACCACCATGAGCAAGCACTTGCTTGCATCAAACCATAGCAAACACAACCGACAATGACACTGTAATTCTTGGTCAGTGTGAGTTAGATATCTTTATTTACACATCATTTGTCACGATTCAACCTGAATTAGTGTCTCTGCCCAGAAGGAGACGGGACTGAGAGCTCCATATTAAACACCCTGAAGGTAAATATTAATCCACTGTTACATATTAATCATGTGTGGTGGTTGGCAGCGCAGGGCCAACATCTTTTTTGCAACAGTCAGACCAGCTAACATTGTACGTCTTTGTAAGTATTTCACCTATAGAGTTGACATGTAATTTAGAAGTACAATAATAGGAGAACATGGCAGTATATCATCATCTAGTATCTGTGACAAACTTGTCTCTAAAGTGGGGCGACTTCTCTGCAGTCCCAAAATGTGCGTAAATAAGCCAACTTGATCATCTGAGCAGAGGTCACAATTTGGAGAAATGTTAAGTTTCATCAGATAATGTTTTTTGGGTGCAAGATAAGTTCTATGAGTGAAGTTGAAGTATATTTGCTGCTTTGGGTTCCTGGATGATTCAACAATTTTCCCAACTTTGGGCCTCCAAGGGTACCTTCATACCCCCATGTTTGTGCAGTGTATTTACAGAGACACTTTAACTGTGTTAAACACCCACTCTTTTATACATATCTGCTGAAACTATGTGCCAGAGACTGAAGAGCCACGATGCTGAGGAAATAAATACTTGCAACATTTAAAATGTCATTTCATTGCCAGTTCATCTGTTCATCCTCATATTTCAACATATTAGAAACAGTGCTCTTCCTGTAATATATGGATAACATGAACTACTGTACACAGCACTGTTTATAACATGCCAATGGATATAACATATTTTAAGTAACTTTAGTGTTTATATAATGTTTATCCTAGCATTTGACTGTTACAAAATAAAAACCATACATGCAAGTTCATGAAGTGACTTACAAACAATGTGAAACATATTAATATGTTGATAGAGAAAGGACACTAAACTGGCACAGCTTTAAACTAGAGGTAACTCATATTTTCTGCCACTTGGGGGCAGCAGAAACTAGTAACGTACACAGCACTGACGTGTCATCACTTTTAAAGTTGTGGTTATTTACACATTTAGCAATCATCAGAGGTAGAAAGTAATTAAGTACATTTACTTAGAAGTATTGTACTTTGAGTGTTTCCATATGATGTGACTGCCACTACTCCACTGCCATTCAGAGGAAAATATTGTACTTTTTGCTGTTTTTACTCCACTGCATCTGTGTCAGCTGTAGTTACTTTGCATGTTGCACATTATAAACACATAAGCTCAAAAAATAAGTAGTAATAAAAATAAACTTACACTTACAGTCACTCAGACATTCTATTTTTTGTTTTGTTGTTTTTATCCTAAAAGTGTTTCATTAACTAATTAACATACTGTATTTGAACAGATTTTAAGAACGATATGTATACTGTATATGTATACACATTAATAATCCCATATATCTCCAGTTTTACCTCCAGGTACATATTCATATCCTTTAAAATTTACAAAAGAAATAACTGGAGAATAGCACAATGAAAATACTCTTGATCCTCTCTCATTTAGTAGAATTTAAAATACAGTTTGTGTGTGTTTGAAGAATGTCTGACTTAAAATGAGAATTCACTGGCTAGGTCATTCCATAGCTGCCATGTTAGTAATAGTCTTCTATATTTTATGTAAAAACAAATGTATATAAAATTAAATAGGAATCAAACTGAAAAGAGACAGGCAGTTTTACTAGACACCGTGCTGTGCTTGTCCTCTGATGACAGTGCTGACATCTTGATGCATCAGTTATAATACAATTGATGTACTGAGCCATTCTGTATCATAAATACTTTCACTTTTGACACTGAGGACTTTTGACAATACTAGTGTAATTTAAGAAGATTTTGATAGCTGGACTTTGACTTGTGACCTAGTGGTAGTGTACTTAAGCAAAGTATTTATTTTCCCAGTGCCTTCCCACTCAAAAATGTTTGGTAGTATTACCCAGCCCTGTAGTTCTGGGATTAGCACTTGTTTGCCCAGGCTTTGACTAAGGGGCCATTTTGGTAGTTAAACAAGAAGCAGGGGACTGCATAAAGTTGAAAGACCTTAGTTCTGACACAAACTGTTGTGCTTTTCTTCAGGCAGGTATGTAGACCTTTCAGGGCACACAGTCCACCACAAGGAAACCCTAGCCTTCATGATGGCTACTGAGGACAGACGCAATGCCAAACTGCCTCAGGATCTCTCTGTCACTGATGGAGACTGAGCTGGCACAAATGTCACTGCACCATGAGGAGCCATAGCAATCAACCCTTTAAATTGATCTGTAGGCAGAGAACACCTCGCTCTGAAGGAGAGGAAGGTTTGGTTTTTGGCTACGCAGTTTAGTGCAGTCCACCGCACCTTCAGAGTAGTTAATTAAAGCATCTGGCAGATTTTCCCTTTAGTCACTGCAGTGATGATGTGGCTCACTGCTGACTGATGGATTTCAAATATGTCGGCCAAATCTTTCTACATCAGATCCTACAACAGAAAAATCTCATGAATGTGTTGCAGAAAGGGTAAAAAGAGGAACATACAGTACATTATTATTACTATTATCTTTATTATTATTAATAGTAGTAGTATTATTACAAAGACAGACATTAACTGACATTAATAATAATTTAAAGATGTTAATTTGACAAAAGTAAATGTTAAAATGCCAATGTTTTACGTATATTTCAGGCTACATTATAGATTTTTTTCTAACTTAAACAGCTGCCAAATTGAATGCAGGAGAATTTAAGACAGTGACTTGCAGACACTCCCTCTCAAAGGCCATGTGTTATGTAAATGTATAATTTATGCAAATTGTGCATTTTATAATTTCATAGTTTTAATATTTTACATACAAGCTGTCCTATATTATTGGTGGAGGTTGTTGAGTTGTAAGCCACCTGAAATGAATACCTGAGACACTACTCCGGGGCTATCAACTACGCTTTGGGATTGAAAAAAAAATCTCTATTTTTGTTTACAAAAGATTTTTAAAGTTTATAATTTCAATTCAATTCAATTTTATTTGTATAGCGCCAATTCATAACAGAAGTTATCTCAGGTATCTTCAGGACACTTTTCAAATAGAGCAGGTCTAGACCGACTCCTTTTAACATTTAACAGAAGACCCAACAGTACCACCATGAAGCAAGCACTTGGCGACGGGGGCAAAGGAAAAAACTGCCTTTTAAGCAGGCAGAAACCTTCCCGGACAGACCCTTCGGCTCTAACATTTACATCAGCACTGTCTTTCCTGATGGCTTTTACTTTATAAAACTCAAACACTTGCCTGCAGAATGTTTCACATTTAAAAGCCTTCCATTGGCTTCAGAGGGCAGAATGTGTCTCTTTTATTGTTGGAAGTTGTTGACTTTTGTTTTACAGAATAAAACAGGAAGGCAACTTAGGATCATTGTTGATAATCTGATGATTAATTGTTTTTTTAAGTTGATCGTTGGGTCTAAATAAAATGTACAACATACAAAACAATTGATTCAGTTATCAAGAGTAACTGTTTGATGGGTTTTCTGTCAATCAGACAATTGTATAACTAAGATCAATCGTTTTGATTTGATACAGTGATTGATCATTTAAAGTGTGAGTGTGTTTTCCAGTTATTGTAGCTTGTTGAACAAGGAATGAATAATGTTGAATTAAAGTAAATTTTGATTACATTGATTGATTACATTCTGTCTGCTTGATAACCATTCATAATAATCAATAATCAGTAGAATGCTCTACGTGTTTTCAGAAAGCAGAGGAGGTTGAACGGAAAAGCTGAGGAGCAGACAGACAGTCAAACCAGGTGAGACAGGTAACAGGCCCTGTAAATCAATACTGATTGGACAAACATTGATTAACCATTGTATGAAAACAGATTTTAGGCAAGACTGTGTCCTAATGGCGCTCTCCTTGTACCGCCATGAACAAACACAGGGTTCCCACATGTCATGGGAAACA
>NW_023339751.1:23443006-23446459 GCF_004916995.1 Morone saxatilis | reverse complement strand
AAAAATAACTAATGAACAGAGATCTGCTGGGGTTTTTTGCAGTTGTCCTGGAGGTCTTGGGGCTTAGAGTGAGTTTGAGCTCAGTGTTTATCTGTCCAACCACTACTGCACTCCTCTTGTTCACTCTCAGCACTCTCATAACGTTGTTTTCAGAGAAAAAGCTGTAAAAAGCCACTGTACACCACAGTCTGCTCAGCAGCAAACAGCAGAGAGACACAGTTATAGACTAGCTGGTGAAGCAGCTAAAGAAACAGATATTTCCCTCAGGAGTTGGTAGAGACCAAAAACAGAGCTAAAAGAGAGTGAATATTGGACTTGGACACAAGCACGACTCTAAATGAATGATCATGTTGCTCTGTAATTGCTGGATGGAGAAATAAGAAATTGTCTGCTAACAAGTTTAACATATCAGCTTAAAAGGAGATGATATATTGATGTTATGTTCAATGCTGTAAACTTACATATCATGACATTTTTTGTGTAAACTCACCTTGACGTCACCCATTGGTTTATTGACTACTGTTAGTGTGACATTATGGCCGGCCCCATCTTGGTTTTTGGAGCCAGAGCTGTTTGGACGAGAGGTGAGAGTGGCTCTTCAGTCTCCATCTTTCAGTGTCTGTCTTTCTGTGTCTCTGTCTTTCAGTGTCTGTCTTTCCGTGTCTCTGTCTTTCACTCTCTCTGTTGGGTCCGTGGAACGCAGTCAATACAACCAACCCTCTGACGTCGTTATAAAAATATTGAGTAGAGGTTAAATCCATTTAGTAAATCAGCTTAACTTGGTTGACTGCTTCATCCGGTCCCTGATCATAGCTAATGTGTGTCAGTAGTCTATTTTGTTTCCACATGAAGGAGGAACCTCTGCACAACGTAAACAACATATAAACAGCATGTACATCTGCAGTTTCTGCAGCATAAAGCTTCACATTTACCAAACCCTCACTTTGGTCAGCAGGCGTCCTTTAACATCTTCAGAAACACACTGTAAACAGTCCAAACTGCTGCTAGGCAACCCTCGCTAATCACAGCAGCTGCCATCATCCTCAGCCTCCCTGCTGGATGACTAAAGATAACTCTATATGTCAGCAGCCTGCAACAACTGGGTCAACACATACACACACACACACACACACACATACATACACACATTCACAATTTAGTTGTTCTCATTTACATATTTTTCTGTTTCTGACAACTAAAGTTGTTGAGTATAAAACCGTGATTTAATTGCATTTATTTATTTTTACTATTTATATTTAATACTAACAATTAACCAGCATTAACAATATATAGTCTCTTATTATGGATTAAGCTACCCAGCAGTAAATAAAGTAATTAGCTCCACCTTTACCAGCTGCAACAGTCGTGATGCACTTGATCATAATCAGTAATTATAATCCGATAAAATATTTTAAATTTAATTCAAAATACATTTATTTCTATAACACATTTGACCAAACTGCTTTACAAACATAGGCAGGAGAAAACAGGTCAACAGAGCAGACAATAAAATCATGCATATAAACAGAGAGTAGGATACAATCAATGAGTAATGCAAAGAAATAAAAAGATAAAACAACCATTAAAAACATTGTAAAAGGTCAATTAGTAATAGAACTGTAGGTACATTGAAAAGAAAAGAGGTGGGCCTTGAGCTGTGCTTTGAAAAACTCAGCAGACATCTGATGTGATGTGGTTTGTTCCACAGACTGCGGCCCACAACTGAGAATGCACAGTCACCCCTGAGCTTCCACTGAGCCCGAGGGACGACCACAAATGACTAGTCTGAGGACCTGAGTGACCTAGGTAAGAGGTAAGAGGGAGCAAATTCATGAAGTGCTTTGTAGAAATAGAGCAAGGTTTTAAAATAAACTCTAAAACTGACAGGGAGCCAGAAAACGGACGCTGCAGACCAACCTCCCTCTCGCTCCTGTCCTGCTTCACACCTCTCTTGTCCCTGCCTGAACCTGCTGTGTCTTCGTCGTGTACGGTGTCTGAGTCCTGGCAGTTACAGTTAGAAGCAGTTTGCGGTTACTCTGGTAATATGCTGCCCTTTATTTTTAGTTTAACAGGTGCATATTGCATTTACCTGTGTGACTGTGGAGAAAGAGGACTCTACATCACTGGCCGGCTGGCTAGCTAGTTACCCTGCTAGCGTTTGTAGAACTTCTCGACTCCAAAATCGTTGGGGCAAATTTTCGATTGGTCATCGTCATTGTCTCAAAACTGTTGATATTTGAATATCGTGATTCTACACGGTTGATTTCTCACCTCAAACATTCTTAGAAGTGAATTTAGTGATGAAATAGCATATGAAATTTGCTAGCGGTTGTACTGATCAATCCAGCACTTTGCATTGTGGGACACAGTAGGCGAGGTAGACTGGTGCATACTGGAGATTTTTTTGCAATCAGTACGACATCCAGGTATTTCTGATATACAGCAGATACTGATTTTGTTTGCATACTGAATACTACATGCTATGTTTTGGTGAAAAAAGTATGCATTGCTCGTATAGTAAGCAGTTTGTAATACAGCTTTGGTGCCTGCTGTATACATTGAAACACCAAGCTGCTCTTCATTCACTCATTCATACAAAATAATTCATTTAGAAATATAACCAGCTTAGTGAGGATGTAATCTGAGGAGGGAGGGTTTAAATCAGCTGATCAGAGTATATCCTGTATGTAGACTGTTTAATAGAAAGTGCAAACAGGAAATAGAGCATGAGCAGGACAGACTGAGATGTACACTGACTCACCTCTGTGCTGATAGTGACTCAGTCGTCCCAGTGACTGAAGCTGCTGGGGAACCTGCAGTGTCTTTCAGTCAGCTGACTGCTGTTTCCAACACACTGTACAAACAATGAGTAGAGACTGTCTGCTGCAACATGGAGGCAACATCCCCACAGTGTTAGCATCCTTTTAGGGTCACAAATCAAGTGAAACAGCTGCTGTGTGATTGTACATGTGGTTTGTTCTCTTCACATGTTAATATATTTCTCTTTGCCTCATTCTTTGTCAAAATAATAAAAGGGCCTTGGAATATTACAGCTTACCTCTGTCACAACGGCTGCCTCAGGAGCTTCTCACATCTGTCATTCTCTTCTTCTTCAAGCAGAGGGGAGATTTCCAGCACAGCTTCACCTACTTCCAAGGTACATGAAGCTAAGAAGTTGGCAGACATCAAAACTCCACCAACATTTGAAGTATAAGGAACAACTTTATTTGTCAGACCTGCCTCCATTCTCCACCTGTTCACCAGATGACCTCAGCTGACACATCCACCTGCTTACCTGTTCACATTCCAAGATCATCCCCACCTACTGACCCACCTGCGTTCAGTTTAAGTTTTAAACCTCCTGACTCCACCACCCAGGACCAAGCACCGAACCTGGGGCGACAGAGCCTTCTCTGTAGCTGCCCCCTCCCTCTGGAACTCTCTCCCCAAACA
>NW_023339751.1:23442286-23442906 GCF_004916995.1 Morone saxatilis | reverse complement strand
CCCCCCCCCCCCCAAATTGGTCCACATCTTAGCTTTCATTTCCTGTGTCTTTAAATAAAATACACATGAAATGACACCTCAACTCAGACCAAAGGTTGCAGCTTTGAATGTCTCTGGAACCTTTTTGGATTTGGGTGGATTTTTCAGAAAGGTTTAAGCTTTCTCACCGACATGAAACCTCACACACCATTTACAAACTGTCAAAAACTCTCTGCCTCTCTCAACCTAGTTTCAGTATTTCTAAGTTTTCAGATTCTGACAGTCATTTTTCTCTTCATGAGAGCAAATCATAGTATGGACTTCTCATAAAATCCCCTTTGTGACTCCCCAAAGGGTTTCCCCCTTTATTACTCAAATCTCAAACCATTTTGCACTGATATCAATATAATATATATTATTATATATCATTGTTCCCATAAAATAATGTAGTCCTTCAAACACACACCAACTGGGCTTGAATTGTTCTGTAGAATGGACTTTACATCGGTTGCACCATGCAAAATTAAGCCTATAGTCTTAGCTATGTGAATGCCCACTATCATTATTGCCTAGGAGCATGCATTGCTAGGATACACTGTCAACAATCTACAACTGTCTTGTTAATTTATAGCTAATTATTT
>NW_023339751.1:23441155-23442268 GCF_004916995.1 Morone saxatilis | reverse complement strand
TTTGTAATTTGCGGCAACATTATGGAGGATCAAAGAAAGGCAATCATGGACATCAAGATAAGAAAGTTAATAAAGCTGTACAGCCAGAACAGGAAAACACTGACTGCCAAGCAGTCCAACGTAATAACACATAAGAAGTACTTGAAGAGTAATAACCATAAATGATTGTTCAGCATCAGGCAGCCTTCGTTCAGACAACGATGTACAAAAAAAGTTTGAAAGACCTTCTGAGCAAGGCAAAGAAAGACATTTCTTTGAGAAAAATCCATCAAAACTGTCAAGTGTCCTCCTGTGAAACCATTAATGTACAGTGGTTTATAAACAGATTTTGGCTTTATGATTTGATGCTAAAGTATCGATAAAACAAAGTAATGTATGTGTGACGGATAAAGTCTGTTCCACTTGGTTGTAAAATGCTAAACACAGTGAAAGCACAATTAGCATATTCAATTTCCAGATGCTCCAGAAGATAAACCTGAAGATCCACTGATATTTAACACAGTTTGTTAACACCAGAATGTGTATAAAGCTTATGAACCTCTGTTAAAAAAGGTTTATCTTTCTCAAAGAAACAGGATGTCTCAGTTATGTCATTATTTTTGCACACTGTGCACAGATGAATGTCTTTGAGTTGTCTCCAAATCTATCCCAGGTGTCAACTCAACAATTCAACAGAAACTTCATCGTCAGTTAGATGTTTGAACTCATTACACGTACATTTCTGAGGCTAAAGCTCATGATTAGCATCAACGCTGTTCTGGACAGTGTAGTTTTCTTTATAATTGGGTCTGTGTTTTAAATGCTTTCAGTGATAACATTATATGTACAATATAGCAAGCCAAACTCCCAGCCTCTCTTTATGGTAGCTTCTGTTTCCTTTGTTTCTTAAAGTGGGTTTCTTTCATAGCTCACAAATATATAGTTTGATGTTTAAAAAAAGACTGCTCACAGTAGTTTTTATCAAACAAAAAGGAAGAAATAGTGCATTTATTGGGGACTATTTTCAGTGGTGGATTAATCCACATTTGGTGCTCTATTTGGGGCAGGAGGACAGTGTGGGTGGGACAGAGTCAAAATAAACTACAGTGTGTGAAGGAACATGTCACCCAGTGC
>NW_023339751.1:23407997-23441091 GCF_004916995.1 Morone saxatilis | reverse complement strand
AAGATATATCAGGCTTTGATACGCACACACAATACCTAATAGATACATTCATTGTAAATGCATGCAGTCACAATACACACATAATCTTGTCTTTTGCAAACAGTTTTATATTATGTTCCTTCACTTTTAGAGTTAAAACATTATTTTAGGCTTGAACAAACATTAAAATCTAATCAATTCTACTATCAATATGTAATTATTCAAATCTCATCATGTCAGACTGAGACATTTTTGTCCCCCTGCACCATTGCGCAGTCTCTCTCACATGACCATATGTTGGCCCGCTCCAGCTCTGAAGCAGCCATATATTCTTACAGACATATATATTCACATGTTATATATAGACTGTGGCCTGTCATCAGTATGCTGTGTAACTCTATATCTCGGACTGAGCTCCCTGACTCTCTACAGCTTCATGCTTACTTCCAAAACCACATTTTCACCTTCATCTTCTCTGAAGAAACGTAATGATCTCTGTGGAGAAACTGGAATATAAAACACATTAGATATTTCAAAATAAAGTGCAAGATCAAAACATTTGGTGAGGCAGCTTTTAGTTTTTAGTCATGCGAGCAGCACATGGCTTCATGTATGGAAGTGTTGGTCTGTTTATTGGTCCAGACTGAAATATCTCAACAACTGTTGGCACGGATATTCGTGGTCCACAGAGGATAATTATTCCTGACTTTGGTGATCGTTGACTTTTGTCTAACGCCATCATCAGGTCAACATTTTAATGTGTCCAATACTTTGGTTTATGACCAAATACCTGCAGAACTAATGACATTCCCCTCAGCCTCAGCTGTACTTTGTGTGCTAAATAGCTAATGTTAGCGTGTTAGCATTGTGAACATGCAGACAGTCCCCATGACATTTATACATTCCAGCAAACAGCATTGTCAGAGAGGCAGTTTGTGCAATGCTGCAATGGTGGAGAAGAAAAAACTCCTACTGAAGCGTGCTCTCCTTCATTTTAAGTTCATGTATCTCCGTCAAAGCTCCCGTCGGCAAAGCACTGACCTCTAAAGCCTCCAGGTCCTGTTCAGACCTCCTTGGATCCAGAGACTGTTCATCCAGTATGTTTTTAGATTTTGTTGAGTCAGATTTTAGCTCATACAGTTGCTGTGCATCTGAACTGCATCTCAAGTCTCTGAATGCTGACCGGGGAGGCATGGAAACATTTTTCTTTTTCGTTGTTTAGTCTTATTCTTTGGTTTGAATCAAAATGTTACTAGTTTTAGTCTGTGTTTTATGTAGGCAAAGTCTGGAGATCAGAAGTACCTTCAAAGCTGGTCAGGGTTTTAAATATCTCCCAGTTTCACAAGCAAGTAGGCAGTTTAAACTACTACCGCAGGTTCTCTGAATGCAGCAGGATTTTTTCTTCTCCCCCCTTTGTAAACATCTAGCATGTGTTCTGAGGTGGAAAGTTACTGTGTAGATCAGCTCTAAGTACTGTACTTAAATACAATTTTTACATGTTTTGTTATTATTTTATGCTACTTCAGTACATTATTTAACAACTTTAGTTGCTAATTAATTTCCATCTTAATATTTTTGATACCCTCTGACGTGGAACACAACGTCCCGGTTCCAGTCTGTCCGGGACTGTTGTTGCATGTCATTCCCCTCACTTCCTCTCCACTCTCAAATAAAGGATTCAAATCTTAAATATATGTATATTTTTCAAAAAAAACACATTATCAACCTATAAATTATGATGAATTGTTATAGATTATGATACCAAAGCAGTTAAAATGATATCCACCAAAAATGTGACTAGAGTTTAAATAAACTTTGGACTAGTCATTCTTTGTAACTTGACTTTTACTTTTACTAGGATAATGTTTACTATGTGTTCTGAGTACTTCTTCCAGCACTACTTGTCTTTGTATGACATTTCTTAAAGGCTGTGTGTTCATAGCAGGACGAGTTGGTGTAAAAAAAGAAAAAGACTATGTTAAAGTTATGTAATAACTGCCCCGCTGGAACACAACTTATGTCAGAACAGGACTGACTGAACTCTGTGCTCCTCCTAAATTTTAGAGGTGGTTTGATGGAGGAGGTGTCCCATTACGCCTCCTCTCTGGTGGGCGGGGTCAGCGTCTACTTTGACAGGCTCTGATTGGCCACAGCTCGTGTCACTCAGCAGTTGAGCCACAGGTAATTGGTCAGCGGAGTTCCTCTCATCTCCTCCTCAACTTCAGTATCCATCTGAGACTCGGGTCCGACTCTGTGGTAATTGTCGTGTGGCGCACTTGTCCAACTTCGTCCGGTGTCAAAAGCAGACTTACCGGAGGGAGTTACCGGCGCGGTTTCAAAGCTCATCTCGGTGGGAGTTTGTTCCAGGAGGTAACGGAGGCGAGAAATTACCGGATCTGAAACTTTTTCCACCTCAGAAAACAGTTTAGAAAAAAAAAATGGCAGACAGCGTGGAGCATGAAGTCTCTTCCACCACTCCTCTGTTCAGTGAGGAGGTGCACCACTACCAGGCTGAGGCCGAGCCGGACTCCGAGCTGGACAAGCCCAAACAAGACCTCTTCAGCGTGGATGATATTGTGGACCTGGTCGGCGGGGCTCAGGACGCCTTGGACCGTCACATAGCTGAAGATAGTGCGCCACATGCGTTCACAGAAACTCCCACCGCTCCTGCAGAGGACCCAGTAACGTTACCAGAGTCTTTCCACGTAACGGAGCCGGAGCCAGAGCCAGTGTCAGACCCGAAACCAGTGTCAGTACCAGAGGTAAAGAAACCTGAACCAGAGCCTGAGGTAGAGACTGCAATCCCAGACTCCACCAGCCTTTCTTTTGTCCCTGAGAGCCCTTTAATTGCCGAGGAACCCGAAGTTGTCGCCCCCAAAGTCGAACCGGAGAGTACAAAGATCGTACCGGAGCCACAGGCTGCCCCCGAGCCAGAACCTTCCCCGGCGAGCGACGCCCTCCCAGTGGCTGAACCCCGGACAGCAGCCCCAGCCCCCGCAGAGGCAGCAGAGCAACCTGCGGTGACAGAGGAACCACCGGCTCCAGCATCGTGTGAGTGTTCAAACGGGGAAAATATGACTATTTATTGCAGGAAGGAGTTTGTATTAATTGAAGCAGATAAATAAATATAAATGTTATAAACCGTGTTAGTGAATGTAGTATAGTAAACGGTATTTTTCGGTATTTTTCCATCTTAGTGTCTGAACTAGGTTAGCATTATGTGCTTTTCCAGACGCCGACATGCAGATAAATAAGTGCGTTGAAGCGCTACCTTTTAACCAACTTTATCCACCAGAACACGTTAAACTGTATTAAATGGTGGTTTTATCCAGATTGTTAATATTTATACAGTTCCGTCACGGTGAGGCTAGCCGGTTAGCTAGTGGTGCTACCCTGAGGGGAGCGGAGGGTCTTTCATCATGAAGCTGACCTGCTGTTTGACAGCTGGGTGCACTGTGAATAAGAAAACCACACTTTGAACCAGACGAGGAAATGGGCTTTGGAAAATAGAGCCATGTTGGCTCTCTTTTGTCCATAAAAGGAGCTAGCAGGTTAGCCCGGTTTCGCTGTGTTGTAGAGATGCGGCCCACCTGTTTTGACAAATAAACGACAGGAAGCATAATGTGAGCTGTTGACTGGATGAGCTGGCGATATTGCACCATTTACTCTTCAGCGGCGTAGTCACAACGTACGCCATTAACCGAGTGTCTGGCGTGTCTTTTTGAAACATTTCCCATGAATATATGCGTTAATTTCACCGTTATATGTTTCATCATTGTGTCAGACTCAGCAGCGCCCATCTGCTCTGTGCCCGCTGTTGCTAACCGTTGTTGCTAGCCGGGTTCCATTATCGGACAGACTTTTTTTTTTCTCTTGGTATTTGTCAGAGCAGCCACAAACAACAGTGTTGAGAGGCTATCAGGTGTCGAGGCTATCACTGCCATGTAATACAAAGCTCAAGGGAAGGGCAGCCGCCCGATGGTGTGGGGTTTCTACCGTTAGTGTCCGGTGTTGGTTATCGGCAATCAGGTTGACTCTAGTTAGTGCTCGATGTAAGCTAACGTTAACCAACATAACACCTGATAATCCGAAATCTCGCAGCTACAACATAGACGGGGCTTTGTGAGATTATCTTTTGTAGTTTGGCGGATGTGAGTACGAAAGAAGTGGCACGCCGGACAAAGATCTGTCCGATAATGGAAGCACGCAGCGGTTAGCAGCGCACGGTGTACCAAAGCTGTAACCCAGAGATTAGTCACAACAAAGGAATCCGCTCAGCGTCCACTCCCTGTCTGCTTCCCAACATTTCCATACTGTTACCAGGCTACGTCAACGCCTTAAATCAGCGTTGTATTTCTTATGCTGTTGCCGGCCTGTTTTCAGTCATTCAGCCCCCCCACCCCCCATCATCTCCACCCAAACCAACACCCTTAAATCCGAAAACAATTTAGCCAGAGAGGCCTGTGAGCCCTCTGTGTCCCTTTAAGCTGCTGTTACTTGAATGCTCCTGAAGTGGTGTTTTTCTGTAGTAGTGATGATAATGTTAGGACGTGTGTATTCTGAGCTGTTGTTTTTGTTTATACGGATGAGGCAGATAGCAGGTAAACAGGCCCCCCTGGCCTCCTCCAGGCACAGACAGCAGCCAGGAGCAGGCAGCACAGAGGCAGGGTGGGGCTGCTTGGCAAGGCCACCGATGGAGCTGGATAAACCACAAGCTCTAGTTAAAGCATCGCAGTCACCGCTCTGAACAAAAGACAAAAAGAAATCATTCGCATTGATCCACCTTTCAGGGAGATTACAGACCGAGTGTGTTGTCTGTTCATTGTCCATCACTGCAGATGGTCCTCTGGCCTTTTGCACCCTCATACCTGCTCTGTGTTGTCTTTGTTTGTACGGTATTATGTAGTGGCAAAATCTGAGGATAACCAATCTGGTGTGATCAAAAAGTGTCAACATGAAAAGTAAAAGCTGCATTCATTGATTTTTTGGTCACAAGGTTCCAGTTTCTCACCCAGTAAACAGATCACTGTTTGTCAGATAAAACGGTGTACTTGAAGATGTCAATGTGCGCTTCAGGAAAGGGTTCTAGTATTTTATTGGCTGCTTTATAGGTCAAATTATTAGTTTATCAGTTGACAAAATATTCATTATTTGCAGTCCTATTGGTAAACCCTGTTCACAACTGCACCGAGTCTCAAAAACTATAATATCTGTCGGGTTATTATTCTTTTATAAAACAGTTCCTTCAGTATACATTTAGCCAGTATTGGACTATTTTATTTGGGCAGTGTTGTTAAATCAGAAATACTTTATTGATCCCCGGATGGAGAATTGTTTGTTTCGCAGATGCTCGTGTTTAGACAACATTTAACGCTTTGGCTTCTTTTGTAAAATGTGTTGATATTTCTCAAACGATCGGCCACAGATTACTCGTTTAAGTGTAGCAAAAATGAGAAACATTTGATGGTTCCAGTTTCTCAAACATGATCATTTCTGCTTTTCTTAGTCTTACGATATAGTAAGTAGACTGTAAAAAACATCAGCTTGGGTATTCTTCACTGCTCTCAGACATTTTCTAGACCAAAATAGGCATGTCAGTGGTTAACCACCAAATACTATTCCATCAAGACTTAAATGGTCTGTTGAAAGCAAAATGAACAAAAACTGACATCCCTAAACCAAATGGTTAATTGAGTAATGGAGAAAATGATTGGCAGGTTAATTAATAATAAATATAATAGCGAGTTGCAGCCCTAGTAAAAATGGTTTTGGCACTAGTATCGAGCATTACAAGACACCCAGCCCCAGTAATTAGTCTGTCATACGTGGTCAGTTAATGATTCAGATGAAACATGGCACAACCTCGCCGTCAAAGACCAGTAACATAACACTGTCTGTGGGGGAAATGAACAGGGTTTCACACCGGTGTCACCCTACCTACTTCTTCACTCTTTTGTATTCTCAAAGCATTTATCTTTTCTGAACACGAGTGTGCGAGTCCTGCTGTGACTTAACATCACGCAGATTCATGTCGTCACCCCAAAAAAGGTGTTTGAGGTGAACTCTCGTCCCCTCTGTTGGACATTCAGACGCTGTGACTGACGGGCTGCTTAATCGCCCGGGGCTCGGTGATCACCGCCGGCCTACATCTTATTTTTGGGTCACCTACATCCGTCAGCGTGTGTTTGTGAAGAGCTTGTGATGTGGTCAGGTGGATTAGACGGAGAGGGGAGATGTCAGACACACAGTCACAGAGGCTTAAAGCTCAGTGCGTCTGTGTGTGCCGTCCACTGTTGTTGTTTTCTCTGTATCCTGGTGAAGGCTGGACATAAGTGGGGTTAAGTGCTTCAGAGTCCGACCCCTCCACCCAAAGCAACGACGCCTGGCCTCTCTGCTTTTATTCTGCCAACGCGGCAGCTGGCTTTCAGTCTAGAAGTGCGTCAAAATCCTAAATATGATGAGAACCACATGTTAATCTGTTTTAAAGCTGGTCTCTTATCGCTGTGATAAGCAAAGATTTCCAGAGCTGTGTGGTGAAAGATGATACTTACCCATGTTCGATTCATTCATCACATTAATGCTGATTTAAAGCTTTAAAAAAAAAAAAAAAAATCAGCCATTTTGTTGGGCAGGTTGACCAGTGGATCAGGAAATAGTTTCTTCTTCAGTGCCTTCTTACAGCTGAGTAAAAACCTCATCTTACTGCAGAGGAGTTGAAAAGAGCTGTCCAGATTCTTAATGACTCAACCATTTTAAGAAATTGTCAACCAATATAAAAATATTATTTACAAATAGTAAATGTGCACTGCAAAATAAATAAATGCTGTCACAGACGTTGCAACCAGATGGTTTACTCACATGCGCACAAGCATCTGTTTTAGAGACAATGACAAAGCAAATGAAGCAGTTTGACGAACCCGTCAACATCACAAACGAGCACCTGATCCAATTTGAAAGGGAGAGAACGGATGAACAAGCAACCAGTGACTTGCAGAATTAATTTTAAGGGATCTGAGAAGAACATGACAAAAGTGGTCTTTTTAAAAGAGGAAGACTTGACCTCTTTGTTTTCCTGTTTCTAGACTGCAGGAGTATAAAAGAGGGCCACAAAGTGCTAACGTTAGTTTTTGTGACCAAAATCAACATGTAGTTGTTTATCGTGACCAATATCTCAGTTTTAAAAAGTCTGGTAGTATATCTGCTGATATTTGTTTTTTAACATAAGCACATAACAAAAACACATTTCTGATAATGATCCCTTTTATCAGGTTATAAAGGCATAGCTATTTAGTGAGTAACTAGTTATTACTATATATATTAACATATACTGTAAGCTGAGACAGATATAGATCTATAATGAAATCAAATCAGAACATAATATCTGCTCTTTCAATACTTTCAGACATTAATTATTGTACATAATTAATGTCTGTGTTCAGTACAGAGCTGGAGTCATGACGCGGTTAGCCTAGCTTAGCATAAAGACTGGAAGCAGGGGGAAACAGTTAGCCTGGCTTTGTCCAAAGTTGAAAAACACAACAACAAACAGCTCTAAAGCTCACTAATTGAGTGAGTCATGTAATGGAACTATTTCTTCTGTCATTCATTCAGTAGCAGCGACAGAGAGCCAGAGAATGAGATGAACACCAGAACTTAATATTATCATCCTGGAATACCACAGTTTGACCTCCTCAGCTGGGCATGTTATAACAGGGTGGACGTTCAGACGACAGTTAAGGTTAGGTGAGGTTTGGTTTTGCTGGAGGCCAGTTTCCCTCTCGCTCTGTGTCCTCTCTCTGCAGACAGACACATTAAACAAATGGATCAAAGCTGAATCAGAAACAGGAGGTTCTGGTTTTGGCGTGCTCTTTCCCCCAAAACGTCTGAATGTCAGCGAACATTCAGAGTCAGAAGCACCACAGAACCCACAACTTAAATGTGTTTTTTGTTCAATATTAATTTGTTCAATGTTTTTTTTTTTTTTATTACACACTTACATAACATAACATTTGTAGATAGGAGACTGCAGCAGAGACAGTGAAATCATTTGTCAGTGCAGATGTTCTGTCTGTCATCAAACTAACCAGCAGGAACCAACACAACCTGCTCGGGTTGTTTTACTTTTCATTGATAAGAGATTGACGTTATAGACTCTTGGACTCTCAGAGAATCGTACATTGAGTTCTTTCTTATACAAGATGGCAGCAGGTGAGTCGCTGGCCTGAAGTCATATATCAGTGTCGAGCTGTGAGGCGTTCCTCAAGATACTTATAGCACAAGGAAACAAATACCTCAGCGTGTAGAGCAGGCAGTGACGCTGGCAGAGGTAGGGGCTTGACTTCACAGTATATCACAGTATTTATTTATTTTTTTCATGACTGGAGTTTTATATAGGTTTATAGTGTCCTATCCTACTGACATCAAATATAGTAACATTTTAATGCCATCCTGTATAGAATGTTTTATTTTACTATTGGGTTCTTGGGCCCACAAAATGAGACAATATATGAACGAATCCGGATGAACTATTTTTATTGTGCAAACTGTAACACAGTAAAATCAGAACTTCAAAATACATTTGAAAACCACATTTATATTATTTCTAATAGTTGTATTAAACACTATAAACTCTTCATTGCACAGTTAATATTGCTGCCTACAAAAGAGTCGGTATGCAGTACATGAAATATTCACATTATACTGCTGTGAAGCTCTATTTGGAGCCTCCCTCTGGATGTTTAGTTGCCTGGTAAAAACTTACACTGGCAACTAATTTCTGCAATTCTGACTGCAATCATTGACTTTTTGGGGCCATAAGAAACTTCTGACTATATGCATCAGTAGAAATATATAACCAGTGAGTTTGTTTAGAGACAACCTGTCGCATTCAGACTGACTGGGAAAACTCAGAGTTGGATGTTGAACAGGACAGTACCGCACTGGAAATTAGTTATATATTTGGATCCACTTTTGTTTAAATCTCACACTGAGTTTACAACCCGCTGTAGTTGAATGTTAAATATGTCCTATTGGTTCCATCCTACAGGTCTTCTTCATGGCTGGAAACTAAACCTTGACAGCAGAGGTAACCAAACAAAGCGGCCTCTGAAGAATCATTTTGGCCTAATGATTATCAGATTATAAAATCAGCATACATTTGTGTTGCAAACTGATTCTGTGTTCTGCCAATACATTTGATAATCAGCTAAAGATTGATTTATGCAGATTTTTTCCTGATCAAGATTGATTTTCATTCTTTATTCTCATAATATGATGAGACCTCCCATGGTGCATTGTAACTTTGTTCATCAGCATCACAACAGCAAATATTTGTCATTGCCTTTTTAACTATTTTTAACCCGAGGAGCCTCGTCCTGCTTCAGGTTCACAGTGGGAGCTGCTCAATACAAGCACCTGTCTCCCATCTACTTTCAACAATGTAGTGCCTTGCTAGCACTTCCCCAGCACCTGCATATTTCTTTCTGTCTGAGTTGCCCTAATGACCTCAGAGATTAAGCTAAATACTTTGCTCAGTGGCAGTTCTAAGGAGAGGACATCATGTGCTAGAGATCATTTGCCCCACATATCTACAATTCCCATAATGCTTTGGAGAAAGTACCATGGATTCAGTAACGACTGCCACTTAAGGCCAGTTTTCAGCCTATTTTTTATTACAATTGTATTATCATGTTTTACCTGTGCTGTGAGCAGCCTGTAGACGGTGGACGGCAGTAGATTAGGTCTAACCATAATCACTTGACTCCCTCACTCTGAAGAATTAGTTGTAGACAGCGTTTCACAAAGTTTATAAAGTTTCTCCTCACTCAACTCTCAAAATTGTGCAATTTTTTTAAGCGGGCCTGAGGTTATTGCAGTTACTAGTTAAAACGGTGTGTTCACAAACACGTGCTGTTTATCTTGACAGGTAAGAGAGCTTTTGAAGTTACAGTGAATCAAATAGACGGTGTGTTTTGTGTGTGCTTAGAGGTTTCAGGTGAGCAGGCAGTCCCTCATTGTGGCCCTTAAGTGTTGTACACTACAAAAGATGTGTGGTCAAATGTGCCCCAGGCTACCTCGGCAAGAGTGATTGCAAAGTCGAACCACTACAAGCCATAAAACATACTGTAATCCACCAAAATATGGTTTGTATTTTGGATAAGTGTGACAATAGTGCCATTTAGTTTGAGACTCTTGCTTCAGTTTCTATCCATAAAACATAGTAAAGTGGTTATTTGTGGGTTTCTGGCTTTTTGAGGAGCTGTATTTTCCTTTATCCTCCTGTGACCTCTCACTTTGGACTACTTGTATAGTTTCAGTGTCATGTGGTTGTCTATTAATAAAAAAGAATTTAACTAATTTGGTTAAAGAACCAGAAATGGCCTCTGTCCTTAATTTCATTCATTTTAATTTGACTTTATAAGCCATCTGCTTTTTGGTTCAGCTAACCGAGGAGCTCAAAATGAAGATTTAGCAACCTCGCTGATCAAATCACTGAAACTGTGTTGATGTGTCATAATGTGCTGCAGTGGCGCAACTGCTGAAGCTTTGAAAGTATTTGTACAGCTTTATTTAGACCGTCATTTACATTTCTGTTATTGGCATGCAGCCAGTGTGAGATTTTGTATGTAGCTGAAACGCCTGTGTTTCCCTCTTGTTGCTCTCTTGTTAACTCACAGAATTACAAACCATGAAGCATGGTCACTTCTGGTGTCTCATCAGGCCAGCTTCCTCTTTTTATGCTTTCAGGCCTCCTCACCTCTCTTCATTGCAATCTGTTTTGCTATGACACTGACCTTCTGTCTGTTCTGTCCTACCTTCACTACCAAATGAAACCTTGAGCCTTTTAACAGATGTTGACATACCTGACAGAACTTGTTGAGTAAACTGTGTAAATGTACAGTATCTCAACATCTTATGGCTGTTTTCATGCTAGCTAGCCAGTGTTTTCTGGGGAACAGTATTTTGAATTTGGATTAAGAAGACCCTGAAGGCACCCATGCATCCCCCTTTTGTGTTTCCTTAACTACACTGATGTAACACACAGAAGCTGTGATTAAGATGTCCCAGCTGAGAATTTCTGACAAGTACCTTTATGTTAGTTTAGGCATGTGGTTTCCAGTCATTTGTGATAAAGAGTATCTGTCACTTCTGGTCTTTCTCTTTTGGGCTGACTAAATTCACTTTCTGCTGCTTTCTCTTGTTTCTTCCACAGATGTACCTTCTCCTTCTAAAGCTCAGCCTCATCCTCTGATGCAATTCCCTACAGGCAAGTTCTCTCTGCTCGCTGTTTTCCCGTCTTTTACTTTTCTTTAACTACTTCTTTAGTTCACTCTCCTGTTTGTCAGTTAAGTGGCAAAAATAACCCTTTGCATGTAAGAAGCTGTAGATTTTTGTCACCTATAATAGCATTGACATAGGATGCTTGCGGATTTGTACTGAGTATCTTTGAAACACCAAATTTGATGTTTGACTTTGCTTGTGTTTGTGCTGCATTGTGACTTACATGTGATTGTTGCTGTAGAGTAGATTGACATGAATTTACACAATTGTAGATGAATAATGATTCTCCTCAGTGATTGACTGGCCTGAAACAATATTGGTGTTTTTTATAATATTTTGAAAAAAGGTCTTTGTGAGGAATCATTATCTACCATCACATAACAGTTTGTGTTGGTAAGACACACTAGGCATGGTTTATTGGCGCCAGACCTGGGGCAAAAGATTATTTCACCACGATGCATTAAACTACGGTGGTAGACCGATCAGACCACCAGACAAATGCTGCCGAATCTTGACTGTGGAAGGTAGTCTGCTCTCTCTGCGTTCATTGTAGTCCTGTTTGATCCAAAATACATAGCTGACTAATAAAGCTTTAAAAGTAGTAGACAAAAATGCTTCTTTCCGTACTTGGGGTGTACTTGATTTGCCTTTTCCAATAGTCAAAAGATAGTTCTCCTCTTTTTATAGGTTCTTTAGATTTGCTGCTACATTTGAGAAAATTGAATGCCAAAAAGTAAAAATTGAAACATTTCTTGAACTAAGTCAAGTAGGGAAACCGCTGGACATCAAAGATCCCACTTTACTAGACAAATTCCAAAATAATATTGTATGACATAAAAAAAAATCACACACTTCACAAAAGGAGAACGAGCAGAGGCAGTGACTTTAGTTTTGTCTGTCATTGACTAACTAGAAGAAAACTAGAAGATGAGGTTACCACTGCCGCCGGAGGATTTACTGTACTTCTTCCTTCAGTTTTGACGTACTGTACTTACTGCATACTACAATATAATAAGACTGTTTATTGGCAATAATCTGGTGTTACAATACTTATGATACAGGGATTGCACTTCAATATATTGTGATAAATTGCAATATTTGCAAAAGTCTAGTTTTAGGAAAATCAAGATTCTGGAATTACGATCGTTTAAAACACACTTTGTGACGCTTTTGACAGGTGGTGTTCATACGGTCAGGCTTTTTAGAATGAACAGAAATGATCATTTACACAAACTGTGCGTGAACTGTCTACCAGCCACAGCTAACCTTTTAGCAGCACTTGTCTGGTCCTAGTGGTTCTCCCCAGGTGTGGTGGGCACTGTAAGGAATGGAGTATGTCTTTGATATGTGCTGTATTGCATTCTCCCTCCTCCCTCTCTACTCAAGCACTTGGGCAGAAGGGTGATTCCCCTGCTCCCATCTCTCCTCTCTCCCCTCTTCACTCCCCTGACTCTCTGGAGGAGCTCTCTCTGACTGAGAGTCCCAACCAGCCCCCTACTTCGGGATCTGCTGTACCCTTGGGCTCCTTCTCCACTGACCCTCCTACTACTCATTCCAAGGACATGCCTTGGGTGGGTGAAGAGGGTGATTCTGGACCGGGCCGTAGTAAGAATAAGGAAGACCTTCTAGATCCATTAGCTGGTCCTTACCTGAGTTTAGGGAAAGACCCAGGGCCTCATAATCCGTGCGAAGACAGCGGAGTTTCCTTTTCACCTGAGGAGAAGCTGATTAGCTCAGACAGGTCCTCCACTGGCCCCTCCCCCGTGAATCCCCAGATGATGGTCCCTGAGTCTCACCTTGCCTCCTCTAACCCAACAGAGCACTGGGATTCACCATTTCTAGCATCTCAAGACAACTCCAAGGTCTCCATGGATACCTTCTCCAAGGACACAGCTCCCATTAGCTCTTCCAGGTATGAGCAAGACCTGCACGGCAACCAGTCTGATGAAGATGATGACCTGATGTATGAGGTGAAGAAGAATAATAACCCATTTGAGGGCTATTCCCCACTGGCAGACAGTGGCTACTCCCATTTTGGAGACTCCAAGTCCGACAGCAGGGCCTCAAAAATGTCAGAGAGTCCCACTCCAGATCTGGTCCAATATGGCCAGAGTGGAGAATCCCAGGATATCCCACCCTCTTTCTTAGACGAGGGGAAAACATTTGAGATAAGCAAGACGGCTACTGACTCGCTCATGCAGTCACTAAGTCAGTTCTCATCTGGTCTGAAAAATGATGATGAAGAGGAAGAGGAAGAGGAGGATTCTGCTCTGCCACCATCGCTTCCAGACATCCTGAAGTCTTCTCCACTCAACCATGACAAAATCGACTCAGGCTCCTCAGAGGGAAGCCCGGAGGAGCGGAGTCCTATTCTTGAACGGAGGATGATGGAGTCCCCCAACCCACCAATCAATCTGTCCGCTAACAACCCGTTTGCCTTTGATGCTAAAGTGTCCCTCCTAAAGGAGATGACTGAAGAGTTGGAAGTGAAAACAGCTGACAAAGCAAAAGTCGAAGACGACAAAAGCTTTGGCTCATTTGATCTTGTCAAAGAGGCAGAGGAAACCACCCCAACTAAGGTCAAGGAAGAGGAACCTGTCAAGATTGAGCAGAAAGATTGGTTTTCAAGCCATGATTCTCCCAAAATGACGGAAAAGTTTGAGCCACTCGACTTTCAGAGCAAAAAGACCCCCGCTGAGGACTCCGATTCAGAATCGCCAACAGCAGACTCCCTGTCACCAGTCCTGGAAGCCATGGCCAAGAACCCTGCCAGCTTCCAGGTGGAAACAGAGAAGAAGGATCTGACGATGGAGTTGGAGGAGCCAGAGGTGGCTGAGGAGGTCTCTGAGCATGAAGTCTCCTCTGAGGAGTTCGAGTTCATTGAGCGACCACCCAGGGGTGTTATCGATGAGTTTCTTGAGGCTCTGGATACTTCCAAGTTTGCCTCCTCCATGCCCCCAGAGATCCCCATGGATGATGACGATGATGATGATGATCTAAGCTTTGGGCAGAAAGATGTGGCTCCAGTTGCTGCTCCGCTTCTGACAAAAGAAGTCCCGGCCCCCAAGGTTGAAGAAGAGGCTCCAAGTCAGAGCTCCTACCGCCTCCTCACCCAGGCTTCCCCCCAGAAGAGCAAGGCAGAGCTGGAGAAGCTCGACATTCAGCAGCCCCCATCCCAAGCTCCACTCACCCATTCCCCTGTCTGCAAACCAGAGGAGGCGGTCGCTAAGAAGAGTGCGGAGGGTGGCAAACTGTTAAAGATGCCGAACGTGAACATAAGAGCAGGTAAAATATACCAGTTCAGGCATGGAAACCATCCCCCCCACATCCTCCTCAGTTTTCACTGGCACTTCCATGTTCATCGGCATAATTTTCATCCTCACTCTTTTGTTCTCCTCAGTAATTTTTTCCCAACCACCCAACCAGCAGCCGGTATTTAGTCCCTCTCTCCTTAGTGTCACCTTTCCTTTCTTGCATCGTCCCTTTTTGCTTTTTCTTTGAAAATTAACCCTTGCATTTAGCGGTTTAATTTGTGTGGTTGTGTGTTCCATTGTGCTTTTGCTGCATTTGTGCGTTGCTGTCTCATCAGATTAACATCATTTCTGTGTACCTGATCATTTTATTTCATCTATGAATTTACATTTTACGATGTGGTAAGTAAAATGTGATTTATTTGACTATTTCTGTTCTGTTAAAAACAAGAGCTCCTTTTATTGTCTTTTTTTTTTAAATACACTGATTATATTATTTATACTTAGATAACAGAGATGTTGGTTTTTCTTAATTGTTAACCACCTACAAACACTTGTACTGATGCTTCTGTTTGCCCTCTGAGCATTTTTGCTGTCGAATTGGATTACCTTTTCCATCTGGTTTTAGCTTCTCTCTACTCTGGAAACCAGACACCACCTTATAGACCCCAACACCCACTCACACCCACTCACAACCACATACACACTCACAACCATACACACACACACACACTCACAACCATACACACACACACACACACACACACACACAGAGCGGCCAACCACGCCCTGTAACTGACTGAATATGCTGCCACTCTGATTTATTTTGTGCTTTACAATCTCTCCCACACCCAGTACATGCTTGCATCAGATTTTATGTACCTGAAGCTAAATGCTGAATATCATTTAGTTATAACCTCTGTGCCACATAATTTGACTTGTAATGACTTTATAGGTTGTTGAACTTTCTGTCCACCAGCCACTCTGATTATTTACTTAGATTTATTATTTAATAAATCAAAAGTGGCAAATATTTGCTGGTTCCAGCTTTTCCAGTGTGAGTCGTTGCTGCTTTTGTTTGCTTTTATATCACAGTAATCTGAATATCTTTGGGGTTTGTTGGTCAGACAAAACAAGGCATTTGAAGACGCTCTTATGTAATGGCAATTTTTTCTACTTTTTTCACAATTCATGAAAATAGCCCTAAGGAGGATTGGTTGATCAGTTAATTTGTACCTGGAAGTTTTGGGAGGGTATTTTCTCTATTAAAAAGTGGATAATTCATGCATTTTATTATTTATTTTAAGAGTCCATCTGATAACCGTAATGATGCCAAACCAGATTTTAGACTTGCCACAGTTCTAATATCCAGGGCAAGTCTAAAATCTTCTAATCTGTAAAACCCAGTGTTTGTAGTTCGTCTTTATTGTGCCCTGAGGTAATGTGTGCGAGAATAAAACTGTGATGTAATGATATTTCAGATGGTTTATCAGACAGATGCAGAGCGGCCTCCTTCAGGGCTTTTAGGAAGTGATGAATCGCTCCCGAGGCTCCGCTGTCTCTCTGAAGACAACATCGCTTAGTCTTCATTTTAATGGATGACTCAGTTTTATTTGAACTGATATTGATCACTTAATATACACACACTTATATTAATGCCTTTACACACACACACACACATCCACAGTGTTGCAGACACTAGAGCTTCTGTGTAAGTAGAGCAGTAGGACTTTGCTCTTTGGGACAAGCTGCCGAAGCGGTAACTGTGTGTTGGAAAGATCTCCTGTTAATTAAAGCCTCCTCCTCCTCCTCCTTTTCCTCCTCCTCCCTGCATTGCGACACTGGCAGGCCCACAAAGGGTTCTTCGACCCAGAAACCACTCAGCAAATGTTCTTCATTATGCAACTTGAGGTGCAGAGCTGCGATCTGAACATAAATCTCCCTGATCGTCCTGTCACACTAGGAGCAGCTCTCGTTATTTGTTGCTTCACTGACGGATTGTTTGGAATTTTTTCTCTACTGATCTGAATAGCGTATCTGAGATGAACTACTGATACCAGAGTGATGTTTGTGTTTTATGGCTTTACATACAGAGCAACAAAAGGTTGTTATTATAAGGGCTGCAACTCACAGTATTTGTTCCTATTACAAGTATTTTATGGATTTATGGATTTAGTTGTTTGATCTATAAAATGTCAGAAAATAGACAGAAAAATGTCTTGTTCTGTCTGCACAACAATCCAAACCCAAATATAGTCAATTCACTGTGATATAAAACAGAATAGCAACACATCTTGGTTCACATTTGTGACTGAAAATAATCAATTGTTCTGTTGATTGACTGACTAACTGTCTCAATTCATCGACTAATTGTTGGTATTAAAAGGGGTTTTGATGGCATCTGTGTAGTGATCTTAAAGGCATACAATGCAGGATTTATCCGTTGTTTCCCAAGTTGGCCCCCTCCTACCTGGAGACTAAATGAAGAGAGGACATGACGTTAGTGACAAAGCAAGGTTATTTCTGGATTTTTTTGGTGAATGCAACTGAAGTGTAGCTTCATCTGTCCGCCCTCGGTCAAACACACACTGACACACAGACCTGAAGCTCGTTATACGTCCATGACACAGACAGGGAGCAGAAACACCCAGAAACGTCTCACACACATCAAATTAAGAAAATACAGGTGGTCAATATATAAGAGGAGAGATTGCTGACTTAATCTCACCAGCATTTGCCCTTACCATTGATCCCAACAACGGGATGAATCTTTAGGTGATAAGGGGATTTGTTCATCATGTTGCTGTAGGTCTGAACACACTTAAAAGCTGGTTGCTCTTTCTGTGGCGGCCTGTGGCCTCAACCCACCACCCATGTAAATGTGGTTATAAAAACATGCCCGCGGTAATATCTGACACCGTTTCCTATCCACTGGAAATAGGACGAGAGGTTGCCAACTCATTTTCATTCTGTCTGTCATTTGTTAGTAAATCAGCCATTTGAGGTGAAACAGCTACACTGATGTGCCACAGGCAGGATTTTAAGAAAATAACAGCATCGATTATTGCCTAATAATACATTCAAATGGTTTCATTAACATGCAGATATTGCTTTACATTGATTTTGTTGGAAAAACAAGGAAATGTGTCACTATCTGCCTTTGAACGTGTAACTGTAGTGTACAGTTTTATGACCTGAGTAATGACTGATTGTGTGCTATCACCTCGGTGGATAACATCAGCAGTAAAGAAGTGATTCAGAAGGAGGTGAAGGGTCACTGTGGGCTGCTTTGTCCTCAGAGAGACAAACTTTGTACTTCTCCTTTATGTAACCGCCTCTCTTTCACCACTGCAGTACACTGTTTCATGAACTGCAGGTCATCACTGGAGACGACTCGTGGTGAAATGGTCAGACACTGGACTAGATGGAAAATCCTGTTAATTGTAATTGTATGTAGACTGTGTAATACTTGTAGTAAATTAGATCATTATAAAAGGGTTAATATTCAAAAGCATGAAACAGTCTCATGCAGATCAATCCATATAGATTTTGCTAAGGGGTTCTTTGATCCAGACGTTGTCTTACAGCTGAAGGCCCTGTCTTCTTCTTCTTTTGTCGTTGTTAAATGAGTTTTTATAAGTGAGAGCCTTTGAATTTGATTTGAAGAGCGAAGAAGAGGGGAGGTAGAGGAGTTTATAAAGTGAGACAGGTGCCCTCTAGTGGAAGAAAGCAGTGATTACCACTCAGAGGAAGTGTAACTCCCTCCCTCACTACGGACCAGTTGATAAGATACCTAATATATACAGTTGTATCCTATCCAGCCTGTAAGCATGCACCGGCTTTAGTCAGTTCTCTTTGTATTTGAGATGTTTTTCTGTTTGTTCTTTGGTGCGTTTCCTGCTCTCCTGTTTGGGAGAACGGCGTGTAAATGCTCGGAAATCTTGGCAGCAGTTAAGCGAACTGGCAGACAACCAACCATTATTTTGCATTATTTTCCCTAACGTCCTTGTTCACACTAAAGAAGGGGACTGTAAAGTTTGAACCACTCGAGCAGTTTACAGTATAAAAAACGATATAGTTAAAGATTCGGGTTCAGTACTGATACGAAATGATTGAAGCTTTGTGATGCTTTACTTTGTGAAATAGAGGATGTTCTTCCTGCAAAAGTTTTATTCATTTAACAAAAGAGGCCACGGTTCTCCAATATTACAGGTTTTTGTAAAGTAGCTGTACAAGAGCTTGTGCAAAAGTGGAAGTTTGGTAAATTTCAAATTGATGGAGCAATCACTCGATTAGTTGATGAGCCAAAATTGTGGGTTTTGGACTGTTGGGCAACCGAGACAAGATAGTTGAAAGCTTTATCTTTTGGCTCTTTGAACTTTGATTAGCTTTTTCACAATTTGTCCTAAACAGAACAGGAATCTGATACGTGGATATGTGATCACTCACAGCTGACCATGTGCAATCCTCCTCCCTTTTTGCCTGCTTTCGTTAAAACAGTGTGCAGCTTTATTGTTCTAGAGATCTGTAGCTGTTGTATTTAGATGTGTTTTACACAGACGGACAGAAGTCATCCATCGGCTCCTTCTCACTGCTTCGTCAGCAGATTTGAGAAAGCGGAGGGAGGAGGAGGGATGACGAAGGAAAAGCAGGGTGAGATAAAGCATGAAGGGAAAGGGGAAAATGGGGGGGGGGGGTGGAAGTTAGAGGGAGGAAAAAAGGGAGATCAGATTGGGCGGTGGTGAGGGGGAGGAGGGAAAGGGAGAGCATGCCAAAAAGCATGAGCAGAAGAGGGGGAGGGAGGAGGTGAGGCAGAGACGTTTATAGTTGCTGCGTCAGAGCGCTGGCAGCAGACGGTCAGCTGACAGCACGCCTGCAGGAGAGAGAGTTCATTCGCCCGCTGCAGTCGTCTCCCCCAGAGGAAGCCTCGCTCGGGTTCTCCCCTCCCTCCCACTCTTTCTTTCTTCCTCCTCCTCTTCCTCCTACACCAGCACCTCCTGCAGCTGAACACACACATTTACTCGCATTTACATTTAGCGGTGCTCGGTCCCTCTCCGTCTGGAATGTGTGTTTGCTGATCGGACGGCATGGAGAACAACTCTGTGGACAAAAAGGAGTGCGAGCCTGCAGCAAAGCAGTGGAGAGAACAGGGTATACCTCCACCTTTCTTCCACCTTTGTGTCTTTGACTTGTTGTTGGACAGTTTCTCTGAGGCTGGCAGTGTCACTGTCCTGCTCTGTGACCACAGCAGAGTGGAAGCTGTCTGCTCGAGGTGCTTTGGGGAGAAACAGTCCCAGATAGCCTGTGTTTTTTATTGCTTTGGCTCTCGTTTCATGCGGACTTTAGGACATATTTGACATTGATGCTTAAACTGAGACGAACTAGATCGATTTGGTGATACGGAGTCAGACGTTGCAGCACATGCAGCTGAACGTCTTCCTCTGCTGGATCCATTGATTCAAACACAAGCTTTGAAAACTTTGAGACAAAAGAGAAAAAATGTCATTCTGAATTCTGGACTGTAGAATATATCTGATTTCATGGGGCAGTCATGTGAAATGGTTTGGTCAGGTTGCTACTGTTTGTCGAGTTGTCCTCCGAGGTACATGATGGCAGATTTGTCTGGGCTGTGTGGTCTCGTCCTTGGGCGACTGCAGCAGTCACAGAGAGGACCTTTGGACATTCAGCCAGTCGGCCACTGTGACCAAAGGTAGACAGTAGAGGAGAGGAGCAGGGAGGGATTTGCAAGTGGAGTGACGTTAGCTGGCAGTTTAATGATTGGTTAGTGTGCCGGGGATATGCTAATGAGCTGGAAGAGAGTCAGGGCTACAGCTTTCTGCACAGGCCCCATGTTTACTGCGTGTGTGTTCTGTCCATGTACGATGTGTTTTATCAAGTCCGGTTTCAGGAGCTCGGGGATCGTTATTGTTCCCGCCACTCAAGTCATGTTTTTAAGTTGAAAATTGAGAAAGGGAGTGTAATCGTCACTACACCTTAGACCTGTGGATCAAGCGAAAACTCACTGGCAACTCCTTTGGTTTTAGGTTGATCCTTAGTCATCTTTAAAGCAAAAATTCCAAACATTTCATCCTTCGAGCTTCGAAAATGTGAGGATTTGTGGATTTTCGTCGTCATAAATTATAGTAAACTGAATATTAATCTCTAAAGAGCAACCACAAAGTTAACCAAGTGATCTGCATTTTAATTGATAAAGAAAAGCTTCCGATGTCAAATGCTTAATTCATCCATCCTATTTGTGGTGCTACAATAAATGTTACAGAAGGCCTAAGGAGTGTTATCAACGCCATATGTGCACAACAACCTCAACGTGTGCAGTTTACTTAACAAACAAATCCATTGTTGATCATATTGTACAAACATTATTCAAAATGACTAAGATTTTCGATATACAATCATCTAGAACCAAGAAAAGCAATCCGCCTGGTCCTCATCGGGTGTTTTTAAAGCGTGTGGATGCAGCTGTACTTCAGGTGTCCTTCAGGAAATAGTTCCTGAGGGTTTTCGAGGTAAAGGTGGTACTGAGAAGCTGTGTTTCAACTAGATGGCAGTAAAACTGCATTAACTTCCTCCAACGTTCAATTACTGTTTATGAATGTGAAACTAAAACGTCCATCATAAAAAGGAAATGTAGTCTGATAAAGTTTATGTAGACTGTCAGCATTAGCATGTTATCTCATGCTGTCTGCTGATCTTCATGAGTGCTGCTGTCGTTGCATCATCGGAGGCTGTAGTGCTCCTCATCTCAACACTGAAGCCTTTGTGCTGTGTGTGTGTGTGTTTGTCATAATAGTGTCAGCTCGGCTCTGTTCATCGAGCCGTCATTGATGAGTATGGGCCGCAAAGCAGCAGAACACGTATTTAAAAGACGAAGAAACTGCTTTGTAACTGTCAGGAAGGTTTGTGTGACACTACAAGACCCAGTCGCACAGTGACTAAGCAGTCTTTGGTGTGTGTGTGGAAAAGGCTCTGTGGTTGCAACTGTAGTGAAACAAGCTAAGCTTTCTGTTGCAAAGTCAGACTGAGCAGCTTCTATTGTTAGAAATGAGGACCATCATCATCTTTTTGACCTCTCTCCTACATTTGTCATGAGTCCTTCCCCGTCATCATCATCATCATCATCATGATTGGGGAAAAAGACCAGCTGGATTCAGTGATCATAAAAGTTTATTTAAGCTGCACAACAATAATGAGTTAGTTCCTAGATGGTTTGTTACACAGAACAATCTGGAAACTGTTTGGAAAAGGGGTAGGCCCTTTTAAAAAATACTCTGCAGGTGAAAGTTCAGGACAGATTTAAAGGTCCATTCTGGAGGTTTGTTTTGTTTTAGCCGATTAAATACAAATTGGATATGTTTTGACATGTCTAATGACGGTTTATTAACATAACCAATGACCAGAGCTGAAACCATCACTCAGTTAATTGATTAGTCGTTTGGGTCCATCAGTGACTATTTGTATTTAGTGACTGTTTTTTCTCCAGGATATCTTGTTTCAGCGAGAATAAAATCTGTCTGCATCTTCACAACTAGAAACAAGGAAGTGAGTTTGATGAGCTATGACTCAAAGGATCAGCATTAATGTCAATATGTAAAGATAAAGTTTTAAGGTGGCGCAGAATTCACAGGAATTGGTTGAATTTCCGTTTATTGTTGCGACTGTGACTGATGAATCATTTTAGAGTGCTGACAAGGTTTTCCAACTGTAAAGTGTCCCGCTCCGTGTCTTTCTTGGTCTCAACTCTTTCAGATTGTTGTGTATGTCTCATAAATACAGTACATGTCGGGCTTCAAGGCCTGTTCGTCCCAGATGTGTCTGCATCATTCATGGGGACCAACGTCATTTTCTCAGTTTGAATGATGTATCATAAACAGATGATTTTCAGTCCCATCTACCTGCAGAGAGGACGTTTGCTTCAGTTTCACAGTTTTCAATGGTTTTAAAGACTGCCTGCGGCACTTTGACAGTTCAGACAATGTCTTGTTTAGTCCAACAATACAGGTGCCAAGGGACAGAGCAGCGGTACATGCAGTATAATGTTAGTTATCTGCAATGTAATTTTAGCACTGAATGGTTACTTAAAGCTACGGCCACTGTGGGCTAATGCAGTAGTGTTTCCACCACCTTGTTTTATTGATTTCAAGAGGAATCCGCCTGAATCCGACCCGATGGCAGGCAAAAAGAAAGGCAATATAGAAATAGCCAGTCTTCTCCCTGATGGTCTTGTTTGTTTATGTAGGTCGTATGGAGGCAACAGGAATACATTTTGACTAACCAGTTAAACTCCTTGTGTTAGATAGAAACTGAGTATAAAGTGTGTTTCATTTTCACAAAAAAACTGCAGTTCTCCCAGAATGCACCTGCTGTTCCTGGGCAGCCTGTAGTTCCTTACATGGATTTTGGACTCTAGCAGCCCTCTGATGTACAGTGTGGGTTTCTTCCGTTCCAGCGGGTTGGATTTGAATTCCTAACTTTTATCTCTTCTGCTCTGCATTTCTGGAGCAAGTTGTCCTTTTACAGCCGGGTTATGCAACACCCCTCCCACCCTCCTCTTCCTGCTGTCCTAATCCTCATTAGAAAACCCGTTTCTTCTCGATAACAGATAACCTTTCACATACAGTATACTCAGTACACACCTATGTCTGAACTTTGAACAGTGAGTGTGTGCGCTGTGTTTCCACCACCCTAAATGCAATCATTGACATTTTCAGATTAATTATGTGGATGAACTTACTTTGTGTGTCAGACCGTTACTGTGGACGGGATCATGTTGAAGGAAATGCATAAAGGAAGTTCTGTAATTTGTGCAGTCATTCATAAAGTGGGTGTGAATCTGACATGAAGACTTTTACTAGTTTATATTAACATAAGACAGTGATAAACAAGACCTGTGTGTAGTACTGAATAAGGTGGGTCTTTTCTGTTAGATGTATTTCCAGTTAATTTAAAGGAAATTAAAGGGAAGAATGGTGAGGTGTTCTTGGTCTCATTGTGATCAGAAACTGAGAATTCAGAGCATTTTTTCCTCTTTAATGTTCATTATTCAGTTTAGTATGGAGGTAAACGGCGTTGCGTTACGTTTTAAAATATTAAAAAAAACTAAATGTGTATGTCTGAACTAAATCAGGCGTCCCTCCATCCAAACAGATAGAGCCGAGCTGCGCATGTCCCTCTCTCTCCCTCTCTTAGTCTATGTCTCTCTCCCCTTCTCTCACCTCGCGTCAGCCAGGCGGAGCCGCCGTGCTGCATGCTTAACGGAGGTTCAAGATGGACGCCAAACGGGGTTAGTCTGGTCATAATCTTTTGTTTACCGACCGTCTCTCAACTCTTTTACATAACGCCTCTGCGTACGGTTATGGCTCGTTTATTCAGCATTTGCATGAGCACCGGGAGTGAGGCTTGAGCCCGGGGGAGGGCTGACGGCGGATCGGGCCGCCTGCGGAGGTCATGCCGGACGGTTTGACGTTTTGTCCCCGCGGTGAGGACTAGGCTGCCGGTGGGGGGCTGACAGACAGGATACAAAAATGCGTTCGGGATACTGTCCATTTTGAAGCGAGGGGGGATCGGGCTGGCAATTAAACACAGCCAGAAGTGAAACGAGATCAGCAGCCAGGGTTTAGCTCGCTGTGATGCGGGTCTATTTTTAGCTCCGGCGATGCTAGCACGCCTGCTACCTTATGTAGCCAGGGAGCCACATTTGGACCGCGGACCCTCCTCCTTTCACACCTCCTCCTCCTCCTCCTCTCGTGTTGGCTGCGCAGTCCTTGTCTTTACACCCAGACAATGGCTCTCTGTCCAACTACCGACTGCCGTGTTGCTAACAGAGCTAACATGGTGTTAGCCTGCTGAGCGGTAAGATAACGAGGGGAGAGCTAGCGGTCAGCTATCAGCAGCCGGACGAGCCAGGTGTCAACGCCCACAGTTACATCCCGCTTTGCTCGATAAGCGAGAAGCTTCCCGAATAGAAAGCAGCTGCTGGTTTAATGAATTTACAATAAGCTTCAGTGAGCCAGCTGACTGTGTGTTTTCACAGTTGTTTAAAACCAGCCCAGAGGCGTTGTCTCTCCTGGAAACCCCTCTCATCTGATCTGGAATCAGTGGAAAGCCCAATATCTGTAGTTTGTGTCATTATAAAGCAGCAGCTTCTCTGTTTGGAAAGAATAAGATAACTTGACTGTAGTTCAATAGCTTCAGTTGATTTAGTTTGGGCATCCACTGAGCAGAATGGTTACCAAGCAACAGAGGAGCTGATTAAACTTTGTACAGATGTAAATATAAAGTAACTGATGTTAAACACAGTTATGATAGATTTTATGCATTATAGTGGACTGGCTATTGTTATTACCAATACAAAATTATAGATTTTGAATCTTGATTGTCATGGGGTTGTATTAAATAGGCGAGTAACTAACAATACATTTACTTATTTATTCAACCTGCTGGCCTTTTTATCTATTCTATGTTATGAAAAATCCCAAATTCACTCATTACAAGATGACGTCTTCAGAAGCTTACTTCATTGTGACCTTTGCAAATTTTTGTGTGATTATTGTACATGTTGTTGATCGACCTCAGTTCAGCTCTTAATCGTACCTTGGTAAGCATCCTATGTTGAATGAGTGCAGATGTCAATTGGATTTGTCCACTTGGCAACAACTTGTTGCGGGAGATCTGATTTGAGGTTTTCCGCCTCATAAGCTCTTTTATTGGCAGTTGAATACTTTGGCCAGCTGCCAAACATATTGTGGCCGGTCAGTCAGTCTGCGGTAGTGAGCAACATGGCCGCCCTTGCCCACTGCACCTACCATTGTCTGTAAAACATCAGCTCAGCCTGCAGCCTCAGTTACTTATCAGCAAACACATTTTATCTGTGGATGTATGTAACACCTTGGGACTTCTTTATACTTTTTTAGTGTGGATCATGTACTTGCTGACTGTAGAAGTGAACTTTAAATACAGATATACATTTATAAAGGCTCTTCAGTTGTGTAATTGCTGGCAGAAGCGCTCAGATTCTGGTGCGCAGTGTGACATGATGCATTCTTGTCGTTCAGAGTCAGAAAGTACAGCATGTGTCAGCTGTGAGCAACGTCAGAGCCTGTAGGAAACCCAGGACTCGTACACTTCTAATATTGTCCACTGACCTGCCTGGAATTCCCTGGTGAAATATAAGCGTGCTCGGTGCAGGACCCAGGTCATGAGCTCAGCTGTCTCCCAGCGAAGTCCAACCCCCATCTAACATCTGAGCAAAGGAGCTCCCTGCAGCACCCATACTTCAGATACTGAAGAAGAACCTGTAGTTTTGCCTCCAGTCACTGTTAATAATTAACACTGACTGGTTAACCCGACCGATAATATTGACCATGCCGATGGCTCAGTTAAACCTTCAGCTCAACAATAAGGATCACCAAAATGCCAGGTCGGGCTAGTAAATCTAGCCACAAAAAAATAATAAAACAAAACTTTTTCTGAGCTAAAGATAGAAGTAGTAGAAGTGGTTAGCCATTAGCTTTCTTCTCATCTCAGTTGCACATGCTCAGTTGACCAGTAGTGAGAAAATGGCGAAGGGTAAAGACAAAGTTTATGAGCTTAGTGAGCATTTGATGATGAATTTTCTGTCAATCCACTGATTAATCATTGGTCCTTGTGCCATAAAATGCTTTTAGTTTTAGTGCTAGAAGTTTGGTTTCATCACAGTTTGAGTCTGTGAAATGCTGCCAAACAGGAAGCATGTCACCGTACTGTAGAAAAATGTAAGATACCATCATTATTATTGTTCTCGGTTCTTTTTGTAAGCAGCCATTTTGTTCATCTAAACAAAAGGACACTAAGCGGGGGGGGCAGACGAGTTTCAGTGTTCATCCACAGGAATCTGAATTGGAAACTCATGAGTTTAAAATTAAGAGCTGTGGCGTTTCGTAACGTCAATAGTAAACTGGGATGGAAATGTTTTTGGGGGCACATCATAAAATAATGCTCATGAAAGTCAAAGCTGATGACCTCCAATATGCCCGCCGGATCTGGTGTTACATCACTCGGAAGTCATTATTGTGGCATCGGGGGGAAGTTGAGGAAAGTACAGAGAGGGAAGTTTGTGAGTCAGAAGCTGCAGGGATTTTAAAACTGGATGAATCTGACCATGGCTGCGACCTTTGACCTCCAGCAGAGTAGGGTTCAGTGATGGAGGAGACAGACTTACAGTTGCTCCACCTTCAAACAATCACATGCAGCATCCATGTGACAGTTGGCTGAGAACTGAAGCAGTTTTAAGGGTCAGCAGACAGAAACAGTGTTTGTTTGAAATCGATTTTCCCTGAGGTCTTTTTTACTCGACGCTGAGTCACTCTGTAAGAGTGGCTGTCACAGTTCATCTGGACCCAAAACAAATTGATCCTTGATTTGTTCTTTACTCCAACCAGTGAGTCTCCCTCGTGTTTCCTGACAATGTCATGATGTATGATGTCATGGTACGTGTGGACGAAGGGCAGGAAGAGCATTCATTGATCCAGGCTCATGTACGAGGCGCCACGATGTCCACAATCAGTTATTGGGCATGTTAACAATCAGTAGTTGGCTACTTGTTAAAAAAATGACAAAAAAAGGTTTTGTTTAAAGGTTTTTAACAATATCTGCACAATTGAGGTTTAATATTTGAGTTATAAATCAAATATAATTTAACCAAATAATGTAAAAAATAACTAATTTCTGTTGCTGTTCAACAAATGGCCAAACAAAATATTAAAGATCCCCTCCAGACATGAATTACAACATATACAGATAGTCTGCTTGGAAAAATAATGCATTTTTTCCACAAAAAAAGTATAATTTACACATTAAAATCCTTCTACCTCATTAAATCTTCCAGAGTCTCTGAATATGTAAATGTTGTTAATTTCTAAAGTTTTCCTGCTGCGACACGAAGATGTCTCCTACTTCACTCTAAAGTCCATTCTCTGAGTGGATGGTGCAACTGGTGGCTTCAAGTTTCTACATCAACACTGTACAAGGTTGGATACTGGACCAGGACTGGACTGTGCTTTAATTATGTGTTGTGATGTCAACAAATCCTGCTGCGTAGGGCCCCAGGCCCCCCTTGAAAATCAGATTTTTCAGAAACTTTTCCACTTTCAGCAGGATGAATGTGAAAAACATCCTCTCTAGGTGCTTGAATCTGCACAGACAGCCATTCAAACAGCACACTGTATGAACAAGAAGAAACACTGATTTTCTGACGGAGGGGAGCTTTAAAGCACAATTGCTACACAACTTTCAGACATCACTTAAGGACATAAAGTAGAGCTCTATCACTTCTCACTGCATGATTGACCCTAACCCCACACTCTTCCTCCTCCTCTTCCTCTTGCAGTGGTGGATCTCCTCTACTGGCGTGATGTGAAGACCACGGGCGTGGTGTTCGGCGCCGCTCTGCTGCTCCTCCTCTCTCTGATGGTGTGCAGCATTGTGAGCGTCTGCTCCTACATCGGCCTGGCTCTGCTCTCCGTCACCATCTGCTTCAGGATATACAAAGGCATCCTGCAGGCCATTCAGAAGTCAGATGAGGGACACCCATTCAAGTGAGTACCAGCAGGAGAGAAGGAATAAAGTCAGTAGCGCATACAAACATCCATGATTACTAACAAACTATAATGTGATGGTGAGACAGGAAGCCGAGGTCAAATGAATGGTTCAGAAACACTGCAATCAAGGCTCCAAACAGGAACACTGGGAAGAGAGGTGTGGGTCAGGAGTACCCTGTTTCCCACCAAGTAGACTTTTTTCACAGCAGCCATTTTGACATTAAATAGTAGGGTAATCGCAAGTGTTACCGATGATACTAAGTAAGGTTGTGTTCCATTTAGCTTTTTTTTTTTTTGTGCTTGAAAACGGACAAGCCAAAACCAAGCAATGCAAAATAACCATTTTATTGATCTGCTGTGGCCCAGTGCATTCTGGTACTACTGTATAGGCTGCCCAGTTTTATGAAAAAAAGATCTTCCCAGAGTCTTCTGCCTGTCTGCTTTCATTGGGACTTTGACTCAATCCAATCACAGAAATCAATGAGCTGATTAATCCTAATTATCAGTCAGCGCTGCGGGCAGTCGGACCTGTCTGCTGATATCATGATAAATGTCACGCCCAAATCTTAATTTCGTATTGTGATAAAGAACTTTGTTTCAATATTTATGTTCTAACCAACATACGAGGTCAGAGGTCACAGAGCCCCATCAACACAGAAATATATAAATATCTGTTTATTCAGCAGTAAAGCAGTGAGTTACTGTGCAGAGTGGATTGTTCACTCTAGTCTTGTTTGGTTGCTTATCCTCCTTCCTGGCTGTTGGACAAAACCTTCTTACAGTGTTTTCAGCCACTGGTCTGCAAACTGACCTCACAGCACATTAAAGCCCAATTAGCTCAGATTAACATAAACTGGGGAAAAGTGAGCTCAGAGTGGCATTACAGGCTGATTTCTACAGATTTTACAGTTTGAAAACCTCAGTGAGAAAGATTAAAGCTGCATAGAAGAGGAAACACCGCAGTCAGACAAACATGTCTGGAAAGATCTTAAGGTGAATCCTTCAGAAATCCTCAATAGCTGATGTCATGTTTTCAAGTAAAACTCCTTTAATCATCTTTCTGTGAGCAACTCTGTGTGACATTATTACCACACTAAGCTTTTCATTTTTCATACACATTATTAGTCTGATCCTCACCATCTCTGCTCTGTGTAACCTGCTACTCTGCTGTCCCTCTCAGGCAGTACCTGGACCAGGAGGTGGCACTGTCCGAGGACATGGTCCACAAGTACAGCGACATGGTTCTGGCCAAACTCAACAAGACCCTTGGTGAATTAAGACGCCTGTTCCTGGTCGAGGACCTGGTCGACTCCATCAAGGTGAGAACGACTCCGGTTCACAATATTTGGACCCTGAAATGATCATTATTATAAGGAAAAGAGTATTTACACATACACATGACACATTTAACATGAAAAAATAGGTAAGTTGCAAATATTGGCAAGAGCTAGACATTTTTCATTGTTTTTTAAAGGTTTTTTATATATATATAATCACCAACTCTGCTTTGGTTGAAATAAATCCACCCAACAGCTGGCGTTCTCTGTGAAAACCTTTATCTTTATTTGGTTTGTTGTTGGGTCTTACTTTTGATTTGGTGGTCTTCTGTACGTGATGTAGACCTGCCGTCCTTTCAGTCGCTGGTTTCTCATGGATCAGCTGTGTTAATGGGTAGCACCTACAGTGCGTTAATATAAGACACTGAGAGCTCTGCAGCTGTCAGAGGCCTGTCGTCACCTCCCTGCACCCTCCCGCTCTCCGACCTGCAGTCCAAATACAGATCTGCACTCAGTCCATCAGCCGCAATAACGGATCACATGAAATTCACTAAGAGGGCAAAAAAGTCCGATTCTTTTAATCTGATCAGGGTCAGATGTGTGTGAGCCTCACGAATGTTTCACATTTCATTACAAACGTGTGGATGTATTATGGGATGTTCGTGTTATTCTTCTGCCTCTGATTAATTTCCTGTTATTCTCCCTGCTTTGCCAGCAGAGAATATTTACAACCACACCAGCAGGTCATCAAAATGTCACGCACATAAAATCTGCCTCATAGCCTGCAGTCAGAAATCTAACTGTTGGCTTTCTTTTCACTGGCAGCCATGTTGGCTCCGGCTGTTTTCCAGTTGGTCATTAACACGAGCAGAAAAGCTGTCATGTTATTTTACACACTGAACATTCATATATTAAAACTGCTTCAGGGTTCAGGTCTGTTTCACAAAGTGAAGATTAGTTTGAAGACTGAAGCTTTTGAGCTTTGGATGTTGTCGTAGTGGCAGGTGTGTGTACGACCAGTGAACAGTTCTGGATGTTTGAACAAAGTGACATCGCTCAAAAAACCTAAATGGTTGAGTTGATTCATTCCTTAGAATGAGCTGTTTTTATCTACAGAGGAGCGCTATGTTGAACCCACACTCATGGTTGAATCAAGGGTTTTCAGTTGGTTGCAATCTACAGTCTCACCACTAGATGCCACTAAATCACGTTCAATGCTTTACTTTGAGACATTTATCAAACTTAACTTAAATATTTTCTGGTTGTAGAATTTTCTTCTTTATAACGATATATCAGTGTTGTCAGCATGTTAACGTTATTGAAGGTTTAGAACTGATAGGAATGAACAATTAACTTGAATCAAAAAGAAAACTCTTTGCATAGTACAGTCAATCATGTTATTGGTACATGTAGAGAGCACAACATGGCCACTGAGATATTTCTGTTCCTCTGAATGTGTCCAGATATTCTCTGATCAGTATTTAGATTACGTTGAGGGTCTCTCTTCAGACTGTGCAGCATTATGTCTCCTGCATAATGCTGTGAGAGTGAATACAGAGAAGAGCTGAACCTTAATTGATTCCTGAGAGGAAACTCTCAGTGGTATTGACCCCAATAAACCCTATTCATTTCCCTCTTTCATTAAAATGATTGTTGGAGGAATGAGCTGTGTACCATTTAACATCATAGCTGCTTATTGAATACTGCACGTGTGACCTCTGACCCCTAAAACACAAAGGAGTTGTAACCAATGTGGAGTGTTTCCTCTGGTCTATAGAAAGCATGTTGTTCTTGTTCATGTCCGTTAAACGTTTGTTCTCTCTCCCTCTGCAGTTTGCTGTGTTGATGTGGATCCTGACCTACGTCGGTGCCTTGTTCAACGGGCTCACTCTTATTATTCTGGGTGAGGAAACAGTCTTGTGTGCTGATACGAAGCTTTCATTTCCCATCAGCCTTAGAGGCTTTAACTGATGATGTATCAGTTAATTTTCTGTGGGAGATATTATTTCTTCTTTGGCCCCATCTGGTGGTGATATGGAAATACTGAGGCCCACTCATTGACTGACTGATTAAGATCAAACCGTAACTGTAATCTGAGTTTCTGAACGAGTTCAGGTTCACTCAAAATGCAACTTGTCTTCTTCTTCAGGTCTGATTGCAGTGTTCAGCTGCCCGATCGTCTACGAGAAACACCAGGTGAGATCCACAGTCGCAATAATAATTCAACATTTCCTTTAAAATGCTGTTTGTGGAGAAATCCGAGGATCAGCACTAACTTTAGTTTTTTAAGAAAATTTTTTCCCTCAAACAGATTTTCCTGCTGTCCGTCTGACAGCTGTTTGTCTTTAATGGACCCAGTGCACATGAGAAAAACATCTGCACATTTTAGTTTATTCCAAACATCCTTACAGCTTTACAAAAGTAAAATGAGTCAAAAATAAAACACAACTTAAAGGCAAATGTGTCGATGAATGACTTTTAGTGTGAAAACAAGACGTCAGTGTATTATTGATTTTGAGTACAGCGTGACTTTATTTCCATTTTAACCTCAAACTCGTGAGAACATTATAAGCTGTTCTGTCAACATCACCAACAGCAGTCTCATTGTTTACCAGCATGTGAAAAGTTCAGTGGTGGAATGTAAAGAAGTACATTTACTCAAGTACTGTACTCTTATACAACTCAGAGCTACTTGAGTATTGCCATCATATATTTAATGCTACTTAATACTTCTACCTCACTACATTTAGTTTCATTAAAATAACAGCTTGAGGTCCAAAGCCTGAAAATAAAACAGAAAGAAGACAATAAGAGTAAAGCCATAAAACTGAAAAATTTGTGTATCAGAACTTTTCTTCTTTCCTCTCCCATTAATAATCTGTGTGTGTGTGGTGTGTGTGTGTTTTCAGGCTCAGATCGACCACTACCTGGCTCTGGTCAACAACAAGGTTAAAGATGTCGTTGGAAAGTAAGTTTTCATCCCTGAATCTCTTCTTGCGTACATGTCCACAGTGAACTGACACTCGCTGCATGTTTTTGTGAAGTTGCTTTTAATCGTTCTCCAATAGTGAGATAAAAATGAGATGGAAACCTTTAACAGATAATAGCTGTGTTATTTACCTCCTCAGACTCGCTTTAGGTTTTCACTACAGTTGATCAAATGATCCAGCTGTGTTTCTGTTGCCATGACAACTGCACAACCTAAAACAAGCAGCATGAGGCAGGGACACACAATGAATGAATCTGATTCTGATTTGAACATGAACCTGGAAAAACCTAGAAATAGTTTTCCAGTCATGGAAACACCTGATAATTTGATAAAAATGACCCAATATCCTGGAAATTAACTATGTTGTCCTGGAAAATTTCTCACTCAGGTGCTATTGTCAGCATCTTCACTACAAAGAGCTGCTTTATGGTCTTATTTCTGACAAAATTATAAATAAAATACTGATAAATTATACTTTTTAACATTAAAACATAACACAAATAGTTTTTTGTAATGCCTGAGCAGTGTCTGCAGGTACTGCTTTCAGGCTGCACATATGTCGCACTAGAGCATTAGCATGTCAGACCAAGCCAACCAGACTCCATTGACAAAACCGGTCTTTTTACCTCACAGATAATCACAAAATACTTCAAACTGGACAGAAATTAAATAAAACTAACCAAAACCGTCTCTGTTAGTGTTCCCAACAATCACCAACTCTGG
>NW_023339751.1:23407342-23407871 GCF_004916995.1 Morone saxatilis | reverse complement strand
TCTGTATATAGAGAATAGCTGTTAATTTTCATAATTTCATATATAAAACCTTTTAGTACAAATGTGTCGTCTTTGTTATCAAATGACACCAAATGACTGCTGGAGGGAGCGTTGCTGCTGGTTACTGCTGTTGCTCTATGATTATTTAAAGCTGTCTTGAAGTGCAGTGACTAAGAGTTTAATTATATTTTGTCTTTTAGCACCGGATATCCTCATCACTAATGCTGTAAATATGATGATAAACTTTGAGGGCTGTGCTTTGTCATTGAAGATAACAAAAGATCCCAGCAGACATGCAGCTTTTTCCATCCATTCTGCCTCCAATGCTGTGTGCTCATTCCCTCCTCCCCCCTCTCCCCCCTCTCTCTTCAGGAACCTCCCTACCCCTCTTTACCATCTCGCTCCTTCCCGTCCCTCATTCTGTTTTCAGTGAATAAAGTGTTTTTTATTCTCAGCATGTTTTGCTGAATGTGCATAATGTTGGCCATAGAGGGCAGTGCTCCCTGCTGAAGAACCCCCCCCCCCCCCC
>NW_023339751.1:23404610-23407242 GCF_004916995.1 Morone saxatilis | reverse complement strand
GTTTTAGAGACAAAGAAAGAAATATCACAGAATCAGAATCAGAATCAGAAATACTTTAATAATCCCCGTGGGGAAATTACTTGAAAGGTGGGTACAAGAAACAGGAAAAAACAAGAGGAGAGGGGAGGGCAAAAAAAGCCGCTCCCCTTTCTACCACTGAGTAAACCCCAGATGACCCCTGACCCCTGAGTTGAAATCAGCTCGTCCTCAAACATACATTATACTGTAATGGACCATTACCATTATGACTACTTTAGGTACATTTCGATGCTAATACTAAGTCCTGCTTTCTGGCTGCCATGAGCCACTCTGGTATCAAAGCACATCGTAGTAAACTAGACCACTATTAAAATATCATATCAATATTAGGTCTGTACAGGAATACTGTGCTACAAAATGGCTGAAATTAATGAAAAGATGATGCTGTGTGGCAGAAAATGTTCTGTTTCATCAATAGTGAGTATAGTTCTGTGACAGACTGTGACTGATTTACACCACGCTGGGGGCAGCAGGTGTAACTGTTGTTACAGAGTATTTCTATCGGTACGTCTGTGACACCTAAAAAACGTCAAACATTTAATTAGTCTTTGCAGAGGAACAGAAGTGTTTTTTCACTGAGTGGCTCAACTGACCGACAATTCTAAATCTTAAAATTTTCCTAAAACAGTCATTGAAAGGTCCTTGGATCTGATGTTTGAGTGTAAGAGAGCCCGACATTAAAGAAGAGAAAACACATGAAGGTCTTAAACACAGAAACCTAGGAAACAACTACCAGAACCGGTGTTACTCAGTGTTTAGAGGACAACGTGGGAACCAGAGGAATCAGACGAGTTCATTATGTTTTATGTGCTCTGGCATTTGCTAATGAGTCTGGTGAAGCCGGGCTAATGAGAGGCAGGTTATTAACAGGTGCTGCTGATTGCAGAGTTTGGAGTCATTCTGCTGTGATCCCTCTACCTGTGGGACGACTTTCAGGTTCAATTTTCACAGGAAGACGTGTTCCATGAGCCGAGCTCCCTCCAGGTCCGGGGACAAGACTCTGGTCCCGCTCTGGTTGAGCAGGACAGTAAGTACAGCCAGGCTCAGGTCAGCCCGGTTCAGCTCAGAGCACCGGGACGCCACGTTAGCCCAGACATCCACGGTAGAGCGGTTGTCCTCCAGGATCATCTCCTCCAAAAGCCCTGAAAGGACCGAGACACACAGCGAGATCAGAGGTCACACACTGCAACTCTGCACCGCACTGCCTCATCAGCATAAACACCACCTGACTAACTGCGTGTGAGCTGTGTTTGCGTTACCTCGTCCTCTGCTGACAAAGCTATCCAGGAGCTGCAGAGCTAGCTTCTGCTGCTGAGGGTCTGCCAGCAGAGTGGAACAGGCCCCGCCCACTGACAAGATGGCTACCTGGCCCCGCTGAGGCTCCGTCAACAGCTGGAGGAGGGAGAGGCTGGGCGAGTGACACAGAATCCACATACAGTCCTCTGAGAGAGAGAGAGAGATTCATACACTGATTATTGTGTGAGTTGTGTAAGAAAACTCTCTGTACTTGTGAGGACCCTCTTTGACACAATTCCCCAACTGTAACCTAAACTGGATTCTAACCTGAGCCTTAATGCCACGTCTGAACCTTCAAACAGTCCCTTAAAGTAGTAAGGAACAGCCAAAATGTCCTCACAAGCAATACTCTCTCTCACTCACTCACTCACTCACTCACTCACGTTCACTCACTCACTCACTCACACAACACACACACACCACACACACACACAGACACAGACCAAATGTGAGGTCCTTGCAGCGGTTCATGAACTCGCTGGCGCTGTGGACCAGGCCTCTCCTGCACATGCTCAGTGCGGTCTTCCTGTCCAGCCCGCAGGCCTCATAAATGATGGTGGCCAACGTCAGACACATGTTCGCCACAGCTGGGTTCTTCTGAGCGTGCTCAGACAGGATGTCGGCCAGCTCCTCAGAGAAGGTCAGCCTGTGGGAATAAAGGCTGTAAAGATCTGAACTCAGAGACGATAAAAACAGTTTCAGTCTGATTGTTTGTTGTTTACTTGTTGTTGGTGACAGCGTGGGTGACGAGCTGTGTGTCGCCGTGCTGCAGGACGCAGAGGACAAGCTGCAGGGAGAGATCAGCTGACAGCCCTTCGCCGGCCAGGGCGGTCATCAGCTGGGCCTGGAAGAAGAGCAGGAGAGGGGGGACAGACCCCGGGGGGCCCTTCACACCTGAGAGAGACAAACTTAGTCTCGTTAAGCTCTTAGAGGTCTGGAGAGAATCTGACTTATTGGCAGTAGTGTCTCCACACTTCGTCAGTGCTGAAACAATCCAACCCCGACTCAGGTCCGTTTATAGTGTGTCTGTGAAAGTGTTTTTACATATACATACAGATTGTTTCTTTAAGGCTCGTGTTATGATGCCACAGAGGAAATAAATTCAGTGAAAACGAGTCCAAAGTATCTCCAGACTTCTTTACTGCTGACAAAAAGACAGAAGCTCAGAAAGACTAAAAGAGAGAAAATCGTAGACGAGCTATGCAAATGTAGGATTTACATTCTTCTTTAAAGCTGCAATAAGTAATTATTATAAAGCTATTTTTGTCATATTTACTGGAACTTTCACTATATCCTG
>NW_023339751.1:23395055-23404597 GCF_004916995.1 Morone saxatilis | reverse complement strand
CAGATGTCATTAGGAGCACTAGGAGGAGCCAGAGGAACCTGATCTTTTCACAGAGTATCTGTCTCATGTACTACTGTCAGAACACAGTGAAAACTGCAGCAATAATGACAAATTGGTATTTTTAAAATTGACTTTAAAAGTTGCAGCCTACAGCTTTAATGGTCCTATCTCATCTTTTTCTTTTACAACATAAAAGGCTTCAAAGTTAAAACTCTTTTCTCTGACTAATTATATCAGGGAACTGTAGTGAATGATAAGTACAATTATTGTGTGTAAAGTGGCATGAAAAGAAAATGCTCAAATTGAGTACAATCTCAAATGTGTATTTCAGCACAGTACTTCAATAAATGTACAGACGTCTGTGTGTTTCCACCTTTAAACATCTCCATGGTGTCAAGGTTCCTCAGGACTCCTCGGGGAGATCTGGCAGCGAGGAGAGCAGCTTCTTCATACTGAGCCGAGTCAAAGAGCTCAATAAACCTGACGGAGAGAAAGGATTCAGAGAGACAGTCGGCACAGTTCACAGAAACTGATTGGAGCTTGTTTGTGAACGCAGCACCTGTCCAGGTGATCTGTCAGGAGTTTGGACTCATTGACCCCAGTCGGCTCGTCGTCCTCAAACAGCTCAGCTTCAATGCTGCGAACGTCATCGTCCCTCACTGCAGGACAAAGCGAAGGTTCTACACATATGATAAATTACACGTGAGCACTGGGACACTTTACCTCCTTTGTTTTCGTGTTTAATTTAGGCCCCTGAACATAACATCAAAATTGTGGCATGCTGAAATTTCAAAATAAGGTTTGATCAGGTATCTTTAATGTTTCAGCAGAACTTCTGAAGTAGTAAATAAGGTGGAAATGTGTTTATTGAAGACATAAACAAAACATTCTGAGTTGAGACAATATTTTCACTAATAAATCTCCATTATTTATTGTCTGCCCCAAACTCTTCACCCTTTTAATGTATGAAAGCACCTGAACTGACATTACACCATCACAGGACACTGAATCTCCCTGTTCCCAGATGTTTTTGTTCAATCTAAAAGTCATTTGATGGCAGCAGTGCCTCACCGTTGGCCTGTCTGATGTTCTCCAGCATGGAACCCAGGAGTTCCTCCAGAGGAACCTGCTGCTTCTCCTCCTCCCAGCTGGACAGACGGTCAGACACAAACCTCAGACGCTCGTATCTGCAGACAGAGAAAGAGCTCAAACATCTTGTTTGTTTACGCGAATCCTTTCACAGTGCTGACATTAACTTTGTGCCAGCCATGACATCAGATTTTGTGAAGCTGAATGTCACAATTAACGACCCTAAAAGCATTCTGATATTTATAATGACTGCAATACGTTCACTTTATTTCTGAATTTCAACATCATTGGCACCAAAACTGGACTACCTACTACCTTTCTAAGCAACACATTGAGAGTAGAGAGGCATACAGAAAACGAAGAGAAAGAAGATGAAACCTGCGTGCAGAAAGCGCGCTGGGGAAAAGCAATGTCATTAATTCCAAAACAATGCAGCTACACATTTGTAATAGAGTAGTTGAGTTTACCTAAATAAAACAACCAACAAACAACAATTTTTTTGGCCACTTGGGGGCAGTGGAATCAAGTTGTGAAGACAGTACAGACATGTTGCTGAGCAGGTAGTGCACGGTGGCTTTTTACAGCTATTTCTCTTAAAGTGATCCTATGAGAGCGCTGAGAGTGAACAACAACAGTCAAGTCGTGGCTGAACAGATAAACAATGAGTTGAAACTCACTACAACGCTCAGTAAAGCTGAGAGGAGCTGATTCAGCTGATAATTCATTACCAGAGACACACAAAACTTCATCATTACTATACTTTCATACATTGTTAAGATGTCCACTATAGCTGCTTTAAATGCTGGAGCAGATTGCAAAGTGAACCTGGAAAGTTTTGAAATGAACTGATCTAAGTAGCTAAGTTATGTAAAACTAACATGCAGAATAACTGGTGTGATTCTCTCGTTTTAGGTTTAGGTTAAGTTTAACCACTGAATCCCACATTCCTGAAAAATTCTGTGCTAATTCAATGTGACCAAAGAATTTACAGCCCTACAGTGAGAATGTAGTCTGTGAAGGGAATAGGAAAAATCATGACATACGTATTACATTGCATGGTTTAACACATCCCAGCAGGATATAACAACAAGTGATAAAATGAAACTGAATTAACCCGATCTAGATTCAGATAAGAGGCAGAAAAAGGATGGAAGAATTGACTTTTTATCTGATAGGACCATTTCCAATAAATTATGGTGACGTTTTATTGATTAGCTATATTTATTTAAATGTGACAATGTTATCTTTCTGCTTTATTGTGTTCAAGGTGTTTCTGACCAACATTTTCACATCTTTATCTGGAAACAGATGGTTAGCTATCCGTGCAGTCAGTGTAGACAGAGAGCAGTATGGTTGAGTGTTTGTGCTATTACAGGACTTTCCGTCGGTTGTTTTCGATGCTCAGCTGGTCTCTGTGGCGCTCGGCGGCCTGCAGCTTGGTGTCCAGCTCAGCTTTGACCTCCAGAGAGACGCAGTGACTCTTCCTGTCAAGTAAAGCCGCTCTCTGGGCTTCAAGATGCTTCAGATGTTTGTCCAGAGCCTCAGGATCCTCTGACTCAGCCACCGTCAAACCTGGCAGGAGAGATGAGGTTGAACCATGGACGAGATGAAACAGTGAAAGAGAAAGTTAGAGGCAACTAAAGGTCGACTTATTGGCACACAGTCCCCGACCCTCAGTGCTAGCTTACGTCATTGTTTTGCCCCATTTACCCCGTACACACTGATGTCATTTTGTGTCTGTTCATACTTGTTTTGTTTTCCCAAATACAACACCTCTTACACTTTACTGTATCTGTATCAGCTTTACCAGGTATCCATGTGCTCTGCTCTCTAGATGATTTCTGTCTCTTGATCTCCTCTTGAAGTTCTACTGTTTCCCTCTGAATTACTGAGATTCTGCAAAGAGACAAAAAAGAGGAAAGAAGTCATGAAGAGGCTGCTAAAGTCTTTTTACACGTCAAAAGATGCATTTTATCCTTCAAACAAATTATATTTTCTACATTTTCCATTATCTCAGGAACTCACACAAAAGGTTCATGAGAGTTGTATTTATTTTAAAGTACAGCACTTTTTGTACAGACCTCTTTTAGGTCTTTAATGTTTAAAGTTATAGATATCTGATTGTTATATCACATCATGTGTGTTAACTACAGCTAGATACATAATGTATCTCATTAAACGTTCTGCATACAGTAAATAACATAAAATAAATTAAAATATATACCTGTTCTCTCTCAGAGTAAATATCTAATTTAACAGTCAGAACAGGTGTGTTGGTATAGTTTGATCAGATGTATTTGTACAAAAATACAAATACAGACATATCTACATTTAAATAACCAAAACTGTGTGATTCTTCTCATCACTCATCAGATTTAGAAAATATGTTTTTAGGGCCTTCAACAGTGAGAACTGCACAAACTGTTCTCACACACACACCTCTCCCTCAGCTCGCCGGCTCGTCTCTGGCAGGTTGTCAGTGATTTTGGGTGTGACGTCGAGGCCGCCAGAGTTTGCTGAGCCATCCTGACATCATCCCCCCTCTTCTGAAGCGCCCTGATGACATCATCATACTCCGCCTTTATGGTCAGCAGAAGTCTCTTATAGGCTGTGGCTCGTGCGATCACCTGTGAGAAACAAGATGAGGAGGAAAAACAACAGGAGAGAAACAGAATCGGTTTTGCTCTCTGGTTCAGATTTAAAGAGTCATCTAGTATCTGCTTAACCTGCCAAATATCAAGGAATGTACTCATCATCATACAACACAAGGCTGTAGAATGAAAGGAAGGTTTGTATTTCCTTCATGCTACACACATAGAAAAAGATTATCAAACTCATAGAACAACATTACTTATAGCAGTAAATATATCAAATATATCAAAAATATAAAATATAATAGAATCAAATAAAATATAGTTATTTATATACATACATAGGAAATAATTCTGCAGTACATCTGTTGCATTTGTGTCAGTATACAGCAGCAACAAAATAGTGATGATAATACGTATATATAATATAATTTATACCTAAACGTATAAACCAGAGTTATTAAAGTTAAGTCGACAAAAACAGAATTTGTCACTGTTGTGTCGTAACTGAATGAAGGGTTGAACAATGTCACCAGTCTGATAGTTAACACTGCATGGTGACTGGAGTATGGAAAAATATCCCCAAAAAGCAAACCTTAAAATAAAAACATAGAATAGGTCCCCAGCTGCCTGTGTTTTCACCTTTTCTTTCATTGACTGGACTTTGGATGGTCAGCAGCGTTTAGAGTGACAGGAAGTGGTGTAACTCTATTTAACTTCCTCTGTCTGTATCATGGAGCTCAAATACCAAAGGACATTTAACTACAACAATAACTCTTCTCCTTACACTACAACAACTTTATGTATATACAGTTGCTTTACTGTGAAATAAACGACTATCATTCATTCTCCATTTTACAGAGTTATATTTCCTGGCTCTATCCAGCACATAGCCCCATATAAAATGCAGAGCTGTCGTTTTTATACTTCTGATTTTCTGCTTATTAAACAAATAACACACAACATGTAACTACGGTACTCAAATATTGAGGTGCTGAAGATTAAACTTGGGACAGAGTTTTGCTATTTCACCTCATTTCCAGTGAGTTACCCATCTGCTGGCTGTAGCTTCATACTTCCCTACATGAGAGTGGTGACAAACCTTTCATCTGACTCTCAGCGAGCAGAATGAACGAATTATTCATTGAACTATTCCTTAAATAGAAAGTGGAGCTATAAACGGACACCTTGATTTATCACCTCCTGGCACATCAAACGTATTCTTCATTAATGGTTGCTAATTGATGTATAAAGAGTTAGACATTCATGTGCCTTTATAGAACGTGACAGTAAATTCAGTAACAAGCTCACAATAATAATATAACGTTACGTCTACCTTATTAAACACTGAGCGGTAGATAATGTACCGGAGTTCGTCCGGGCCCTCTTCTGGACACTGCAGGTACTGTTTCTCATGTTCAATAAACTCATACAGAGACTGGAAGAACCGTTCATCACTCTCACAAGTCAAAATCTCGGGTGTTGAAGGTCTTTCTTCTTTTCTTGATGATGAACTGCTGGGCTCTTGTTGCTCAGACATGTTTAAACGAACTCAACAAAAACTTAATGTTCTTCTAACAGGAGGCCATTTGCAAACACCCTCGTCGCTATGGTTACCGTGAAAGTGTGGCTGGGAAATTAAGTTTTCAAAAGAAAGTCGCTTTCTTCTTTAAATACAATTAATTATTAGGCATAATATACATTTCTGACTAACACTAATTATACGACTAAACGACCGCAAAATGGCCATGTGAAATCGGCTGTTGATATTTTCGATCAGGCACCGTAACGGTTACCTAACCCGTGCAAAGGCGTGCAGAAAACCCCGTCGCTCGCTCCGAAAGCCCTCTTCTCATGATCCGCCATTAGGAGTGAACCTGTGGTAAGATCGTGCTCTGAGTTTTAACCAATTCTTCTCAAAAATAACACATTTAAGAGCATGTTTGAACACAAACTCTGCGTTTAAAGTCTAATATGTATCTTCTGGTGTAGGTGGGTTGAACGCCAGGATGCAGATTTTCGTCAAAACCCTCACGGGGAAGACTATAACCCTCGAGGTTAGTGAGCCGGACTGTGATGGAGGGATGCGGCTTTCTGTGGCTGCAGTTACCTCGAGTTTAACTTACTTTACTGTCCTATTGGGCCGAACATGTCACATTTAATAAATTGACTCGTCATACGTCGACTTCTGTGGTGCTTGTATGTTTTTAAACTTAAGCAAAGTGGGCGCAATATACTGTACGTTTGTAACTGAAGGGGCTAAGCTAACTATTAGCTGCTAGCAGTTACCGAAAGCAGCATAAACACGTGTGGCCGGCAGCGACGGGCTCAACCCGACCATGTCTCCTCCACAAAGGGCCCATGAACTCTAATTAGAAATAAAATGACCTGATGTTATGAATACTGTGGATATATATTTATATATTTATACCCAACATGTGACTGTAGCTCTGACCGGAAGAGCGTGTCCCGGCTGACCTGTCTTTTCTCCACTTGATGCTTTTTCCAGGTTGAGCCTTCAGATACTATTGAAAATGTCAAGGCCAAAATCCAAGACAAAGAGGGTGAGTAGAAGTGTGATTTGTTTTGTGGCTTTTTGTAGACCGGTGTCTTAGATGTGACGTTTTTTTCCTGTAGAGATACAGCAAAGGATTGGTGGACAGTGAATGAATCAGAAAATCTTGTAGTTTTTTAAGCACAAATGCCTAAAAAATATTGGTTCCATAACCAAACAAGAGGATTTATTGTGTTTTATATTTGTTTGGGAAAAATTGAGACATTTTAAGCAATTTGTTTGAGCTGTGGGGAATAGTAGTTTCATTTCAATACTAAATGAAGGATTATCATGTTATTGGTTGATAAAGAATCATGTTTTGTCTTCATCAGCAACATTAAATGTGATCAGCTATTCATAACATGACTGACAATCTTTATGAAGTGAGAAATAACTAAATGTAGTATTTTGTTTCTGCAGAGGAAACTTAATATCTAGTTTCCTCAATTTCTCCTCTACATTTTGCTGATAAAAATAAAATGAAATCATGAACCCATATTCAGCCCGATAAGTTGATCTGTGATCTAGAAACTTGAACGAGAAACAACTCTAAATAAGCAGAAACTGTTAAAGTCAGTATTTGATGTTGCTGGACAACCAGAAATGTTAATGAGTTTTGAGGGTAAAAGTATAAAATAGTGGATCACCTTTTCACCAGAGACAGGCTGTAGTTCAAAAATGGTTTATATTTAAAACGTAACTATTTGACTTAGTCTCAATAATCTTTATTAGTATCAAGCAGTTAGCAGATTTAAGTTTGATTTCCTGGGATTGCAGATTTACATGAAACCATAAAACCTGAATAAATATGTATTAAGTTGGTGTCGTCCCACCCACTGAAACATGTGGATAAGTCTATTCATGGTTAAATTTTCTGTAGCTGCAGTGGATTTCTAAGTTTGAATGGTTGGTAAAGTGTCAGGTTTGTTGACCTTCCTGTTCCAGTGTGGTTGCTGATGTGTAGTCTTGTTGTCTGCAGGTATTCCTCCTGATCAGCAGAGGTTGATCTTCGCTGGAAAGCAGCTGGAGGATGGACGCACGCTGTCCGACTACAACATCCAGAAGGTGAGCTGAGGGAGGAAACTGCAGACCTACTAAGAACATCTCAGACTACAGACTGTCTGAGTTTAGTTTAGGGTTTAGTCAGTGGATAACCTAGTTGTCAGAGTTTAGAAGTTGCTTCTATCAAATCTGAGTTTAATGTCCAGCTGCCAGTGGTGGAGCCGGTATTTCTTCAAGTAAAGGTACTATACTCTACTGTAATAATATTCTTAACAGGGTGTTAGCATGGTCTGAAAGTTTCAAATCAATCACATTTTTTAGGCCTTAAAATGTCTTCAATGTGATTTGGACTGGTCTTAGAAATGCATTGTTAATGTTTTAGTTAATTTTTTGGGCCAACATTTGCATTGATCATAATTTTAGCTACTTTGTATGCTGTTCCTTACAAAACGATACATTATATTTGTGACACATTGTGGGAACGGTTAACTACTGCTGTAAGATAAATGTAGTGAATGAGTAGAACTACAGTTGCATTAAAAAGTCAAGTACCGAAAAACGTTTCTGAAAACATGTTGGGTGAAAAATATGCCATGCAGTTCCAGAATCTGTCTGCTGAATTTTAGATCAGTAGCAGTTAGTTTAAAAGATTATTGGGAGTTTCCAGATGTGGCCTGGACTTCAATGGTATGCAAATGACGAGCAGCCAATGTGACGTCCAGTCTCTTGAAGCACACTTGGATACAGGCTGATCCTGTGGACCCCTACCATGAAGCTCCTGGTAGCTTTCTGTTAAAATGTTTCATTTCTCCTCCTCAGGAGTCCACCCTGCACTTGGTGCTGAGGCTGCGTGGTGGTGCTAAGAAAAGGAAGAAGAAGTCTTACACCACCCCCAAGAAGAACAAGCACAAGAGGAAGAAGGTCAAGCTCGCTGTGCTCAAATACTACAAGGTATAAACACTCATCCTAAATCTTAATGTCATTCAGTATCAACTCCTCCTTACTGTCTAGTTTCTAAATCTGAAGGAGCTACACAGTCAGCTGTTAACAGAGTAATCTCTATTTGTATGTAAATATCTATATATGTTTTATCAGTTTACTTAATTAGTTCAGAATTGACCATTTGGCTCAAATCAACAACTTTTATATTTTTAGATATTGTTAATGGCAGAAATGATGTATTCTATAGTAGGAAGAAATTCAAAGGCACTTTGTCAGATCTTAAGGTTCATCAGTCTGAAACATGATGTTCTAGCTTTATTCTAAGTATTCGTGTGCGTCCAGCTCTGCTGCAGCAGTCTGAATTGTTTTCTGTCTCCAGGTTGACGAGAACGGTAAAATCCACCGGCTGAGGCGTGAGTGTCCTGCTGATGAGTGCGGTGCTGGTGTCTTCATGGCAAGCCACTTCGACCGTCACTACTGCGGAAAGTGCTGCCTCACCTACTGCTTCAACAAGCCAGAGGACAAGTAGACAGGGACAGACTGAAGGGCGTTAATAATAAAGACGTTTGACACAACTCAGACTCTGTGTGTTTACTCTGAAGGGGATTACTAAGCTGTTCACTTTTAGTTGATGTTTGAGTGACACATGCTATCTTTTTGTCATACATCTAACATCTATAATCCTGCATGTTATGAGGTCATGTGAAAAAGGTTGGTTGGAGTGATTTCTTCCATAAGTCACCTGATGAGCCGTCTGTTTCCTGGAATTATATTATGATGGAACATTTGGAGCGGAATTTGAGAATCATTAACAAATATAGAGCTAGTTTAAGTCATGAATCAAGAGTCAATAGTAGTCATCCCTAATGAAGTTAAATTGATAATTCCTCTTTGAAGACGGAAGGCAGATGTGGGGGAAATTTAAATACTAAAATAAAAGCAAAGAATAGAATGATCATTGAGTGTAATTGAAGCAAATTGTCCGTGTGCTCCTTGTTAAATAGTGACCAGCAGAGGTCCCTACATGCTGACACAGTGATCGGTTCCCAAATCATTCCATAGTCCACCACATGTTAGAAGCTAATGGTCACGTTTTGAGAGTTGGAGGACTTGGGGTTGGCTGTTTTGATCCATAGTAATTTATAGTGATCCTAGTTTAACCACTGATTGAAGACTTAATTATCTTCAAACAAATAAAAACATTCAGATTCCTTAAAATCCTCTGATTGGCGGACTGTGGTCTATTGTGGGGTCCTTGTGAAAGTGTTTGGGACCACTGGGCTACGCTACCACCTCCATTCTTTAATGTATCAGTCTCAAGCATTTTTTCATTTGATATTGTCTGTTTATGCTTCTTGACTGGG
>NW_023339751.1:23391867-23395030 GCF_004916995.1 Morone saxatilis | reverse complement strand
ATGCCAGGCAGTCAAAAGACGTAGTTCACCAAACTTTCGTCAACCATCCGAGCGCGAAACCACGCAGCAAGAGTAACCTGAGGACAACGCACGCTCCAACAGTTGAAGGACCCACGCAGTAAAAATCCAAATATTCTAACTCCGTAATCCATACGCAAAAATACAGGAGAAAATACAATGACGCGTGATGTTTGCTGCTCGCTCCTCCGTTCTCCCGTCAACAAAACACCGGGAGACCGGAAGAAAAAAAAAATCTCTTCCGCATCCTGGCCTCAACTCGCGGGCCAGTGTGGGGAAATTGGAAAAAAAAGACGAAAAATTCCTAACACCGAACCCCCGGGCTGAAAGGAGCACCTCTGGCCCTCCCACAATGCACGCCTGGGTTGCGGAGAGGTGAGGAGTTCATACAAGATTAAATGTGTTCTGTGAGATCTCACCGGTCAAATACACAGAACATTTCAAAACTCGCTGAAGCCAAAAATAAAAGTGTCCATCAGCGACGCTCGGTGGTCGTGAAGCTCAGCTCAACTGCCGGAGCCCTGTTTTCAACTTTCCCAGAAAACAAAAAAAGGATTCTGAACTCGGAAAAAAAAAGGTGTTTTATTATTTTGCAATAAAGTTAGAAGGCTGCGTCCATCGCCACAGACCCCTCCTCTCCTCCTCCACCAAGAACCTACGTCCTTCATATCCACCCCGACTCCCTCACCATTAACACCCACCCCCCTCGCCCCTCCGAACCATCTTCCCTCTTTCAGCACTATCCTGGATCCAAAACCTCGCGACTTATCGTTAGCTTCCAAAACCACACACCAATCATTGTTTCTGCGCGTTTTCAGTCCCAAGGCACCTTCTCCCCTGGATCCTGAACAGGAAGACAGGAGAACACTATCGAATCCCCAACGTTACGGAGCGCTGGAAGCTGTGCCACGACAAAAGAAGCGACTCGACTCCAGCATTGGGGGACTCTCTTTCCCATGAAATAACATTTCCCAGCCACATGGATTACTTTCCAGGTGTTACTTATATTATTAGGTGTTCCATGACTCGGAAAACTATCTTTACCGGCTTTTTCCCGGATCTCCATCCCTTCAAACAATCAAAGATCAGAAATTCATCCCTCATTGCTGTGTCTTCCAATTTGCTGCTTGTTAGGTTGTTCGCCAAGTTGTCTGGCGCACCGCACACAAAAGCCTGGCATCATTTGATCAAACTGTAGCTCGAAAACCTAAAGCGAGTCTGAGACGCCCGTAAACATACACACAGCTACTTATCCTGCCTCCCCACGGTTCCCATCCTCAATCTTTTTAATCTCCTCCACTACCTTCGCACCGAACCGATTAAAAGCAACTTCACAAACACACCACCTCGCCGCCCGAGTGTCACGCTTACTGTGGACATGTACGGCACACGCGCTTCCGGTCACCACTTACTTTCCAACGACATCCTTTAACCTTGTTTGTTGACCGAGCCAGGCTACTGGCCTGATTGCAGCTCGCAACAACCACACCACCCAACACCACACCAGATTATTTCCCCAATGGGAGAAGGAAAGAAGAAGTTCTGATACCCAACACTTTTTCAGTCTTTATCGGCTTTTATCTTTTGTCTTCTTTCATGTTTTATTCTCTCAGGCTTTGGCTCAAGCCTTTATTTTAATTGAAACCTAAATGTATGGAGGTAGAAGTACTTAAGTAGCCATTACACCATATCATGACTGGCAATACTCAAGTAGCTCTGAGTTGTATAAGAGTCAAGCAGTACTGTGAGTAAAATGTATTCTTTACATTCCACCACTCGGAACCCGCTTTCACAATGCTGGTAACACCAATGAGACTCCGCCTGTTTGGTGATTGATGAGGCAGCGGGGGTTGGTGGGGGAGGGGGGAGGGGGGCTTGTACTACCATTTAAAAACGTCATTGCTTCTGAGTAACTCTAGCTAGAAACACCTAGAAAACCTTTGCCAGACAAATAAAACACATTACTTACATAAAAGTCGTTATTTCCATGTCATTGCAGCTGTCTAGTAATGAAAACTCTGGAAGAAACACGTTTACATTCATCCACATCAGATAAAATATTTAAAAAGTGGAAAAAAAAAATGAAATGGGATTTAAAGAAAAAAATAACCATACTGTCTGTGGAGCCAATATCTTAATAAGTTGCAACTTGATGTGACTTTGGGAAACCTTCAAGCATTTGTTTGTTATGCAAGTATAATTGTGAATGATAAACTTCATACTTCAATTGTGACGATAAAAAGCTTCCAGCTGGGAGCCGTGTTTGTGGAATGCATTGTGAGATGTAAACAATTATCAATAAAGCTTCTAGACGAAGAAAGTCCCGCCTCCTCATCTGTCTGTCAACTTGGCTAACTCATGTTAGCTCCTGTTAGCTTCAGACTGCCAAATATGGAAGTCCATTTCCATCAGGAAAGGAAATCAAAAGGATGAATGTAAAGTACAGAGTTAAAATAAAGAAACAGTGAGTCAATCAAATGTTAAAAAGTCAGTTATGTGATATGAAGTCTCGATTGCAGCAATAAGTACAACTTTACGCTAACTTTGAAGTTTTACTTATTACAACTTTCTCTCTTACATACTCGTAATTTTGGAATACAAAGTCTAGAATTCCAAATCAAGAGTAGTAGACAAAGTTGTAATATTTTGGATAATCTGTGTTCTCGTCTTTTACTTTAAACCAAAATTGAGGTGCAAATTCTAAAATCTGACTAATCTTACTGAGATACTAAGTCACAGATAAATAAGTAATTCTCCTTCAGGTTCACAATTTTTAAATCAAATAGTTTTTTCATTTGTAAATAAAGACTATTGTCATTCCTAATATGTTTTTTGGCAGAAATGGGCTTCCATAGATGGTAGAGATTTGAGTTTTCTGCTGTGTTTTTGCAAGGTATTATTGTTGACTATATATAAGTTATTACATGAACTTAAAGGTGGCTCCAAACAGCCTTCAGTTTGACGTCTCTTTAACGGCAGCAGATAAATATTTATTTATTTGTAGGGATCAAAATGATTTCTGTGCGTACTGTTCTGACTTAAGCAGATTATATCAGTGCAGTATATATAACAGTATGGATTTAACAGATCAATATTCAGAACAGCATGACTGCAGATTCAGATTAACCCATTTGTGCCCAAAGAC
>NW_023339751.1:23387105-23391846 GCF_004916995.1 Morone saxatilis | reverse complement strand
GAAATCTGATTGGCCACCCCATTAACCTCTAAAGCTACAGTGAACATACTGGTATCATCTAACCCACTGGTTCCCAACCTTTTCCCTTCAGGGAGCCCTTTCTACCACTGACACATTTTCATTTTTAGTTTATTTGACCATTTTATGCCACTTCATTTTTTTCAATTCAAATTCTATATTATAACAATTGTGACTCAAAACTGTTCATTTAGGCTGAAAGTTCAGTTTTTGCCATTGGAAACAGCAGATTGTCAAACACTCCACCCGCTGAGGAAACCACACATCATGCCTTACTTCTGAAACAAGTAAGCTGGACCCTGTGGTGATGTTTTGGTTTCTCCCAGAGAGACTGGCAGGCCTGAGGAGTCACAGGTGGATTCAAAATAAAAAAAGGTGGCCTCACAGCCAGAGGGTTGTAGGTTCGAACCCGCCGGCCGGCTGTGTGGGGTTGACTCCGCTCTGACAGCACAACAGTGCCATTTGTTGCAACAATCTGAAACTTGAACATTAAACTTTTTGGACTACAGTGGATGTGTTAGTGACAACAACCAGATGTTTGTGACACTTTGTTTTAATAATTTAATTGGTAATATAAAGCCCTCCAGAAACACCTCCCACTATGACCTCAACATCTGTTCTAACGGAGTGACAAGAGAAGAACAAAGTTTTTGAAGCTCTTAATGTTTTACTAAAAGCATTGATAGACACATTCAGTGTTAAGGATATATTGTCATATGGGCTGAAAAATAAATAAATGGACATACACAAACATTCAGAGTTCCTGTCCTGTGTCAAACACCGTGCAGCCGGGTTGTGCGCCCGCAGGGGAGGACAGGTACTCTGCGAACCTGTTGCGGATGGAGGCAGCCTCTGCGGAACAGTCCTCGCTCTGAAGCCTCTGGACCGGCAGCAGTCCCTCACCAGCCCCGTCCGCGCTGATGTCCTCCGTCAGGTCCCACCGCATGAAGTTGTGCAGAATGCAGGCGGCCCTAACAGCCAGCTCGGCCGCCACCGGTTCAATGCGGATCACCTGCTGGAAGATCCGGAACTCGCTGGCCAGCCTGCTGAAGACGCAGTCCGCAACCCTCCTCGCCTGGGACAGCCGCTGGTTGTACAGCCGCTGCTCTCTGGACAGGCTCGCTCCCGGATACGGCCGCATGAGGTTCCGCAGCAAAGGGAGGGCCTCGTCTCCCACCAGGACGTGAGGCAGGGGGCCCAGATGTTCTGCACCTGGGAGCTGTCGATCCGGCGGGAGGCTGAGTGTTGCGGTCCGCAGGGTTTGTCCAAACACTGAGTTCGACAGGTCTCCATCGCTGCTCCCGCCACACGCCCCCAAGTCCACCAGCCGGAACCGGTACCGGGCATCAACCACTGCCGTAAGCACGATCGAAAAGGAGCCCTTGTAGTTGCGGTACAACGATCCTGAATTTGCGGGGGCCTGGATAACGACGTGTTTGCAGTCCACAGCGCCAACGCAGTTTGGGAAGTTCCTCAACTCCATGTAGTCCTCCGCCATCGCCCTCCAGTCGGCCTCTCCGGGTACCGGCATGAAGTCGTCCTGCAGGCAGTCCCAAATGGCCTGCGACACCTGGCGGACGATGCCGCACACAGTGGACACCCCCACCCGGTAGCTGTGGGCCACGGACCGACAGGACTCCCCGGAGGCGAGATACCTGGAACCAAGGGCGATTCTAGGGTCAGAGCACCCAATGAGCCCCACTGCCACCACCCACCCTTTTTTCACACAAAAACAAAAAATATGTCTATTGAAAAATAACTTCAAAAATCCAGATTTGTTTTCTTTTTTTGGAGACTTTTCCAGAACACCAGCTTTATTGTGACAGTTCACACAGACAAACAAAGACGTGTAAAACATGAACGAATACAGCAAAAGACAAACATTTACCTTTCTTTTATTGTCTAGTTTGATAGTCAGACACAACTGAAAAACAGATATAAATCTAAGAAAACATAATTCATTTAAAAAGCCACTGAGTGTTTTCAGCCACACTGCCGCTACACAGTGACAGACTGACCGCAGACAGATGCTCAGTCTCTGGGAGGGGGAGATGGGTTTCCTGTAGTTGGTCTCCACGGCTCTGATGAGCGGACCGACCCTGAGCAGCAGCCCGTCGAACTGCTCCACACTCAACCGGAAGTGGTTCTGGAAGCGGTCACCGTCCAGCCGCAGCTCGCGGACCAGACGGTGGAACTCCCCCTGCTCGAGCCTCGCCTGGTTCGTCTCGCGGACCCAGCTGCGACGTCTGCGTCTGTCTCTGAGTCTGTGCTGCAGCACGGACACGGCCAGAAGCCGCTTCCGCCGGGGGTCCATTACGTTTGAGTTCGCGGACCGGAAATGGAGAAAAGGGCCCGGGTCAGGGGTTCAGCTTCTTCTTCTCTTCTGTTTAATGGCGGTCCGAACGCTGCCTTTAGGTACCGCCGCCTAGTGGTGGATGTAGTGTACTACTTGTCGTTTCCATTTTATGCTCCTTCCTTCTCCACTCCATTTATCGGACAGCTTCAGATTATTAACCCATTTGTGCCCAAAGACCAGGGGCGTGTCCAGAAGGGGGACCTGAAATCTGATTGGCCACCCCATTGACCTTACCTCTAAAGCTACAGTGAACATACTGGTATCATCTAACCCACTGGTTCCCAACCTTTTTCCTTAAGGGACCCCTTTTCTATCATTTAGTGAACTGACGACCCCTCGCTTAATGACATATTTTATGGGTGTTTCATATTATGTTAAAAACTGTCCAATGAACCCAAACAGTGAACTCAGTAACTGCAGGAAGTTTGTGTAAAATCTGAGATTTGGATGAATTCTGAGCAGATTATTTCCTGTTTAGGGAACTTTTTCTACAATTCTCGGTCTGTATTGTGGATTTTTTTTTAATTTCTTTAACAACCACACAGACTTATTATTTGACAGATTCAGTGTTTTGTCTTTGGTTGTTTTCTAAATCAGGGCGAGGCTGTTGATCCGAGACTGGAGGTGTGAATATACACTCAGAGTTCAGACCTTAAACAATAATCTAAACGGAGAGATATCATCCTACTGTGTATATTAAAAGTTATCTTACCCTTAAAATCAAAAAGACCCCCCCGTGAAGCTTTGGCGACCCCAAGTGGCTGCGAACCAGTGCACTGAAACAATATACATCTTCAAGGTTTCAACCCATAAACCAACAAATGAAGACTCAATCACTTTATGATCTGAAAAACTATTTTATGTTTAATTCAGTCTGATCATCACAATACAAAATATGACACATTTCATACATTCAACACAACGATTAAAATACTGCAGTGTTTAAAATGACTTTGGATCAAAGACTTTGGTGTCGTAATTACAAAAATACATTTCAGTTCAAGCAAAGTTAAAGAAAATAAAATCAAAGCCGATCTTAAAGGAGGAGACACAAATGGGCTCGGACATCCAGCAGCCGGGTTGTAAAGCCCCTCTGACTGCACAACAACAACAACAACAACCGGCTCATTGTGTTTGCTCAGCGCGGCGTTTCTCTGCACGGCCTCGGCTAAATAAAAGACTTCCTTTCAAGCCGAAGTGAAAGGGGGCAAATCTGGAGCACAAAGCGGTTTCTGTTTTCTGTCGGTTCGTCGGAGGAAGAAGAAAGAAATCACATATTCTCACGTCCGTCTGCACGTTTTTTAACGACTACAGAGTAAAAACTGCTGCGTGACGGATCCTGTAAGTCTCTGCAGTATCAGAATATAATTACTTTGTGATATTAAGTCAATATCTTCTTGCGTCACATTGGCAGAAATGGGCTTCCATAGTTTTTTGCATTTACGAACCAACAGGAAACGGTAAAAATATGACTCTGTAATAATGTAATATAACATTTATAGTGTTTATATTAGTGTAAAATCACCTGAATATAAGAATCGTTGTGTTTTTGTTACCTGAGGAAGATACCTTTTCATTTACGTTCCTACGGTAGCCCAGAAGGGACAAACCAAACACAGACTCTACATAGGGGCCCTTTATCGGGTGTTTCGTGGTCACTGTAGTCCCCTCGAGGTTGGAAAGAGAGGCCACTAAATCCTACACACACAATCCCACAATCTTTAAGACATTTAAATAATAACTCTCCGATGGTCTTGGGGAAACAGCGATCAACATTTTCTGACGTTTTTCTGGACCAAACAACGAATTAATTAATATATTAATGGAATAAATGATTGTCAGATTATATAAAAGTAATCGATAGTTGCAGCCCCGCCCTTAAAAGGACCAGTGTGTGAGATTTAGTGGCACCTCGTGGTCAGTCAGTCAGTATTTAACGGGCTGTGAAGTGTGCAGGAGAAACTACGGTGGCTGACAGTGTTCCTATCTACAGCCAGTGTTGGTTTCTTTCCGTTCTGGGCGACTGTAGAAACAACAACGTCTCACTCTAAGGAAACAAAACCAAACGATTCTTATACAATAATGAAAACATACCTTTCAATATTATATCACATTTCTGACGTGATTGCAGAAGCGGTGATTGGGTCGAGGTCGGGCCCCACGCAGCAGTGAAACCACGACACGAAACATATTCTGCTTCCAGCTTCTCAAATGCCGACGAGATAACTAACGATTAATGTAAATTAGCTTGTGTTCTTTACATTCTTTACAACATTAGCTAGCTATATATACACATACCGTAAAACTTCCAATAAAAGCAGGTCCATAATAGACGCAGGTCTCGTTTAAAAGCCTGCTGTGGCTACA
>NW_023339751.1:23383261-23387005 GCF_004916995.1 Morone saxatilis | reverse complement strand
TGTGTGTGTGTGTGTGTTCCTGACTGTAAATATATACCATTTTTTAATATTTATAGGTTTGCAAACCTCAAGATCTTCTTTTCAGTCCGTTTATCGTCCTTTGAAGGGAATCTGGTTCACAGAAGGTTAAAAATGAACCACAAAGCATTATGGGTTCATTATAGCAGAGAAGGAGTCAGTTGCTCCGTATGTTGTGAACAGAGGTCAGAGGTCAGAGGTCAAGCTTGTTTTGTTAGTGACAGTATAGAAATAACACTGTAAAAAGAAGTAGAAGAAGTTAACATACCTGTGTTTTCAACAGTTTTCCTCTCGAGGCCGAACAAATGCTGCAACAGAAAGAAAAAAACTAGATCTGAAGTAAAATCAGAACGCCTGGAAGTGAAAGCACCATCGTCTATGAGCGACAGTATCCGTCCAGTACAGCGCCGCAAACTCACACCAGCGTACCGACTGCAGGTCTGTTTGTGGTCCAGAGTCGAGCTTCTCTTCCATTTAGGTTTGAATTCGGGAGTTTGCCTTGAATAAAATCGTGGACAGCCCTACTTGTCATTAGTGTACACAGCCACCGTAGTTTCTCCTACACGCGCGTCCTTTAAAGTAAGATCTAAACAGTTTCTCACACCTGTTTTAATATTTCCCAGCCTGTTTATCTTTATCGTCCCCAGAGTGAATGTTGGTGACTTCTGAACTGACGCTGCCGATGAAAGAAACTCCATCAGTCAGGGATTGCCAAACAATCATTTACATGCAGCTATGTAAGTGTGTGTGACAGGGGTGACAGAGAGCATGTTGGGAGTTTTTCTTCAAGGGCGATGCAGAAGGTTAGGGCAAGTCGCCTTCCAGTGGACGCTGTGTTTAAGGGACCTTCAGATCTAAGCATGTGTGTGCTTCCTCGGGTTTCTTCTGATGTTTGTCCTGTTTAATTTCAGTAAAACCAGCGAGGAGCGCTGGCGGATGGACGGCCGCGATTAAAGCGGTTGTTTCACGCTGTACAGGAAGAGTTTGGGGTCAATTTAAAGCCTTTTCCATACCAAGGTGTATCTGTACAGGCAGGGGAGCAGCAATGGTTGAGAGAGCTCAAGATTGAGTAAATAACTCGTCCACCTTCATCTGTGCCGTACGTAGACTTGTTATTGAATCAAAGCCACTAATTTGGGGATAAAAACATTTAATTTCCTATAAATTCTTCACAATAAAAGTTATTTTCTTTTTTAAAAGCTTTTATTGTGAGTCAGCAAAATCAGGAAACGTTTGGTTGTCATCAGCAGAAAGTTCATCAGAAAGCCAACATGAAGCAGCAGAATAAAGCAGATATCTGAAAGTACGAACGGGGGAACGGAGAGAAACTGGAAACCACAGAGATTCAGTTAGAAGCTACAAAAGTACCGAGAGCTGAATGCTTTTAAAAAACGTCTTATGTACAGACATGAGTTGAGTCTGAGAACACAGGGCGTTGGCTGCGGTCGGCGAGACGTCACAGCAACCCGCTTCTGGAGCTCCAGAGATGGTTTAATGTCGGGAAACGGCTCAGCGCGTTTAAACTGGCCTGGTCAATGCCAAATTTCTTACATACAGTAACAATATCAGAGCTGACTGACTGTGTTCTTCATCATCTAAATGTTTTTTTTCTTCTTCTTCTGCCCTCTTGTCTTCGTCCTGTCAGCTCCAGGCCCAGAAGCTCCGTCTTGCGAGGAGTCAGGGTCCGTACTACAGCGGCTCGCTGCCCAACGTCAACCAGATCGGCAGGAACCCTCAGGACTTCCAGGTGACGCTCTCAACCTCTGACGCTGTATTTTTGTTTTCATTCAGCTCACTTTAACTCTTGTGTTACTGGCACGGCCGCCTCATCTACTGCTATGACTGTAGATCTGATCTGTTGCTACTACGGTTACTGTCATTACCCACAAGTACTATGCCTGCAGCAGCTTCAGTTTTCATTGCACCCACTACCACAGTGACTACCTGCACTTCTAGAAGAAGAACCGTACAAATAAAGAGATAACAGAAATGCTGCCAGAGGACAGAAGCAGCTGTTGGTGATCCTGCAGTGTTCTGAGGAAAGTCTGCTGTGTCATCGCAATCTTCGGACCTCCACTCTTCACTTCTGAGTCATCACTGTTTCCCATCAGCTCCGCAGAGCCAAACTCATTCTGTAATGGAAGTTTTTCATCAATATCATCGTGTTTCTCTTCCGCTGATATCACAGCTGAGTCTCCTCCTCCTCCTCCTCCGTCTCTTGTGGTCAGACATAGATTAGATTAATTTGCCTGCAGGTAGCTGGATGTCTTTGGCTCCTCGGTTCCACTGAGCTCCACTGGCAGTTGTGAGGAATTTTGGGAGTTTGAAGTTATTGTCTTTTTTTTTACCTGAACATAAACACAGCGATTAATCAGCCGATTATTAGTCATTTGGAGAGAATCGGCCTCTGCGGATTCCCGGGCTCACAGGGCAGACACATCTGCAGGAAGCCTGGTCAGTGTGGATCGATGTTAGCGCTTCCTCTTGTGAGTTGTACTGTAACTCGCATACATCCTTCTGAAAACACTTGTCTTTTCTAAAACACATTTTTCCTAAATGAGAGCAAATTAGAGCTGCACATTTAATAGAATATTAACCACAGTTAAACGAACGTGATTGTCTACGTTATCGATGTTTAAAGTGCTCAGTTCGTAGAAAACTGCTGCAGCTTCCTAAACTGACACTGTCACCCCCGGGTGATCGAGACGTTCTGGTTTCACTTTTGCGGAGCTGTCATGTCGTTGCACGCACACTCAGCAGCTGCAGCCTGGATGACAACGCTGCTCTGTAACTGTGAAATAATCGTGATCTCAGTATTGATCAAAATAATCAGGATTATCATTTTGACCATACTCGTTCAGCTCTACCTAATCTATTGATATTATATATATGTAATGTAGAGAATAATACAGTTGAACGCTGATAGACTGTACCCTGATCTCCCTTAAAGCAACATCATGTAACTTTTCAACCTTAAAATAACAGCTTCACTATCGTTTGGCTGTAACAGGGTGAATGGTGCCTCTGTCATTCCCGCTGTGCGCCCTGTACGCCTGTTCTTGCTCTTCGTACGGCCTTTACAGCAGTAGTAGCGCCCCACCAACCAACCATGTCACTGATTTTGGTGAAACTGGATGCTCTTATGAAGAAAATGTTGTGTTGTTGTGTCTGTTTTCCCGCTGATGTCCTCCAGCTGCTCCACCTCATCGTAACATCATACCGAATGCACGTGCACAGCTGTCCATAGTTACTACAGTGGTATTGCAACTGATACCAAATCTCACAAAGTATTTAAATACAATCCAAACAACATGTTAGTGAGTAAGGCAACCATGTATATTAGATTGTAATGTGCATGGAATAATGCAATTATACATTACTTTTTTTTGTTTTGATATTATTGGCCTTTAAAACACTCGTATTGGTCCAGACGTAGAAGTTTTAAGGGGAAAGAAAGATTGCAGATCCAAACCTGCCATCAGATCTTTTATGAATAAATGGACAAACAGTAATACAGAAACCTTTTAGATTCTCTCATTCAGCTCTCCGGCGCTCAGTGATAAAGCTGTAACACGCTCAGGTCGCTCTGTAACTAAGTCTTTCCAAATGAAAGTCTGACGTCCCCACAGCAGCTGGCAGCTGAAATTAGAGCTGCTTTCGGGGACAAGATATAACTCCTATGAGCAGCAGATCATCATCATCTTATTCATGTTCATCATCAGTCAC
>NW_023339751.1:23380551-23383161 GCF_004916995.1 Morone saxatilis | reverse complement strand
TAAGTAACTTTAATGAGATATTAAGTCAATATTTTGAGATATTAAGTCGTTATTTTGAGATATTAAGACGTTATTATGAGATACTAAGCCTTTTTTTAAAATAAAAGTAAACTTTATCGTTATAATGACTGTCACATTGGCACTAATGGGCTTCCATACTTCACAGTGTTGCATCTGCTAACAGGAGAGCGCACACTGGCTGACATTCACGGTCCCCAGAAGTCGCCGCGGAGTGAGACCTCCTCACCGCCCCGCGACTCTCTGGAGAGAAATCGTTCCACTACGTCAAGTCGTCCCGTCCGCTCGGTGAAGATGTCTGCGACGGGTACAGGCGGCTGTGGACCCGGACCCGGACCCACCTCGGGCTCCGGGTCCGGGGCTTCCAACCCCCGAAAGTTCAGCGAGAAGATAGCGCTGCACACCCAGCGACAGGCCGAGGAGACAGCCGCCTTCCAGGAGGTCATGATGGACATCACCTCGACCAGGGTGAGTGTGAGGCGGCGGGAGGAGGAGGAGAGCTGCCCGGAGGAAGAGAGGCCTTGCCCGGGCAGGATAACGTTATCTGCTGCCTCTACACGGCTCTCTGTGCTCAGCGGGTGCGTTCAGGGCGGACCACGGCGGAACAAGACAACGTCTCCCGCGTTTGAGCGATATATTTAATGTTCGCAGACACTGTTGTTGCCTCTTGTTGTCCGTTTCCGATGCGTCGTTAGCGTCGTTAGCAGCGAGCGGCTAACTTGGCTTGTTTACTATGTTACGTCGCTGTCAGCCGCCGAGCGCGTCCCGCCGAAGCCCAGTCAGAATATACGGTGTTTAACAGCCGCGTTACTGATTATCACGGGTATTTATCACCGGTAACTTCAGCTGAGATGTTTATTTAACACTTGTTGGTCTTGTGGTGAATTCGGCCCATAAATGAGACAAATAAAAGCAGTTTATTTCACCACAGTCATCGCTGACTGTTTTAACTTATCGTATGGAAGAACATTTCCGCCAGTGTGAGTGGAAACAGTGATCCTGTGAGTTATTACACTCACAACATTTATTAAGATAAGGACTTAATATGCCAAATAATGACTTATTATCTCAAAATAATGACTTATTATCTCAAATAATGAAAAATTATTCTATTTAAAAATAATTAAAACTTTGTGTCGAAGCATATTTCGACCCCGTTAATATGGGCCAAAATAAATGACTTATTATACTACGAATATAATGTATTTTAAAGTCTATCATGCGAAATGGCTATAATATCTAAATAATGAAGAAATTAATCTTAAATAAGCTTTGTGGAGAAATTATCTTAAAATACATGCAACTTTTTCAAATATTTCGACTTTAATATGCCAGATAAATGAAACCATTATATATCTCAATAATGTCTTAATATCTCAAATAATGAGAAATTATCTTAAAATAATGAAACTTTTTCAATATTTCGACTTAATATCTCAAATAATGTCTTAATATCTCAAAATAATGACTTAATATCTCAAATATTTCGACATATTATCTCAAAATAATTAAGTTTTTCAAAATAATTATTTAGATTCTCAAAGAAAGAGAAAAAAAATCAGTATTTTGAGATATTAAGTCTTTATTTTGAGTAAGTTTGTCATTATAATTACTTACAAAATCCTTTTTTTCTGTCATTTTGACGTAAATGGGCTTCCGTAGTAGCTAAATAACGTTATTAACGAGTGTTAACGGTGTTTTATTGATTAATTGAACCAAATGTTGTGATTTATCCGGTGTATAAGAACACTAATGTCCTTTCTTTAGGATATGTTGGTTTGAGTCTGTTTATTTGAGTTTCTAGCTTTTTAAACAACTTTAATTAAACTGTACCAACAACCTTTACTTTTATTCAGGGAATTACAAAACAAATAAACACAAATCTTTTTGCCTTTTCCAAGAAATATTTCCCAAAAATTATTATTATTGTTATTATTATTACATTATTATATTATTACTATTATATTATATTATTATTATTACATTATTATTATATTATATTATTATATTACATTATTATTATATTATATTATTATTATTACATTATTATTATTTTTATTATTATATTATATTATATTATATTATTGCTAGAATCCAACACCTTTTAAAATATATTTAATGACTATAAGACTGATCAGAGACAACTTTTTACAGTTTTCTGTATTATGTATTTTTTAATCGTTGTTAAAAATCTTTCAGACTTAATTGGCTTCTTTTTTAGATAAATTCAGTGTTTTCTCCTCCCTGCTGTTTGTTCGGAAGCCGTCAGTGACAGCGAGCTGAAGTGAACACAGGCTGTGATTGGTCGGACAGCTCACCTGTGGACTCACCTGGTTTGTGTTAGTTTGTGATCGAGTGAACAACAGCTGATCCCAGAGCTGTGATGGTTTACTGCGTGTCAACTGGTTTCTGCTTCTTTAATCTTTAATTATTAATGTTTGGTAAACCGATAAATTCTGTCTTTATTTATAGAAACCGTTAAACGTTTCTATAAACTGTGAAATGTTGAGCTTTGTGTATCTGTTGGGAATGAGTACAACACAACAACAATACTTCAGAAGCTGGACGATATCAGACGATATCAGACGATAT
>NW_023339751.1:23379053-23380451 GCF_004916995.1 Morone saxatilis | reverse complement strand
TCAAGAGAAGCAGCAGTTAGAGTTTAGTTTAGTTTTGTGCTAAAGGAATTAAAGGCCTGTCCCCAATAAAGGCAGGGGGAGTTCAGTGATTTAAGCAAATAAACGCCCGGGCTATTATTAGAAGTTTTACGGTATGTTGCTTTGACATTGACATATTAAAACGTGGCCGTCTCCGCTCCCTCCCACTTTATAAAAATGACACCAGACTGTGTGGTAGTGATCAGCTGGGCTCGGCTGTCAATCATGATGTGAAACCTTCTTTTAATGACTTCAAATGACTAAATTAATGATTTATGAGAGAGATTCACCAATGAACAGGAAGGACTTTCTGTTTCCACGGTTACAGTTTGATGAAGAGCACGCCGGTGACCAAAGCGAAGCCCACCAGCAGCATGGCCACCTTGGGGATGCGGTTCCCGGCGGAGCGAAGCTCGTGCGGCAGGATCTCCATGAAGGTGATGTAGAGGAAGGTTCCCGCCGCCAGCCCCTCCAGCGTGCTGCGGGCCAGCTGGTGCTGCGGCGACGCCTTGGTCTCGGTGAGGCCTACGCCCACACCGATGCCCAGCGGGGACATGGCGGCGAACAGCAGCAGGCAGCCCGTCACCACCGACCGCCGCAGCCGGCTCTGCGACAGCTTGAAGGCCAGGCTGAAGGAGATGATGCTCTTGTGGATCATCAGCGCCAGGCAGATCTCCAGAACCTCCTTCCCCTCCTCCAGCAGCCCCACCGCCAAACCCTCAAACACCGAGTGCAGCGACAGCGAGAAGACCAGGATGAAGGCGCGCAGGGCGGACTGGGAGCTGAAGTCCACGTGGAAGTGGCCGCCATCGGACTCCTCTGATCCACGCCGGCGGTGAGAGTGGTGACGACCGTTCCTGCTGTCGTTCACCTGGACGCTGGAGTCCACCAGCAGAGACCGGCGCTCCTCCATGTGAGGGGAGGATTGGTCTTTGAAGGCCAGGACGATCTGCTCCAGGACCAGGACCATGAAGAAGCCCATGGCCACGATGAACTCGGGCAGAGGGAACTGGAGCTGCGAGGAGAAAAGAACGACATCAGTGAAGTGGTGGCGACTCGAAATCTGCGACGATTGGATAAAATATATAAAGAAAAGTTGAAAATGACTTCTGACTTCTAATAATGTCGGTTCAGATTGATTCTGTCGACACAGGACGACAAAAGTGCTAAAGACTGAAAACCAGCGGATGTGCAGAAGATTCAGAGATAATGACGAAGAAAAACCTCACAGACTCGGTTTAATCAAATGTGGTGACTTAAATATGAACATATGGAGTTTATAGATCTATAATGTTAATATATGAGCTAACATTATATTCGTTATATACAGATACAGAGTCACATGGTGTCTCACTCTTTTATTCTGTTTCTGTTCACTTT
>NW_023339751.1:23377152-23378905 GCF_004916995.1 Morone saxatilis | reverse complement strand
ACAACCTGAGTCTGTCAGTGGAACAAACAGAGATGGTTTGGGTGAGTTTTATTTTGTTTCTGTACAGTTTGAGTTGTGTTTCACAATTATCTGCCAGGTAAAATGACTGGTTTTGTAAATGGAGTCTGGTTGTGTTTGCACATGAAGAATAAAATCTAACTGAACTGAAATAACCTAAATTATTATTAGTAGTAGTATTATTATTATTACTATTATGCCTGTATGCATATCCATGTTTCCATTTCTGTTTGGTGATTATTGTTTTTTAAACAGTATTTGTGTCAAAAAAACTGCAGGAAAAGTGAAGTCAAACTAAAATTAGGAGCTAAAAGAGGCTAAAAAAGCTGCAGTGTCTATACGAGTGACACCTTTCACATTACTCATAGTCACAGATTGAGTTTTAATTCAAACGAAAAACTCTCTTAATTCTGTTAAAAGCACTTTAATGCCTGAAAATGATTTCACAACCTCCAGAAAACAGCAAGTGCTGGAAGGCAGTTAAAAAAAAAAACACATCAAACAGTGTGTGTGTGTGTGTGTGAGACAGGAAGGAAGGTCACACACACACACACACACACACACACACGGTGTTACCACAGTCTAACTTTTGCCTGTTGAAGCAGCTGGAGGTTAATTCAATAGTATTTGTGAGGGAGGACAGCGATTCCCGTTAAACACCCCCCTTTCTCTCACACACACACGTTTCCCAGCAGTGTCTTTTTTAGCACCGACCTTCGGCTGCCCTCCTCTTCAAAATCAGACAGTTTGAAGCAGTTGAAGCATTTAATGGTAGCGTTGCCGTCGTAAAGTAGTCCCAAAGTGTTCACTCTGTGTCCCAATGCAAGGTTCAGGGTGATTTAAGAACAGCAGACGGCGGTTTTAAACATCTTACAATACAGATTTTCATCACAGTCGTATATCACTGAATGTTCAAGTGTGGAGTAGCTGTTTAAATAGGAGAACGTATGATTGATTTACTGACTTATATCCTTCATAATACAGTTTATAAATACTATCACCACCTAACTTTTTATGTACTTGTGCTCTCAGTCTTCAATCTCTCACACACACACACACACACACACACACACATATCCTTTAAGAAATAACTCTGAGTTGAATTCATAGGCAATAAAATGCCTCATTGAGTACGACAGCCTCGGGGTCAGTAGCTTTATGGAGGCTGATGTTAGAGACTCAGCGTTAATGTGCTCGTGATGCTGCACTGACTGTCCAAAGTCCGGACTCGTGAGGTCTTACTGTGATTCCTGCGTTGCTGAAGGCCTCGTTGATGCCCTGCAGGTAGTCCGGCAGCAGGCCCAGCAGACAGGTGGCCAGGAAAACTCCTCCAGCAAAGCAGCTGATCAGACTCAGCAGCCGGCGCCGCGAATCTGTGAACAAACCACATCAGGGATCAGACCGACAGCAGCACCTGAAGGCTCAGGTAAAGTCCTGGTGCTCGCCGGCTTCCTTACCTGGGTCCACGCAGCAGGAGCCCGCTCCCCGGACGATGCAGAGCGGGGCGAACCCAAACAGCAGGGTGACGGAGAGGAGGACCACCAGCGCTCCCAGTTTGATCTCCAGGGCGGGGACGTCGGCCGGGTTGAGCTGCAGCGCCGGCGTTTCCCTCCCAGGAGGCAGGAGGGCGGAGGAGGAGAGCCTCCCCCCGACGAACATCTTCACTCTGGTTCACTTTCAGGGGGCGAGGAGGAGCGGCGAGGAGGAGCAGTGAGGAGGAGCGGTGAGGAGGAGC
>NW_023339751.1:23372144-23377037 GCF_004916995.1 Morone saxatilis | reverse complement strand
CCATGGATTCACACAGGAGAGTCTGACACAAAAAGAGAGACAGTACTGACCTCTGACCTCTCCAGAGTGAAACAACAACAACAACTGATATACGATATTATTATTATTATTATTTCAAAATAAAACTGAGGACACATTATTGTTTTCCATTTTCTTTTCTGTGTTTTTTGGGGCTCTTTCTGCTTTTATTTGTTAGGACAGTTGAAGATAAACAGGAAAGGAGGTAGAGAGAGAGACGGGCCGCAGGTTGGGATCGAACCCGCGTCTTTCTGTGGTCTGTTGTCTTATTAAATACTTAAAAAAAGATCATTATTTTATATTTTAAAGAGTTTTTCAATTAAAATCTAAAAGTATTTTTAGTTTTTTTACAAGCTATAACTCTGTTTCCCTGGTAACACCTGACTAATACCTGGACTGCTCCAGCCAATCAGAAGCGAGGATTCACCAGACAATGCTGTAAGTTACTTTAATAACGTTACTTATATTGGGTTAATGACAACAAGTAATCAGATTACATTCTTAAAGTAACCCTCCGGACTCTGAATACCTGATATTTAGATTTATAATATATTTTATATGTTCTCCTGTATGAACTCATTATAAACACATATTGATCAGACTTCAATATGTCCCATTAGTACATGTTCAGTCACCATAGCAACAGGCCTGTAGAGTAAACTTTAATCTGTGTTAACACATTCAAAATAAGCATATTTCAAACTAAAATATAAAATAAACTCCTGTTTTTAACCTGTGACAGAGGGGGAATCACCAGCACATGTGATCCTGATAAAACTTTGATGAAACTTCTGACATCTGTGGTGTTTGTTTTGTTTTACTGCACGCCCTCTGATCGATACATGTGATCGGTACCTGAATCCGGATCGAGGCGGTTCGGACTGATCCACCTCAGCAGAATCTGAGTCCGGAGAATAAAATCCAGTTCTCTGTGTTCTCGGCTCGATGTGGTCCTACATGTTGTCCGGGAAGTGGTGAGTCAGTTCCCATCAGCTGATCCCGCTTTATGATGAAGCTGCCGTCAATTACATCACAGCAACACGCCCTGTTTCCGGTTTCAGAATAAAAGCTGGTTGGGAATTTAGCTCAGCTTTTATTATTTTTCATTGTTGGACAGAAACTTCTTAAAAACCCATTTTATAGACTTCCCTTTATGTAATATATCTATTTTATTTAATTTCTTATTGTTTTTATTTGCATTTTATTTTGAAGGCTTCCACTCTGCTCTTATTGTATTTAGATTTTCTGTATTTTTATATTTATCACGATCATTTAGTCTGTCGATGCACTTTGTAAACTTTCAAAAGGTGCTATATAAGATTATTATTATTATTATATTACAGTAATAATATTACAGTTAACAACCTTACTTTTATTTTCTCCTCCTACTGATCTGAAATCATCCAATCACATCCTTGTTTGATTGATTCATGTTTATAATCGTAGAGGAAACTAGTTTGAAACATTCAGCAGCTAAAAATATTCCATTACTTTGATTATAACAAACAATAATCGTCAATAAGTCTGAATTTTAGATATCAATTTTATGGGGAGCAGCAGAGAAGTAATATAACGAGTAGTGTAACTAATTACTGTTGGCAGGGAGTAATGAGTACTACATGAGTTATAAATAACAGGTTTTTTGATCAGTATTATAATTAAGTTGAGCTTCTTTTCGTGTGTTTTACAACATTTTATAGTTTGATTGCCACATGCCAGCCCCCAGAAGTACTCAGATACTTTAAAAGTGATATCACAGTGAAAATACTCCACTACAAGTCCTGCAGTTAAAACCTTACCTAAGTAAAACAATGTTAGTATTATCAGCAAGTTGTACTTCCCTGTCAGTGTTGTCCTGTTACAGTTTGAATGATGTTGTTGGCTGAATATTACTGCTGGAGTAATGTGATTGTTGTATTTTAACTCCTTTATACACTGTTGAGTATTTTAATCTACAGCAGTGTATCATAGTTTATAAAATCATTACATGTTTGTCCTCGGAGAACCACATTTATCTCTAAAACGTCCAGATACTCCAAGACAGTTTCTAAAATCTTTATTTAGCTTTGGGGGATCTTGCTGCTGTAGATTTAGAGGAATAGTACTGTGAAACCCGACTGTAGTTTATATTGCATTGTGGGTAACCTGTCAAGCAGGAATATTTAACATTATATTTTAGTATAGTAATATTACAATTTTAATAACTAAACATTACAGGTATAATTATTATTAGTATGGCGCAGTGCAGTAGTAATGATAATAGAAACAATTATTAGTAATTATTGCTTTTATTTTGATGTCAAAATCTAATTTTTAAATCTATCTTTGTCGAACTTCACGCAGCTGCAGCCGAGAGGAGGATCCATCCACCTTAATTTCAAATATATTACAAGTACAAAGAATACACAGTACAGGATATAAGATATTCCACGTAGCACAAATCATTCAAACACCAGTAAACGTTTCTGATGAAGTGAATCTTTTTTAATGTTTATCTTTTATGTGGAAATCTAAAAGTCAAAATCATCACAAACATAAACTTTTTCTTTCTCATCGTTCTCAGTGCAGATTTTATAGCAAATTAATTAAATTATGCAATCTCCTTGTTTTAATGTTCTGCAAACAAAGAGAGATCTCTGGGGATTCTTAAAATATTCCTCTGAAGAAGTCGAGGGATTCTCAAGAGAGGCGAGAAATTTCCTGTAAACTGTTAAAAGAAATCCCTTACAGCCTTTGGTAACACAATCAAGAACCCAAAATGTCACTCGCTTTCCTTTGAATCCCATCAAGAAACTACAGAAGACCCTCCAGGATCCCTGTCGAACACCTAGTAGCACTCACCAGCTCATCGTATGCCTGTAAAATACCGTAGGAGTCCGTTGAGAACACCTTCTGAAATCAGGGACCCTAGAAGAGGAGCAACCATTAAAAAACCAACCAAGAACTACTAATAGTCCCTCCGAGTTAAGAATATCTGATGTCCCTTAGAAGTCCTCAAAAACCCGTCAAACACATATAACACATATTTACACATATATAAAGACCCTCAAACCTATAACCCCTATAAGGGCTTGGGACCATTGAAGCAGAATTTCCTCAGAGGCCTCTCAAATAGTCCTTAAGAACCCCACTGACCCTATCTAGATTCACCAAAGGACCCCTGATGGACCTCCAAGATCCACTAAAACTCTAGTTAGATTTTTAGGAAACGGGTCAATGCCTGTATTTGTTGGTAAACCACCAGTAAACCAGAATCAGGTACCATGTACTGAGCTTTGTTGTGACATGTCTGTAACAGTGGAAGACGTACTGTACTGGAAACATGCTGACAGTGTGACATTATAAACTGGGAACCTTATCTTCCAGACGTACAATAAAAGACTTTATTAAAGAAGAGAAACTTCCCACTGGAGGGTGGGTCACATGCAGCTGATAAAACTGTTCACATGCTGATGCTGACAAGATATTCACCACAGAGATTTGTTAGAAACATGTTAAAAATACGTGTAAGATCTGTCTCATGTTTACACCAATGACACAAGTTACCTCCTGCACTGTTTACACTTACAGGTAAGGTTAATACCCTACCTTATATACCATCAAGTATACACAAGAACACTTAAGGCCGCCGTAAATCACATGTGAAGGCTTTCCTCAACACAATAATCCTTTGATCTGACAGTGTGACTGTCAACAGATTCTTATCAGACTTCCTCTCACATTAAAATCACCAACCCCGAAACCCAGAATCCATTAATTACTCCATCTAAAACATTCATCTCCCATAAGAACCTGGAACCAACACAAAGTACCTCTGGAATCCCACCAGAAGACGTTAAAACTCATGGAGTCAATCAAAGATTTCACTGGATCCTCTGAAGACCCTTCTTCTCCTGAACTTCTGAAACCATAAACAATATTTGCAAGTCCTCAAAACCAACTGAAATCCCTCAAGGACTAATCCCAGATATACCTCAAGATTCCCCTCAGGATTCCCGGGAAACCCCTAAAGAACATCTGGGAATGCCTCCAAGAATCCCTGCTCTACAACGTCCTGGTGATGCTTAGAAACTCAACAATAACCAGATGGAAAAGCTTTAAGGAACGTGGAACCTGTGCAAAGTAAGTCTGAAATCCCACCAGGAAAACATACAACCTTGAAGGAACTCAGAGCCCAACTCAAGATTTTGTGGGACTCTTTAAAATCCCCTGGTTTATTCTACTGAGCCCCTGAACAGCCCTTACAGCTGGAACCCAACCAAGGATCTCCAGAAAAGTCCAGAAACTTACCACAACCCTGGAACTCATCTGAGACTCATAAAAACAACAGCAATAAATAACCCTGTGAACCTTTTTAACTACTTGTATTTTAGTATTTCAAATTCAAATCCCACTTTACACTTTACCTTCACTACCACAGTCAGGCCCTTATTCATATTTATACTAATTATATGACGATATTAACGTTGTTTTATTACTGTGCTGTACAATTATACCCGTATATATTTATATATATATCACTGTCTGTATATATGTCCTTATACATATAGTCTGTATTTCCTTTAAATTATACTCATGCTGTACATTTCTGCGTGCCCCAGTCCAGCAGCTGTAGTGGATCCATTAGCTGACTCTGGTTTCCCCTTGAAATTAATGAAACGAGGCGGTGGAAACAGTACCGCTTTTGTACACAGGGGGCACCACCTACCACTCGTAGGGGAACATATTGGAGACTTGTTATGAGTTTTATATGTGTACAGCCACACTATACACTATATATATACTGTATAGAAGTTATCTACTGCAGCTTTAACATGTTGGTGACATGTAATGACTATAATGGTTGTTGATGAGACTTAAAGTTTTCTGTACTTC
>NW_023339751.1:23371982-23372121 GCF_004916995.1 Morone saxatilis | reverse complement strand
CTTCCCCATTTCAATTAACTGTTATAAATCAGTTGTACTTTAATTAAGACATTGTTTGTTGTTCTATCAGATTATTATAATGATAATAATAATGTATTCTGGGATCACTGAGTACAGTGTTAGACATAATGGCCAAGAA
>NW_023339751.1:23371396-23371882 GCF_004916995.1 Morone saxatilis | reverse complement strand
CTTAATATTACGACTTTATTCTCTAAAATAAAAATATTTTTTCTCTTAGTCTGGCCCTAATACTCCGTCGTACCACAAAGCTGCACAGCACATCACAATCTTCCTGTCCAGACATCCAAAAGCTGCATTCAGAAAGATTTGTGTGTTTCGTGTTGTTACCAGAGTCTCAACAACACTTTGGATATCTGTAAAAAGTGTTTCCCTTCGTTCTTTGGGATTTGTGGATTTTGAAACTGGTGCAGAAGGTGGAGATTAAAATAAGGGAAGAGAAAAGGATGAGCTGCATTCAAGATCCTCAACATAACAACGGTTGTGTTAAAACACAGAAAGGCTTGTAAATTCTGTTTATGACAAACAAACAGATCATCATGTTAAAGTATATTGTTTTATTATATTCCATTCACTGCTATTACTACGACTGTTAATACATCATAATAAAGAGTGTTCTATGATTTCATTCAACCTACAGCAGGTAAATAAGGTAAA
>NW_023339751.1:23369226-23371381 GCF_004916995.1 Morone saxatilis | reverse complement strand
AAGTGAAAAACAAAAACGAGACAAACAAAAAGGAAATAATATAGAGTTTACAATTCATACAAAAAGAAAACTAAAAACTAAACTAAAGGAAACACTGTCAGCTCATCCATCGTGTATCATTATGTTCCAGTAAATTATAGAAAACGTCTCCAAGTTTCAAAAACTTCATCAAGTTTTATCTGTTTTATAGTATTTATTGTTTACTGCTGGGGGTCTTTTTATTCTTTTTGTTCTAGCAGCCACTGACTGGGGCTCTTAAACTCTCTGGTTTATATGTGGCACATTATAAATATCACTGTATATCCACTGTAAACTGTACACTGCCCCCCAGAGGCCAACAGCAGGAGCTGCACTAACAAATGTGTTCAGACTGTCCAACCAAATGTGTGACAGCAGTTATCTGATTAAATATGTATTATTATATTATTATTTAGGTCATTCTCAAATATTATTTTGAGATGTTTAACCGATTAAAAATAATTTTATATATTGGTTATCTTTTTATATTTGTATATGTTGTCTCTATTTTTATCTTTATTTATAATTCTTTGTTTGTGAAACCAACTTCTGATTCTGATTCTGATGATTTTAGTTCTTTATTCCGTCTCATTGCCTCCAGAAATGTTTTTAATCTCGGTTCCCGCCACCTAACGTCCTGGTTCCCAACCTTTTTCTGCCTCTGAGTGAACTGACAACCCTGCTGAGTTACATAGTTTATGGGTATTTTATATTGTGTTCAATGTGTGACAGTAACAGCACAGAACAAGTGATCAACTGTAAACAGTGAACTAACTAACAGTAGCTGCAGGAAGTTTGTGTGAAATGTGCAGTTTGGATTCATTTTGAGCAGATTATTTTCCATGGATATTGATCAGAGACCAGTTTTCCTGATATTTTTAAGAACTTTTTATACATTTCTCCGTCTGTGTTGTGCATTTTTATAATTGTTTTAACAATCATACATAATATAATACTTAATAAGCTTTTGTTTCAACAAATTCTGTGTTTTCTTGTCCCTGACGCTGCTTCCAGCACTTTGGTTGTTCTAACTGGGTACTTTTTGACAATTAGATATTATTATTATTATTATTATTATTATTATTATTATACTGTGTATATTTTTAAGGTTTCCTGCACACCTTAAAATCAAAAAGACTTCACAAACCCCCCATGAAGCTTTGCCAATCCCTGCTATTATTATTATTGTTAATTATTATTATTAACGTTATTATTGTTATTATTAATAAAAAAAGACATTATTGTTATTATTAATAATGTTATCATTGTTGCTGTTATTAATAATAATGTTGTTATTATTGTTAATGTTATTATTGTTATTGTTATTATTGTTAATGTTATTATTGTTATTATTATTATTATTATTATTAATGTTATTATATTTATAATAATGTTATTATTATTAGTATTATTAATAATAATAATAATAATGTTGATATTATTAATGTTGATATTATTATATGTTATATGTTGTTAAATATTTAATAATAATAAGTGATTCTATAATAAAGTCATGCTGTCCTCCTCCGGTAGGGGCCGACACGCAGCCCTGCGGTGGGTCTGCAGCCCGCCGGTGAACCGTAGAAGCAGCAGCGGAGGAGGCGGAGGAAGCGGACTCCTCCTGGACCCGGACCCGGAGCCGCCAGCTGGACTCTGTATTCACTGAGAACCGGAGGAACAGCAGCGTGTTGTGGCTGTTTGCGTGCCCGGTCCTCCTGCAGCCGCGGACGGGGCCGCTCACCGGAACCCTCGGTGATGAAGAACCGGAGAGTCTGAACCCGGAACAAAGAGAAGCGGTGAGTACTCCCATTAAATGTGATCTCCTGTTGATCCGGTTCAACCAGGACCAGGACCAGGACCAGGCCTGAGCTCTGACACACATCTAACACTAATAAAGTGTTCGTTAACGGATTTCTGCTTTATAAACCATTTATATATAAGTATGGAGGACAAAAAGGGTCGTTATTGAGTTTAGTTTTTAGTTTCAAAACAAACAAACAAAAGAGGAAAATTGTTGTTTTTTTAATTTATTTTTTATTTTTAAACTGTAAAACAGCTTGTTTTTGTTTTATGATGTTTTATTTTCAAAACAAAAACGGGGTGTTTCTCAGTTTTTGGTCCACTGTCCTTTAATAAA
>NW_023339751.1:23368828-23369101 GCF_004916995.1 Morone saxatilis | reverse complement strand
GTGTGCTTAATTACTCGTGACGTTACTTTGTTTTAGTGTTTTAATTTTATGCTACTTTTAGTACTTTTAGTGAAAACCTGTAATAATGAAAAATGCATTAAATTAAATCACCCAACAGTATAAAAAAATCTAAAATTAAAATGCATTTTACATTTTACTGCATCAATATTACTGTTATAGTTATATATATAATGCTTAGTGAGTACTTTTGATACTTTATGTACATTTTCTTTATACTTACAGAGCACGTTAAAGCTCCAGTGTGTCACACTG
>NW_023339751.1:23365672-23368728 GCF_004916995.1 Morone saxatilis | reverse complement strand
AAACCAATAATTTAACTTAGCCTTACTTTTCAGACATTACAAACTCTAAAATACCATTAATAATACCTGAAAATACCTAAAACATGACTTTGTTGTCACTGTTGGGTCAGATACCAGATATTATTATATATACTAGATATAACTTAAGATGTGACTCAACTGTTATTGGACTAAAGAAAGGTCAATGACAGAATTCCTTTATGTTCACTGTCACTAAGTTTATTTGAACATTTGTTCATATTAACTTCATGATGGATTATAGCTAGTTTCCAGAGTAAGGGATAAACAGAGGACTTATGTGGCTATGAATGACGAGTGAACACGTCGGGAGACAACAAACAAATACGACAACGTTTCATTTCCAATATTAAAAGATGTTAACGAATGACGTCAATGAAACACCAGATTATGTTGAAAATCAATCATTTTATAAGGAGTATATTACAATTCAAGCATATTCCCAACCGTTAAAACACAACAGTTAGAATTAAACATCTTCCAAACTTTGATGAAGACTTTGTACGAACCCTGTAACCATAATATAAGGGGTGAAAAAGGCCACAAAGGCGGAGAGGCAGACGTCCGGTCAGCAGGTAATGAAGCGGTGTTGGGTTATGGCAGAGTGAACTGGGCCTTAAAAAAACGTCACAATCTGTCTGAAAAATCCCTTAAAAAGTGAAAAATTAACTGATCACAATGGAAATAAAACCAACCGTACCTGTAAAACCAACTCGTTAGCTTTTCTGGCAACTAACAGGAACAGCTCAAATCAAACACACGCAGTATTTTGGATTTAATGAGCAAAAAATGAAACCAAACTGAGTTGTCCATTTTATCATTGAGGTGCCAGAGTGCCGTGGGAATATCATTACATTAGAACAAATTCTACAACATCCCAAAATATGGATCCATCTCAGGTGAGTTGTGAGCTGAACGGACCCCGAGAGGTTCAGAATCGTCCAGAAACAAAAAGGTTTCTGAAACGTGAATCCGCGGATCCTCGAAGAGGTTCCAGACGAGAAGAAAACGGCGAATGTGTCCTGACGAGCAGTTCGCCTACATCTCGTCAGCGTGTGCAGGTTTGGCGGGATCGCGGCTTCCTTTCCCCGCCGCCGAGCTCAGACGCAGCGCCAGAGGTTCGGTCTGCCCGGCAACAAGAGCTGAGCTGTTCCCCGATCGGCTCCCCTCTTGGGCCGCCCCGTCAAAGCCCGTATTTTCAGGGTTTTCTATCGGTTCCTGGAGGACGGCGGCGCCATCCGGAGGTCCCGATTGGCTGAGCTCAGAGGGCGGTGACGCAGAGTCGGACTGGACGGCTGGACCGTCGGCGCCGTCTGCTGCGGGCTGGGAGGAGGAGGAGGGGTCAGTCAGGATGTTTCTGGAGATAACTAGAATGACAGAAGAATATATTGGTGTTACTTTAAGTATCTGTGGTATCAAACGTACCACAACACATCACATGACCATCCACTACCAGCCAATGTGACGCCATCTTCCCTCAAAAGCCTCAAAGAAGAATCCGTGATGTTTTACAGCTTCAGCAACCATCAATAACTCTGAATGTTATCACATCCTCAGTTATATTGTTCCTCTATTTAACCATTTATGCCAAAACAAATTCACAAAAACTCAATTTCTTTGTATTTTTAGATCAAAATCCAATTATTTGGTCTTCCTGTAAAACAAAATGTGACGTCTTGTCAATCATTCTTCAGGAAGGTTCATTAGAGATGACAGCATGGCACTGATTACTGTACAAACACAACTTTATCAGTGATTTGGGTGAAACTGGATCGTATTTCATGGAGAGAATATTGTCTGGTTTCCCGAATGGTTACGATGCCACATGGCCTCCAGCCACCGTTGTTAGCGTGTCACACCCCTCTTTTTCCCCCCGTGCCACAAAATAAAAAAGAAATATCACAACAGGAAGGAAGTGACGACTGACCTCCTGTGGGTCTGTAGTCGTCGTCTGCGGACGAGTTGCGGCTGAACGGACTGAAACTCGGCATGATGATCAGACCCAGAGAGACCAGGATGATCTGAGGACACAGGTGGACATGATTTGGTCATAAGACAGCCGACACATTACACCCTTTTCCACAGATCCTTCAAGAGAACACAAACAAAGTCACACGATTCAAACCAGCAGAAAACGTGGACTAGGGTTGGCCGACCGGACGGAGACTTATTAACTTGTCTTTGACTTATATGTGTTGGAATAAATGAACTAAAGGTCTCCTTGCTGGTTGTTCTGACACACTGAGAATCACATTACCGCTCTTTCTGTTAACATTTAACTCATCGTGAGAGAATAAAAAAGGTGTTTTAAGACGGGATTTAAAAGGAGCTGCTTTAGCCTCCATCTTGGCACAACAAGGAGCAATAAAAACAGAATCAAAACAGAGCTCCTGCACCAAACTCTGTTCATATTTTTACTCATTTTACTATTTCAACCAACAAGTGAGAAGTGGAAGCAGAATGATCTTAAAATACATGTTAATGATAGCGAACCCTAACGCACACACAGACACACACACTCTCAGACAGACATCCTGTGTGTCTCCTACCAGTAAGCAGGTGCTGGTCTGGGCTCCTTTACTGACCGTCTGTTTAATCAGAGACTGAAGCTGTCGCAGCTGAGCCAGCAGAGACCTGAACAGCAGGAACACATCGACATGCGTCAACTTTTAGCCCTAATCTGACCTCAGAACTGTCAAATAAAAGATGATGAAAGGCCTGATGGACTGACTCTGCTTCTTCCTGTTTTTCCTGTTTGTTAATAACTCAGAACATCTACGTGGGTCCGGTGAAACTACAATGGTAGCTCGGGTCGAACGCTGCTGCCCCAAGGAATTGTGGGACGGGATTATCTCCTTTCCTTTGGGAAACGATGGTCCAGAGTCTCCTACAGCAGGCTGAAGATCAGAAAGGAAGCACTGGAGCAAGAAGAAGAAGACAGAAAGAAGAAAGAAAGAAAGAAGACAGAAAGAAAGAAGAATACAGAAAAACGACAGAAAGGAAAGAAGACAGAAAGAAGACAAAAAGACAACAGAAAG